>NW_028290453.1:2471968-2771968 GCF_049115385.1 Moschus berezovskii
GCGAAGGAAGCTCTCTCCTCCCGCTTCCTGCGAAATCTGCTTCTCAGCCTCAGCGAATCTCAGTGGGAACGGTATTTCCTCTGGGGCCATTGCTCCTGTGCCTGGGGCTGCCGCAAGGGCACCACCCGCACAGGGAAAGGCCAAACACACCCCACATGTCTTTGCTCCTCTGGAGAGCTGCAGGCAACCTCAAACTCTCAGGAAGCTTCTGGGCTGAGACGCAGAAGCACTCTGGCTGGGGTCTCGCATCCCCTGCCTGGAGGCCCATGGTGCCTGTTTCTCCCTGGGCGTTGCTTCACCAGAGCGGCCAGGCAACATCTGCCCCATCTACCCATCTGCTCTTCCCTTCCAGCTGACAGAGTTCTCCCTGCTCTACTCTAGCCCTAGGAAGTTTGGAGACAACCGGGCTCCTCCTCCTGTGCAAGGAGTCCCGGGGCCCAGGTGGAGTGGAAAGGCAAAACCACAGGCAAGCCCAGGAAAGTGCTGAGTCATGTCTGACACACTCCCTCAGCCTGCTCCTTCATGGCTAGCGAGGCTGTGAGCTAGGAAAGTCTTTGGAAGCTCAGCAAGTGGCAGCGAGATGCAGGCCCCAACCCAGCAATCCCGGTGCTTGGAGCAGGTCTCACAGCCTCCCAGTGCCAAAGCGAGCTCCTCTCTGCCAAATGCAGCTTTGCAGACGCAGGCCGCTCTGCTGCCTCTGCATCCACGAAGGAAGCTCTCTAGGCCCGCTTCCTGCGAAATCTGCTTCCGCCTGAGGGAAAAGCCCTTGGAGAGGTCTTTGCTCAGGGGCAGTTGCTCCTGTGCCTGGGGAAGAGGGAAGGGCACCACACTCCCAAGGAAAGGCCAGACACACTCCACACGTCTTTGCTCCTCTGGAGGGCGGCATGGAGCCTCCAACTGGGAGGTCGCTTCTCAGCGGAGACGCAGGGGCATTCTGGCTGTGATCCCGCAGCCCCTGCCTGGAGGCCCAAGGTGCCTGTTTCTCTCTGGGCGTTGCTTCCACCGGGCGGCCAAGCAACATCATCACCATGGGCACAACAGCGCTTCCCTTCCGTCTGACAGACGTCTCAGTGCTCTGCTCTAGACCTCTGAAGTGGGGAGACAACCGAGCCCAGCCTCCTTTCCAAGGAGTCCTGCGCCTTCCATTGCACTGAAAGGCAATAGCACGGGGAAGCCTAGGAAGGGGCTGAGTCATGTCGGACACATTTCCTCAGCCTGCTCCTCTCAGGGAAGCAACGCTGGGAGCTAGGAAAGCCTTCTCAAGCTCGGAAAGTGCAAGAGAGATGCAGGCCGCGCACCCGGAAATCTCGGTGCTTGGAGCCAATCTCAGCGTCTCCCAGGGGCAAAGCGAACGCCTCTCTGCCAAATCCAGCTTTGCAGACGCAGGCCGCTAGGCTGCCTCTGCATTGGCGAAGGAAGCTCTCTCCTCCCGCTTCCTGCGAAATCTGCTTCTCAGCCTGAGCGAATCTCAGTGGGAACGGTCTTTCCTCTGGGGCCGTTGCTCCTGTGCCTGGGGCTGCCGCAAGGGCACCACCCTCACAGGGAAAGGCCAAACACACCCCACATGTCTTTGCTCCTCTGGAGAGCTGCAGGCAACCTCAAACTCTCAGGAAGCTTCTCGGCTGAGACGCAGAAGCACTCTGGCTGGGGTCTCGCATCCCCTGCCTGGAGGCCCATGGTGCCTGTTTCTCCCTGGGCGTTGCTTCACCAGAGCGGCCAGGCAACATCTGCCCCATCTACCCTTCTGCTCTTCCCTTCCAGCTGACAGAGTTCTCCCTGCTCTACTCTAGCCCTAGGAAGTTTGGAGACAACCGGGCTCCTCCTCCTGTGCAAGGAGTCCCGGGGCCCAGTTGGAGTGGAAAGGCAAAACCACAGGCAAGCCCAGGAAAGTGCTGAGTCATGTCTGACACACTCCCTCAGCCTGCTCCTTCATGGCTAGCGAGGCTGTGAGCTAGGAAAGTCTTTGGAAGCTCAGCAAGTGGCAGCGAGATGCAGGCCCCAACCCAGCAATCCCGGTGCTTGGAGCAGGTCTCACAGCCTCCCAGTGCCAAAGCGAGCTCCTCTCTGCCAAATGCAGCTTTGCACACGCAGGCCGCTCTGCTGCCTCTGCATCCACGAAGGAAGCTCTCTAGGCCCGCTTCCTGCGAAATCTGCTTCCGCCTGAGGGAAAAGCCCTTGGAGAGGTCTTTGCTCAGGGGCAGTTGCTCCTGTGCCTGGGGAAGAGGGAAGGGCACCACACTCCCAAGGAAAGGCCAGACACACTCCACACGTCTTTGCTCCTCTGGAGGGCGGCATGGAGCCTCCACCTGGGAGGTCGCTTCTCAGCGGAGACGCAGGGGCATTCTGGCTGTGATCCCGCAGCCCCTGCCTGGAGGCCCACGGTGCCTGTTTCTCTCTGGGCGTTGCTTTCACAGGGCGGCCAAGCAACATCTTCACCATGGGCACAACAGCGCTTCCCTTCCGTCTGACAGACGTCTCAGTGCTCTGCTCTACACCTCTGAGGTGGGGAGACAACCGAGCCCAGCCTCCTTTCCAAGGAGTCCTGCGCCTTCCATTGCACTGAAAGGCAATAGCACTGGGAAGCCTAGGAAGGGGCTGAGTCATGTCGGACACACTTCCTCAGCCTGCTCCTTTCAGGGAAGCAACGCTGGGAGCTAGGAAAGCCTTCTCAAGCTCGGAAAGTGCAAGAGAGATGCAGGCCGCGCACCCGGAAATCTCGGTGCTTGGAGCCAATCTCAGCGTGTCCCAGGGGCAAAGCGAACGCCTCTCTGCCAAATCCAGCTGTGCAGACGCAGGCCGCTAGGCTGCCTCTGCATTGGCGAAGGAAGCTCTCTCCTCCCGCTTCCTGCGAAATCTGCTTCTCAGCCTGAGCGAATCTCAGTGGGAACGGTCTTTCCTCTGGAGCCGTTGCTCCTGTGCCTGGGGCTGCCGCAAGGGCACCACCCTCACAGGGAAAGGCCAAACACACCCCACATGTCTTTGCTCCTCTGGAGAGCTGCAGGCAACCTCAAACTCTCAGGACGCTTCTCGGCATAGACGCAGAAGCACTCTGGCTGGGGTCTCGCATCCCCTGCCTGGAGGCCCCTGGTGCCTGTTTCTCCCTGGGCGTTGCTTCACCAGAGCGGCCAGGCAACATCTGCCCCATCTACCCTTCTGCTCTTCCCTTCCAGCTGACAGAGTTCTCCCTGCTCTACTCTAGCCCTAGGAAGTTTGGAGACAACCGGGCTCCTCCTCCTGTGCAAGGAGTCCCGGGGCCCAGTTGGAGTGGAAAGGCAAAACCACAGGCAAGCCCAGGAAAGTGCTGAGTCATGTCTGACACACTCCCTCAGCCTGCTCCTTCATGGCTAGCGAGGCTGTGAGCTAGGAAAGTCTTTGGAAGCTCAGCAAGTGGCAGCGAGATGCAGGCCCCAACCCAGCAATCCCGGTGCTTGGAGCAGGTCTCACAGCCTCCCAGTGCCAAAGCGAGCTCCTCTCTGCCAAATGCAGCTTTGCACACGCAGGCCGCTCTGCTGCCTCTGCATCCACGAAGGAAGCTCTCTAGGCCCGCTTCCTGCGAAATCTGCTTCCGCCTGAGGGAAAATCCCTTGGAGAGGTCTTTGCTCAGGGGCAGTTGCTCCTGTGCCTGGGGAAGAGGGAAGGGCACCACACTCCCAAGGAAAGGCCAGACACACTCCACACGTCTTTGCTCCTCTGGAGGGCAGCATGGAGCCTCCAACTGGGAGGTCGTATCTCAGTGGAGACGCAGGGGCATTCTGGCTGTGATCCCGCAGCCCCTGCCTGGAGGCCCACGGTGCCTGTTTCTCTCTGGGCGTTGCTTCCACAGGGCGGCCAAGCAACATCTTCACCATGGGCACAACAGCGCTTCCCTTCCTTCTGACAGACGTCTCAGTGCTCTGCTCTAGACCTCTGAAGTGGGGAGACAACCGAGCCCAGCCTCCTTTCCAAGGAGTCCTGCGCCTTCCATTGCACTGAAAGGCAATAGCACGGGGAAGCCTAGGAAGGGGCTGAGTCATGTCGGACACACTTCCTCAGCCTGCTCCTTTCAGGGAAGCAACGCTGTGAGCTAGGGAAGCCTTCTCAAGCTCGGAAAGTGCAAGAGAGATGCAGGCCGCGCACCCGGAAATCTCGGTGCTTGGAGCCAATCTCAGCGTCTCCCAGGGGCAAAGCGAACGCCTCTCTGCCAAATCCAGCTTTGCAGACGCAGGCCGCTAGGCTGCCTCTGCATTGGCGAAGGAAGCTCTCTCCTCCCGCTTCCTGCGAAATCTGCTTCTCAGCCTCAGCGAATCTCAGTGGGAACGGTCTTTCCTCTGGGGCCATTGCTCCTGTGCCTGGGGCTGCCGCAAGGGCACCACCCGCACAGGGAAAGGCCAAACACACCCCACATGTCTTTGCTCCTCTGGAGAGCTGCAGGCAACCTCAAACTCTCAGGAAGCTTCTCGGCTGAGACGCAGAAGCACTCTGGCTGGGATCTCGCATCCCCTGCCTGGAGGCCCATGGTGCCTGTTTCTCCCTGGGCGTTGCTTCACCAGAGCGGCCAGGCAACATCTGCCCCATCTACCCTTCTGCTTTTCCCTTCCAGCTGACAGAGTTCTCCCTGCTCTACTCTAGCCCTAGGAAGTTTGGAGACAACCGGGCTCCTCCTCCTGTGCAAGGAGTCCCGGGGCCCAGTTGGAGTGGAAAGGCAAAACCACAGGCAAGCCCAGGAAAGTGCTGAGTCATGTCTGACACACTCCCTCAGCCTGCTCCTTCATGGCTAGCGAGGCTGTGAGCTAGGAAAGTCTTTGGAAGCTCAGCAAGTGGCAGCGAGATGCAGGCCCCAACCCAGCAATCCCGGTGCTTGGAGCAGGTCTCACAGCCTCCCAGTGCCACAGCGAGCTCCTCTCTGCCTAATGCAGCTTTGCACACGCAGGCCGCTCTGCTGCCTCTGCATCCACGAAGGAAGCTCTCTAGGCCCGCTTCCTGCGAAATCTGCTTCCGCCTGAGGGAAAAGCCCTTGGAGAGGTCTTTGCTCAGGGGCAGTTGCTCCTGTGCCTGGGGAAGAGGGAAGGGCACCACACTCCCAAGGAAAGGCCAGACACACTCCACACGTCTTTGCTCCTCTGGAGGGCGGCATGGAGCCTCCACCTGGGAGGTCGCTTCTCAGCAGAGACGCAGGGGCATTCTGGCTGTGATCCCGCAGCCCCTGCCTGGAGGCCCACGGTGCCTGTTTCTCTCTGGGCGTTGCTTCCACAGGGCGGCCAAGCAACATCTTCACCATGGGCACAACAGCGCTTCCCTTCCGTCTGACAGACGTCTCAGTGCTCTGCTCTAGACCTCTGAAGTGGGGAGACAACCGAGCCCAGCCTCCTTTCCAAGGAGTCCTGCGCCTTCCATTGCACTGAAATTCAATAGCACGGGGAAGCCTAGGAAGGGGCTGAGTCATGTCGGACACACTTCCTCAGCCTGCTCCTTTCAGGGAAGCAACACTGGGAGCTAGGAAAGCCTTCTCAAGCTCGGAAAGTGCAAGAGAGATGCAGGCCGCGCACCCGGAAATCTCGGTGCTTGGAGCCAATCTCAGCGTCTCCCAGGGGCAAAGCGAAAGCCTCTCTGCCAAATCCAGCTTTGCAGACGCAGGCCGCTAGGCTGCCTCTGCATTGGCGAAGGAAGCTCTCTCCTCCTGCTTCCTGCGAAATCTGCTTCTCAGCCTGAGCGAATCTCAGTGGGAACGGTCTTTCCTCTGGGGCCGTTGCTCCTGTGCCTGGGGCTGCCGCAAGGGCACCACCCGCACAGGGAAAGGCCAAACACACCCCACATGTCTTTGCTCCTCTGGAGAGCTGCAGGCAACCTCAAACTCTCAGGAAGCTTCTCGGCTGAGACGCAGAAGCACTCTGGCTGGGATCTCGCATCCCCTGCCTGGAGGCCCATGGTGCCTGTTTCTCCCTGGGCGTTGCTTCACCAGAGCGGCCAGGCAACATCTGCCCCATCTACCCTTCTGCTCTTCCCTTCCAGCTGACAGAGTTCTCCCTGCTCTACTCTAGCCCTAGGAAGTTTGGAGACAACCGGGCTCCTCCTCCTGTGCAAGGAGTCCCGGGGCCCAGTTGGAGTGGAAAGGCAAAACCACAGGCAAGCCCAGGAAAGTGCTGAGTCATGTCTGACACACTCCCTCAGCCTGCTCCTTCATGGCTAGCGAGGCTGTGAGCTAGGAAAGTCTTTGGAAGCTCAGCAAGTGGCAGCGAGATGCAGGCCCCAACCCAGCAATCCCGGTGCTTGGAGCAGGTCTCACAGCCTCCCAGTGCCAAAGCGAGCTCTCTGCCAAATGCAGCTTTGCACACGCAGGCCGCTCTGCTGCCTCTGCATCCACGAAGGAAGCTCTCTAGGCCCGCTTCCTGCGAAATCTGCTTCCGCCTGAGGGAAAAGCCCTTGGAGAGGTCTTTGCTCAGGGGCAGTTGCTCCTGTGCCTGGGGAAGAGGGAAGGGCACCACACTCCCAAGGAAAGGCCAGACACACTCCACACGTCTTTGCTCCTCTGGAGGGCGGCATGGAGCCTCCAACTGGGAGGTCGCTTCTCAGCGGAGACGCAGGGGCATTCTGGCTGTGATCCCGCAGCCCCTGCCTGGAGGCCCACGGTGCCTGTTTCTCTCTGGGCGTTGCTTCCACAGGGCGGACAAGCAACATCTTCACCATGGGCACAACAGCACTTCCCTTCCGCCTGACAGACGTCTCAGTGCTCTGCTCTAGACCTCTGAAGTGGGGAGACAACCGAGCCCAGCCTCCTTTCCAAGGAGTCCTGCGCCTTCCATTGCACTGAAAGGCAATAGCACGGGGAAGCCTAGGAAGGAGCTGAGTCATGTCGGACACACTTCCTCAGCCTGCTCCTTTCAGGGAAGCAACGCTGGGAGCTAGGGAAGCCTTCTCAAGCTCGGAAAGTGCAAGAGAGATGCAGGCCGCGCACCCGGAAATCTCGGTGCTTGGAGCCAATCTCAGCGTCTCCCAGGGGCAAAGCGAACGCCTCTCTGCCAAATCCAGCTTTGCAGACGCAGGCCGCTAGGCTGCCTCTGCATTGGCGAAGGAAGCTCTCTCCTCCCGCTTCCTGCGAAATCTGCTTCTCAGCCTGAGCGAATCTCACTGGGAACGGTCTTTCCTCTGGGGCCGTTGCTCCTGTGCCTGGGGCTGCCGCAAGGGCACCACCCTCACAGGGAAAGGCCAAACACACCCCACATGTCTTTGCTCCTCTGGAGAGCTGCAGGCAACCTCAAACTCTCAGGAAGCTTCTCGGCTGAGACGCAGAAGCACTCTGGCTGGGATCTCGCATCCCCTGCCTGGAGGCCCATGGTGCCTGTTTCTCCCTGGGCGTTGCTTCACCAGAGCGGCCAGGCAACCTCTGCCCCATTTACCCTTCTGCTCTTCCCTTCCAGCTGACAGAGTTCTCCCTGCTCTACTCTAGCCCTAGGAAGTTTGGAGACAACCGGGCTCCTCCTCCTGTGCAAGGAGTCCCGGGGCCCAGTTGGAGTGGAAAGGCAAAACCACAGGCAAGCCCAGGAAAGTGCTGAGTCATGTCTGACACACTCCCTCAGCCTGCTCCTTCATGGCTAGCGAGGCTGTGAGCTAGGAAAGTCTTTGGAAGCTCAGCAAGTGGCAGCGAGATGCAGGCCCCAACCCAGCCATCCCGGTGCTTGGAGCAGGTCTCACAGCCGCCCAGTGCCAAAGCGAGCTCCTCTCTGCCAAATGCAGCTTTGCACCCGCAGGCCGCTCTGCTGCCTCTGCATCCACGAAGGAAGCTCTCTAGGCCCGCTTCCTGCGAAATCTGCTTCCGCCTGAGGGAAAAGCCCTTGGAGAGGTCTTTGCTCAGGGGCAGTTGCTCCTGTGCCTGGGGAAGAGGGAAGGGCACCACACTCCCAAGGAAAGGCCAGACACACTCCACACGTCTTTGCTCCTCTGGAGGGCGGCATGGAGCCTCCAACTGGGAGGTCGCTTCTCAGCGGAGACGCAGGGGCATTCTGGCTGTGATCCCGCAGCCCCTGCGCGGAGGCCCACGGTGCCTGTTTCTCTCTGGGCATTGCTTCCACAGTGCGGCCAAGCAACATCTTCACCATGGGCACAACAGCGTTTCCCTTCCGCCTGACAGACGTCTCAGTGCTCTGCTCTAGACCTCTGAAGTGGGGAGACAACCGAGCCCAGCCTCCTTTCCAAGGAGTCCTGCGCCTTCCATTGTACTGAAAGGCAATAGCACGGGGAAGCCTAGGAAGGGGCTGAGTAATGTCGGACACACTTCCTCAGCCTGCTTCTTTCAGGGAAGCAACGCTGGGAGCTAGGAAAGCCTTCTCAAGCTCGGAAAGTGCAAGAGAGATGCAGGCCGCGCACCCGGCAATCTCGGTGCTGGGAGCCAATCTCAGCGTCTCCCAGGGGCAAAGCGAACGCCTCTCTGCCAAATCCAGCTTTGCAGACGCAGGCTGCTAGGCTGCCTCTGCATTGGCGGAGGAAGCTCTCTCCTCCCGCTTCCTGCGAAATCTGCTTCTCAGCCTGAGCGAATCTCAGTGGGAACGGTCTTTCCTCTGGGGCCGTTGCTCCTGTGCCTGGGGCTGCCGCAAGGGCACCACCCTCACAGGGAAAGGCCAAACACACCCCACATGTCTTTGCTCCTCTGGAGAGCTGCAGGCAACCTCAAACTCTCAGGAAGCTTCTCGGCTGAGACGCAGAAGCACTCTGGCTGGGATCTCGCATCCCCTGCCTGGAGGCCCATGGTGCCTGTTTCTCCCTGGGCGTTGCTTCACCAGAGCGGCCAGGCAACATCTGCCCCATCTACCCTTCTGCTATTCCCTTCCAGCTGACAGAGTTCTCCCTGCTCTACTCTAGCCCTAGGAAGTTTGGAGACAACCGGGCTCCTCCTCCTGTGCAAGGAGTCCCGGGGCCCAGGTGGAGTGGAAAGGCAAAACCACAGGCAAGCCCAGGAAAGTGCTGAGTCATGTCTGACACACTCCCTCAGCCTGCTCCTTCATGGCTAGCGAGGCTGTGAGCTAGGAAAGTCTTTGGAAGCTCAGCAAGTGGCAGCGAGATGCAGGCCCCAACCCAGCAATCCCGGTGCTTGGAGCAGGTCTCACAGCCTCCCAGTGCCAAAGCGAGCTCCTCTCTGCCAAATGCAGCTTTGCACACGCAGGCCGCTCTGCTGCCTCTGCATCCACGAAGGAAGCTCTCTAGGCCCGCTTCCTGCGAAATCTGCTTCCGCCTGAGGGAAAAGCCCTTGGAGAGGTCTTGGCTCAGGGGCAGTTGCTCCTGTGCCTGGGGAAGAGGGAAGGGCACCACACTCCCAAGGAAAGGCCAGACACACTCCACACGTCTTTGCTCCTCTGGAGGGCGGCATGGAGCCTCCAACTGGGAGGTCGCTTCTCAGCAGAGAAGCAGGGGCATTCTGGCTGTGATCCCGCAGCCCCTGCCTGGAGGCCCACGGTGCCTGTTTCTCTCTGGGCGTTGCTTCCACCGGGCGGCCAAGCAACATCATCACCATGGGCACAACAGCGCTTCCCTTCCGTCTGACAGACGTCTCAGTGCTCTGCTCTAGACCTCTGAAGTGGGGAGACAACCGAGCCCAGCCTCCTTTCCAAGGAGTCCTGCGCCTTCCATTGCACTGAAAGGCAATAGCACGGGGAAGCCTAGGAAGGGGCTGAGTCATGTCGGACACATTTCCTCAGCCTGCTCCTCTCAGGGAAGCAACGCTGGGAGCTAGGAAAGCCTTCTCAAGCTCGGAAAGTGCAAGAGAGATGCAGGCCGCGCACCCGGAAATCTCGGTGCTTGGAGCCAATCTCAGCGTCTCCCAGGGGCAAAGCGAACGCCTCTCTGCCAAATCCAGCTTTGCAGACGCAGGCCGCTAGGCTGCCTCTGCATTGGCGAAGGAAGCTCTCTCCTCCCGCTTCCTGCGAAATCTGCTTCTCAGCCTGAGCGAATCTCAGTGGGAACGGTCTTTCCTCTGGGGCCGTTGCTCCTGTGCCTGGGGCTGCCGCAAGGGCACCACCCTCACAGGGAAAGGCCAAACACACCCCACATGTCTTTGCTCCTCTGGAGAGCTGCAGGCAACCTCAAACTCTCAGGAAGCTTCTCGGCTGAGACGCAGAAGCACTCTGGCTGGGGTCTCGCATCCCCTGCCTGGAGGCCCATGGTGCCTGTTTCTCCCTGGGCGTTGCTTCACCAGAGCGGCCAGGCAACATCTGCCCCATCTACCCTTCTGCTCTTCCCTTCCAGCTGACAGAGTTCTCCCTGCTCTACTCTAGCCCTAGGAAGTTTGGAGACAACCGGGCTCCTCCTCCTGTGCAAGGAGTCCCGGGGCCCAGTTGGAGTGGAAAGGCAAAACCACAGGCAAGCCCAGGAAAGTGCTGAGTCATGTCTGACACACTCCCTCAGCCTGCTCCTTCATGGCTAGCGAGGCTGTGAGCTAGGAAAGTCTTTGGAAGCTCAGCAAGTGGCAGCGAGATGCAGGCCCCAACCCAGCAATCCCGGTGCTTGGAGCAGGTCTCACAGCCTCCCAGTGCCAAAGCGAGCTCCTCTCTGCCAAATGCAGCTTTGCACACGCAGGCCGCTCTGCTGCCTCTGCATCCACGAAGGAAGCTCTCTAGGCCCGCTTCCTGCGAAATCTGCTTCCGCCTGAGGGAAAAGCCCTTGGAGAGGTCTTTGCTCAGGGGCAGTTGCTCCTGTGCCTGGGGAAGAGGGAAGGGCACCACACTCCCAAGGAAAGGCCAGACACACTCCACACGTCTTTGCTCCTCTGGAGGGCGGCATGGAGCCTCCACCTGGGAGGTCGCTTCTCAGCGGAGACGCAGGGGCATTCTGCCTGTGATCCCGCAGCCCCTGCCTGGAGGCCCACGGTGCCTGTTTCTCTCTGGGCGTTGCTTTCACAGGGCGGCCAAGCAACATCTTCACCATGGGCACAACAGCGCTTCCCTTCCGTCTGACAGACGTCTCAGTGCTCTGCTCTACACCTCTGAGGTGGGGAGACAACCGAGCCCAGCCTCCTTTCCAAGGAGTCCTGCGCCTTCCATTGCACTGAAAGGCAATAGCACGGGGAAGCCTAGGAAGGGGCTGAGTCATGTCGGACACACTTCCTCAGCCTGCTCCTTTCAGGGAAGCAACGCTGGGAGCTAGGAAAGCCTTCTCAAGCTCGGAAAGTGCAAGAGAGATGCAGGCCGCGCACCCGGAAATCTCGGTGCTTGGAGCCAATCTCAGCGTGTCCCAGGGGCAAAGCGAACGCCTCTCTGCCAAATCCAGCTGTGCAGACGCAGGCCGCTAGGCTGCCTCTGCATTGGCGAAGGAAGCTCTCTCCTCCCGCTTCCTGCGAAATCTGCTTCTCAGCCTCAGCGAATCTCAGTGGGAACGGTCTTTCCTCTGGGGCCATTGCTCCTGTGCCTGGGGCTGCCGCAAGGGCACCACCCGCACAGGGAAAGGCCAAACACACCCCACATGTCTTTGCTCCTCTGGAGAGCTGCAGGCAACCTCAAACTCTCAGGAAGCTTCTCGGCTGAGACGCAGAAGCACTCTGGCTGGGATCTCGCATCCCCTGCCTGGAGGCCCATGGTGCCTGTTTCTCTCTGGGCGTTGCTTCACCAGAGCGGCCAGGCAACATCTGCCCCATCTACCCTTCTGCTCTTCCCTTCCAGCTGACAGAGTTCTCCCTGCTCTACTCTAGCCCTAGGAAGTTTGGAGACAACCGGGATCCTCCTCCTGTGCAAGGAGTCCCGGGGCCCAGTTGGAGTGGAAAGGCAAAACCACAGGCAAGCCCAGGAAAGTGCTGAGTCATGTCTGACACACTCCCTCAGCCTGCTCCTTCATGGCTAGCGAGGCTGTGAGCTAGGAAAGTCTTTGGAAGCTCAGCAAGTGGCAGCGAGATGCAGGCCCCAACCCAGCAATCCCGGTGCTTGGAGCAGGTCTCACAGCCTCCCAGTGCCAAAGCGAGCTCCTATCTGCCTAATGCAGCTTTGCACACGCAGGCCGCTCTGCTGCCTCTGCATCCACGAAGGAAGCTCTCTAGGCCCGCTTCCTGCGAAATCTGCTTCTGCCTGAGGGAAAAGCCCTTGGAGAGGTCTTTGCTCAGGGGCAGTTGCTCCTGTGCCTGGGGAAGAGGGAAGGGCACCACACTCCCAAGGAAAGGCCAGACACACTCCACACGTCTTTGCTCCTCTGGAGGGCGGCATGGAGCCTCCAACTGGGAGGTCGCTTCTCAGCGGAGACGCAGGGGCATTCTGGCTGTGATCCCGCAGCCCCTGCCTGGAGGCCCACGGTGCCTGTTTCTCTCTGGGCGTTGCTTCCACAGGGCGGCCAAGCAACATCTTCACCATGGGCACAACAGCGCTTCCCTTCCGTCTGACAGACGTCTCAGTGCTCTGCTCTAGACCTCTGAAGTGGGGAGACAACCGAGCCCAGCCTCCTTTCCAAGGAGTCCTGCGCCTTCCATTGCACTGAAATTCAATAGCACGGGGAAGCCTAGGAAGGGGCTGAGTCATGTCGGACACACTTCCTCAGCCTGCTCCTTTCAGGGAAGCAACACTGGGAGCTAGGAAAGCCTTCTCAAGCTCGGAAAGTGCAAGAGAGATGCAGGCCGCGCACCCGGAAATCTCGGTGCTTGGAGCCAATCTCAGCGTCTCCCAGGGGCAAAGCGAAAGCCTCTCTGCCAAATCCAGCTTTGCAGACGCAGGCCGCTAGGCTGCCTCTGCATTGGCGAAGGAAGCTCTCTCCTCCCGCTTCCTGCGAAATCTGCTTCTCAGCCTGAGCGAATCTCAGTGGGAACGGTCTTTCCTCTGGGGCCGTTGCTCCTGTGCCTGGGGCTGCCGCAAGGGCACCACCCTCACAGGGAAAGGCCAAACACACCCCACATGTCTTTGCTCCTCTGGAGAGCTGCAGGCAACCTCAAACTCTCAGGAAGCTTCTCGGCTGAGACGCAGAAGCACTCTGCCTGGGGTCTCGCATCCCCTGCCTGGAGGCCCATGGTGCCTGTTTCTCCCTGGGCGTTGCTTCACCAGAGCGGCCAGGCAACATCTGCCCCATCTACCCTTCTGCTCTTCCCTTCCAGCTGACAGAGTTCTCCCTGCTCTACTCTAGCCCTAGGAAGTTTGGAGACAACCGGGCTCCTCCTCCTGTGCAAGGAGTCCCGGGGCCCAGTTGGAGTGGAAAGGCAAAACCACAGGCAAGCCCAGGAAAGTGCTGAGTCATGTCTGACACACTCCCTCAGCCTGCTCCTTCATGGCTAGCGAGGCTGTGAGCTAGGAAAGTCTTTGGAAGCTCAGCAAGTGGCAGCGAGATGCAGGCCCCAACCCAGCAATCCCGGTGCTTGGAGCAGGTCTCACAGCCTCCCAGTGCCAAAGCGAGCTCCTCTCTGCCAAATGCAGCTTTGCACACGCAGGCCGCTCTGCTGCCTCTGCATCCACGAAGGAAGCTCTCTAGGCCCGCTTCCTGCGAAATCTGCTTCCGCCTGAGGGAAAAGCCCTTGGAGAGGTCTTTGCTCAGGGGCAGTTGCTCCTGTGCCTGGGGAAGAGGGAAGGGCACCACACTCCCAAGGAAAGGCCAGACACACTCCACACGTCTTTGCTCCTCTGGAGGGCGGCATGGAGCCTCCACCTGGGAGGTCGCTTCTCAGCGGAGACGCAGGGGCATTCTGCCTGTGATCCCGCAGCCCCTGCCTGGAGGCCCACGGTGCCTGTTTCTCTCTGGGCGTTGCTTTCACAGGGCGGCCAAGAAACATCTTCACCATGGGCACAACAGCGCTTCCCTTCCGTCTGACAGACGTCTCAGTGCTCTGCTCTACACCTCTGAGGTGGGGAGACAACCGAGCCCAGCCTCCTTTCCAAGGAGTCCTGCGCCTTCCATTGCACTGAAAGGCAATAGCACGGGGAAGCCTAGGAAGGGGCTGAGTCATGTCGGACACACTTCCTCAGCCTGCTCCTTTCAGGGAAGCAACGCTGGGAGCTAGGAAAGCCTTCTCAAGCTCGGAAAGTGCAAGAGAGATGCAGGCCGCGCACCCGGAAATCTCGGTGCTTGGAGCCAATCTCAGCGTGTCCCAGGGGCAAAGCGAACGCCTCTCTGCCAAATCCAGCTGTGCAGACGCAGGCCGCTAGGCTGCCTCTGCATTGGCGAAGGAAGCTCTCTCCTCCCGCTTCCTGCGAAATCTGCTTCTCAGCCTGAGCGAATCTCAGTGGGAACGGTCTTTCCTCTGGAGCCGTTGCTCCTGTGCCTGGGGCTGCCGCAAGGGCACCACCTTCACAGGGAAAGGCCAAACACACCCCACATGTCTTTGCTCCTCTGGAGAGCTGCAGGCAACCTCAAACTCTCAGGACGCTTCTCGGCATAGACGCAGAAGCACTCTGGCTGGGGTCTCGCATCCCCTGCCTGGAGGCCCATGGTGCCTGTTTCTCCCTGGGCGTTGCTTCACCAGAGCGGCCAGGCAACATCTGCCCCATCTACCCTTCTGCTCTTCCCTTCCAGCTGACAGAGTTCTCCCTGCTCTACTCTAGCCCTAGGAAGTTTGGAGACAACCGGGCTCCTCCTCCTGTGCAAGGAGTCCCGGGGCCCAGTTGGAGTGGAAAGGCAAAACCACAGGCAAGCCCAGGAAAGTGCTGAGTCATGTCTGACACACTCCCTCAGCCTGCTCCTTCATGGCTAGCGAGGCTGTGAGCTAGGAAAGTCTTTGGAAGCTCAGCAAGTGGCAGCGAGATGCAGGCCCCAACCCAGCAATCCCGGTGCTTGGAGCAGGTCTCACAGCCTCCCAGTGCCAAAGCGAGCTCCTCTCTGCCAAATGCAGCTTTGCACACGCAGGCCGCTCTGCTGCCTCTGCATCCACGAAGGAAGCTCTCTAGGCCCGCTTCCTGCGAAATCTGCTTCCGCCTGAGGGAAAATCCCTTGGAGAGGTCTTTGCTCAGGGGCAGTTGCTCCTGTGCCTGGGGAAGAGGGAAGGGCACCACACTCCCAAGGAAAGGCCAGACACACTCCACACGTCTTTGCTCCTCTGGAGGGCAGCATGGAGCCTCCAACTGGGAGGTCGTATCTCAGTGGAGACGCAGGGGCATTCTGGCTGTGATCCCGCAGCCCCTGCCTGGAGGCCCACGGTGCCTGTTTCTCTCTGGGCGTTGCTTCCACAGGGCGGCCAAGCAACATCTTCACCATGGGCACAACAGCGCTTCCCTTCCGTCTGACAGACGTCTCAGTGCTCTGCTCTAGACCTCTGAAGTGGGGAGACAACCGAGCCCAGCCTCCTTTCCAAGGAGTCCTGCGCCTTCCATTGCACTGAAAGTCAATAGCACGGGGAAGCCTAGGAAGGGGCTGAGTCATGTCGGACACACTTCCTCAGCCTGCTCCTTTCAGGGAAGCAACGCTGGGAGCTAGGGAAGCCTTCTCAAGCTCGGAAAGTGCAAGAGAGATGCAGGCCGCGCACCCGGAAATCTCGGTGCTTGGAGCCAATCTCAGCGTCTCCCAGGGGCAAAGCGAACGCCTCTCTGCCAAATCCAGCTTTGCAGACGCAGGCCGCTAGGCTGCCTCTGCATTGGCGAAGGAAGCTCTCTCCTCCCGCTTCCTGCGAAATCTGCTTCTCAGCCTCAGCGAATCTCAGTGGGAACGGTCTTTCCTCTGGGGCCATTGCTCCTGTGCCTGGGGCTGCCGCAAGGGCACCACCCGCACAGGGAAAGGCCAAACACACCCCACATGTCTTTGCTCCTCTGGAGAGCTGCAGGCAACCTCAAACTCTCAGGAAGCTTCTCGGCTGAGACGCAGAAGCACTCTGGCTGGGATCTCGCATCCCCTGCCTGGAGGCCCATGGTGCCTGTTTCTCTCTGGGCGTTGCTTCACCAGAGCGGCCAGGCAACATCTGCCCCATCTACCCTTCTGCTCTTCCCTTCCAGCTGACAGAGTTCTCCCTGCTCTACTCTAGCCCTAGGAAGTTTGGAGACAACCGGGCTCCTCCTCCTGTGCAAGGAGTCCCGGGGCCCAGTTGGAGTGGAAAGGCAAAACCACAGGCAAGCCCAGGAAAGTGCTGAGTCATGTCTGACACACTCCCTCAGCCTGCTCCTTCATGGCTAGCGAGGCTGTGAGCTAGGAAAGTCTTTGGAAGCTCAGCAAGTGGCAGCGAGATGCAGGCCCCAACCCAGCAATCCCGGTGCTTGGAGCAGGTCTCACAGCCTCCCAGTGCCAAAGCGAGCTCCTATCTGCCTAATGCAGCTTTGCACACGCAGGCCGCTCTGCTGCCTCTGCATCCACGAAGGAAGCTCTCTAGGCCCGCTTCCTGCGAAATCTGCTTCCGCCTGAGGGAAAAGCCCTTGGAGAGGTCTTTGCTCAGGGGCAGTTGCTCCTGTGCCTGGGGAAGAGGGAAGGGCACCACACTCCCAAGGAAAGGCCAGACACACTCCACACGTCTTTGCTCCTCTGGAGGGCGGCATGGAGCCTCCAACTGGGAGGTCGCTTCTCAGCGGAGACGCAGGGGCATTCTGGCTGTGATCCCGCAGCCCCTGCCTGGAGGCCCACGGTGCCTGTTTCTCTCTGGGCGTTGCTTCCACAGGGCGGCCAAGCAACATCTTCACCATGGGCACAACAGCGCTTCCCTTCCGTCTGACAGACGTCTCAGTGCTCTGCTCTAGACCTCTGAAGTGGGGAGACAACCGAGCCCAGCCTCCTTTCCAAGGAGTCCTGCGCCTTCCATTGCACTGAAATTCAATAGCACGGGGAAGCCTAGGAAGGGGCTGAGTCATGTCGGACACACTTCCTCAGCCTGCTCCTTTCAGGGAAGCAACACTGGGAGCTAGGAAAGCCTTCTCAAGCTCGGAAAGTGCAAGAGAGATGCAGGCCGCGCACCCGGAAATCTCGGTGCTTGGAGCCAATCTCAGCGTCTCCCAGGGGCAAAGCGAAAGCCTCTCTGCCAAATCCAGCTTTGCAGACGCAGGCCGCTAGGCTGCCTCTGCATTGGCGAAGGAAGCTCTCTCCTCCCGCTTCCTGCGAAATCTGCTTCTCAGCCTGAGCGAATCTCAGTGGGAACGGTCTTTCCTCTGGGGCCGTTGCTACTGTGCCTGGGGCTGCCGCAAGGGCACCACCCGCACAGGGAAAGGCCAAACACACCCCACATGTCTTTGCTCCTCTGGAGAGCTGCAGGCAACCTCAAACTCTCAGGAAGCTTCTCGGCTGAGACGCAGAAGCACTCTGGCTGGGATCTCGCATCCCCTGCCTGGAGGCCCATGGTGCCTGTTTCTCCCTGGGCGTTGCTTCACCAGAGCGGCCAGGCAACATCTGCCCCATCTACCCTTCTGCTATTCCCTTCCAGCTGACAGAGTTCTCCCTGCTCTACTCTAGCCCTAGGAAGTTTGGAGACAACCGGGCTCCTCCTCCTGTGCAAGGAGTCCCGGGGCCCAGGTGGAGTGGAAAGGCAAAACCACAGGCAAGCCCAGGAAAGTGCTGAGTCATGTCTGACACACTCCCTCAGCCTGCTCCTTCATGGCTAGCGAGGCTGTGAGCTAGGAAAGTCTTTGGAAGCTCAGCAAGTGGCAGCGAGATGCAGGCCCCAACCCAGCAATCCCGGTGCTTGGAGCAGGTCTCACAGCCTCCCAGTGCCAAAGCGAGCTCTCTGCCAAATGCAGCTTTGCACACGCAGGCCGCTCTGCTGCCTCTGCATCCACGAAGGAAGCTCTCTAGGCCCGCTTCCTGCGAAATCTGCTTCCGCCTGAGGGAAAAGCCCTTGGAGAGGTCTTTGCTCAGGGGCAGTTGCTCCTGTGCCTGGGGAAGAGGGAAGGGCACCACACTCCCAAGGAAAGGCCAGACACACTCCACACGTCTTTGCTCCTCTGGAGGGCGGCATGGAGCCTCCAACTGGGAGGTCGCGTCTCAGCGGAGACGCAGGGGCATTCTGGCTGTGATCCCGCAGCCCCTGCCTGGAGGCCCACGGTGCCTGTTTCTCTCTGGGCGTTGCTTCCACAGTGCGGCCAAGCAACATCTTCACCATGGGCACAACAGCGCTTCCCTTCCGCCTGACAGACGTCTCAGTGCTCTGCTCTAGACCTCTGAAGTGGGGAGACAACCGAGCCCAGCCTCCTTTCCAAGGAGTCCTGCGCCTTCCATTGCACTGAAAGGCAATAGCACGGGGAAGCCTAGGAAGGGGCTGAGTCATGTCGGACACACTTCCTCAGCCTGCTCCTTTCAGGGAAGCAACGCTGGGAGCTAGGAAAGCCTTCTCAAGCTCGGAGAGTGCAAGAGAGATGCAGGCCGCGCACCCGGAAATCTCGGTGCTTGGAGCCAATCTCAGCGTCTCCCAGGGGCAAAGCGAACGCCTCTCTGCCAAATCCAGCTTTGCAGACGCAGGCCGCTAGGCTGCCTCTGCATTGGCGAAGGAAGCTCTCTCTTCCCGCTTCCTGCGAAATCTGCTTCTCAGCCTGAGCGAATCTCAGTGGGAACGGTCTTTCCTCTGGGGCCCTTGCTCCTGTGCCTGGGGCCGCCGCAAGGGCACCACCCTCCCAGGGAAAGGCCAAACACACCCCACATGTCTTTGCTCCTCTGGAGAGCTGCAGGCAACCTCAAACTCTCAGGAAGCTTCTCGGCTGAGACGCAGAAGCACTCTGGCTGGGGTCTCGCATCCCCTGCCTGGAGGCCCATGGTGCCTGTTTCTCCCTGGGCGTTGCCTCACCAGAGCGGCCAGGCAACATCTGCCCCATCTACCCTTCTGCTCTTCCCTTCCAGCTGACAGAGTTCTCCCTGCTCTACTCTAGCCCTAGGAAGTTTGGAGACAACCGGGCTCCTCCTCCTGTGCAAGGAGTCCCGGGGCCCAGGTGGAGTGGAAAGGCAAAACCACAGGCAAGCCCAGGAAAGTGCTGAGTCATGTCTGACAAACTCCCTCAGCCTGCTCCTTCATGGCTAGCGAGGCTGTGAGTTAGGAAAGTCTTTGGAAGCTCAGCAAGTGGCAGCGAGATGCAGGCCCCAACCCAGCAATCCCGGTGCTTGGAGCAGGTCTCACAGCCTCCCAGTGCCAAAGCGAGCTCCTCTCTGCCAAATGCAGCTTTGCACACGCAGGCCGCTCTGCTGCCTCTGCATCCACGAAGGAAGCTCTCTAGACCCGCTTCCTGCGAAATCTGCTTCCGCCTGAGGGAAAAGCCCTTGGAGAGGTCTTGGCTCAGGGGCAGTTGCTCCTGTGCCTGGGGAAGAGGGAAGGGCACCACACTCCCAAGGAAAGGCCAGACACACTCCACACGTCTTTGCTCCTCTGGAGGGCGGCATGGAGCCTCCAACTGGGAGGTCGCGTCTCAGCGGAGACCCAGGGGCATTCTGGCTGTGATCCCGCAGCCCCTGCCTGGAGGCCCACGGTGCCTGTTTCTCTCTGGGCGTTGCTTCCACAGTGCGGCCAAGCAACATCTTCACCATGGGCACAACAGCGCTTCCCTTCCGCCTGACAGACGTCTCAGTGCTCTGCTCTAGACCTCTGAAGTGGGGAGACAACCGAGCCCAGCCTCCTTTCCAAGGAGTCCTGCGCCTTCCATTGCACTGAAAGGCAATAGCACGGGGAAGCCTAGGAAGGGGCTGAGTCATGTCGGACACACTTCCTCAGCCTGCTCCTTTCAGGGAAGCAACGCTGGGAGCTAGGAAAGCCTTTTCCAGCTCGGAGAGTGCAAGAGAGATGCAGGCCGCGCACCCGGAAATCTCGGTGCTTGGAGCCAATCTCAGCGTCTCCCAGGGGCAAAGCGAACGCCTCTCTGCCAAATCCAGCTTTGCAGACGCAGGCCGCTAGGCTGCCTCTGCATTGGCGAAGGAAGCTCTCTCCTCCCGCTTCCTGCGAAATCTGCTTCTCAGCCTGAGCGAATCTCAGTGGGAACGGTCTTTCCTATGGGGCCGTTGCTCCTGTGCCTGGGGCCGCCGCAAGGGCACCACCCTCCCAGGGAAAGGCCAAACACACCCCACATGTCTTTGCTCCTCTGGAGAGCTGCAGGCAACCTCAAACTCTCAGGAAGCTTCTCGGCTGAGACGCAGAAGCACTCTGGCTGGGGTCTCGCATCCCCTGCCTGGAGACCCATGGTGCCAGTTTCTCCCTGGGCGTTGCTTCACCTGAGCGGCCAGGCAACATCTGCCCCATCTACCCTTCTGCTCTTCCCTTCCAGCTGACAGAGTTCTCCCTGCTCTACTCTAGCCCTAGGAAGTTTGGAGACAACCGGGCTCCTCCTCCTGTGCAAGGAGTCCCGGGGCCCAGGTGGAGTGGAAAGGCAAAACCACAGGCAAGCCCAGGAAAGTGCTGAGTCATGTCTGACACACTCCCTCAGCCTGCTCCTTCATGGCTAGCGAGGCTGTGAGCTAGGAAAGTCTTTGGAAGCTCAGCAAGTGGCAGCGAGATGCAGGCCCCAACCCAGCAATCCCGGTGCTTGGAGCAGGTCTCACAGCCTCCCAGTGCCAAAGCGAGCTCCTCTCTGCCAAATGCAGCTTTGCACACGCAGGCCGCTCTGCTGCCTCTGCATCCACGAAGGAAGCTCTCTAGGCCCGCTTCCTGCGAAATCTGCTTCCGCCTGAGGGAAAAGCCCTTGGAGAGGTCTTGGCTCAGGGGCAGTTGCTCCTGTGCCTGGGGAAGAGGGAAGGGCACCACACTCCCAAGGAAAGGCCAGACACACTCCACACGTCTTTGCTCCTCTGGAGGGCGGCATGGAGCCTCCAACTGGGAGGTCGCTTCTCAGCGGAGAAGCAGGGGCATTCTGGCTGTGATCCCGCAGCCCCTGCCTGGAGGCCCACGGTGCCTGTTTCTCTCTGGGCGTTGCTTCCACAGTGCGGCCAAGCAACATCTTCACCATGGGCACAACAGCGCTTCCCTTCCGCCTGACAGACGTCTCAGTGCTCTGCTCTAGACCTCTGAAATGGGGAGACAACCGAGCCCAGCCTCCTTTCCAAGGAGTCCTGCGCCTTCCATTGCACTGAAAGGCAATAGCACGGGGAAGCCTAGGAAGGGGCTGAGTCATGTCGGACACACTTCCTCAGCCTGCTCCTTTCAGAGAAGCAACGCTGGGAGCTAGGAAAGCCTTCTCAAGCTCGGAGAGTGCAAGAGAGATGCAGGCCGCGCACCCGGAAATCTCGGTGCTTGGAGCCAATCTCAGCGTCTCCCAGGGGCAAAGCGAACGCCTCTCTGCCAAATCCAGCTTTGCAGACGCAGGCCGCTAGGCTGCCTCTGCATTGGCGAAGGAAGCTCTCTCCTCCCGCTTCCTGCGAAATCTGCTTCTCAGCCTGAGCGAATCTCAGTGGGAACGGTCTTTCCTCTGGGGCCGTTGCTCCTGTGCCTGGGGCTGCCGCAAGGGCACCACCCTCCCAGGGAAAGGCCAAACACACCCCACATGTCTTTGCTCCTCTGGAGAGCTGCAGGCAACCTCAAACTCTCAGGAAGCTTCTCGGCTGAGACGCAGAAGCACTCTGGCTGGGGTCTCGCATCCCCTGCCTGGAGGCCCATGGTGCCTGTTTCTCCCTGGGCGTTGCTTCACCTGAGCGGCCAGGCAACATCTGCCCCATCTACCCTTCTGCTCTTCCCTTCCAGCTGACAGAGTTCTCCCTGCTCTTCTCTAGCCCTAGGAAGTTTGGAGACAACCGGGCTCCTCCTCCTGTGCAAGGAGTCCCGGGGCCCAGGTGGAGTGGAAAGGCAAAACCACAGGCAAGCCCAGGAGAGTGCTGAGTCATGTCTGACACACTCCCTCAGCCTGCTCCTTCATGGCTAGCGAGGCTGTGAGGTAGGAAAGTCTTTGGAAGCTCAGCAAGTGGCAGCGAGATGCAGGCCCCAACCCAGCAATCCCGGTGCTTGGAGCAGGTCTCACAGCCTCCCAGTGCCAAAGCGAGCTCCTCTCTGCCAAATGCAGCTTTGCACACGCAGGCCGCTCTGCTGCCTCTGCATCCACGAAGGAAGCTCTCTAGGCCCGCTTCCTGCGAAATCTGCTTCAGCCTGAGGGAAAAGCCCTTGGAGAGGTCTTGGCTCAGGGGCAGTTGCTCCTGTGCCTGGGGAAGAGGGAAGGGCACCACACTCCCAAGGAAAGGCCAGACACACTCCACACGTCTTTGCTCCTCTGGAGGGCGGCATGGAGCCTCCAACTGGGAGGTCGCGTCTCAGCGGAGACGCAGGGGCATTCTGGCTGTGATCCCGCAGCCCCTGCCTGGAGGCCCACGGTGCCTGTTTCTCTCTGGGCGTTGCTTCCACAGTGCGGCCAAGCAACATCTTCACCATGGGCACAACAGCGCTTCCCTTCCGCCTGACAGACGTCTCAGTGCTCTGCTCTAGACCTCTGAAGTGGGGAGACAACCGAGCCCAGCCTCCTTTCCAAGGAGTCCTGCGCCTTCCATTGCACTGAAAGGCAATAGCACGGGGAAGCCTAGGAAGGGGCTGAGTCATGTCGGACACACTTCCTCAGCCTGCTCCTTTCAGGGAAGCAACGCTGGGAGCTAGGAAAGCCTTCTCAAGCTCGGAGAGTGCAAGAGAGATGCAGGCCGCGCACCCGGAAATCTCGGTGCTTGGAGCCAATCTCAGCGTCTCCCAGGGGCAAAGCGAACGCCTCTCTGCCAAATCCAGCTTTGCAGACGCAGGCCGCTAGGCTGCCTCTGCATTGGCGAAGGAAGCTCTCTCCTCCCGCTTCCTGCGAAATCTGCTTCTCAGCCTGAGCGAATCTCAGTGGGAACGGTCTTTCCTCTGGGGCCGCCGCAAGGGCACCACCCTCCCAGGGAAAGGCCAAACACACCCCACATGTCTTTGCTCCTCTGGAGAGCTGCAGGCAACCTCAAACTCTCAGGAAGCTTCTCGGCTGAGACGCAGAAGCACTCTGGCTGGGGTCTCGCATCCCCTGCCTGGAGGCCCATGGTGCCTGTTTCTCCCTGGGCGTTGCTTCACCAGAGCGGCCAGGCAACATCTGCCCCATCTACCCTTCTGCTCTTCCCTTCCAGCTGACAGAGTTCTCCCTGCTCTACTCTAGCCCTAGGAAGTTTGGAGACAACCGGGCTCCTCCTCCTGTGCAAGGAGTCCCGGGGCCCAGGTGGAGTGGAAAGGCAAAACCACAGGCAAGCCCAGGAGTGTGCTGAGTCATGTCTGACACACTCCCTCAGCCTGCTCCTTCATGGCTAGCGAGGCTGTGAGCTAGGAAAGTCTTTGGAAGCTCAGCAAGTGGCAGCGAGATGCAGGCCCCAACCCAGCAATCCCGGTGCTTGGAGCAGGTCTCACAGCCTCCCAGTGCCAAAGCGAGCTCCTCTCTGCCAAATGCAGCTTTGCACACGCAGGCCGCTCTGCTGCCTCTGCATCCACGAAGGAAGCTCTCTAGGCCCGCTTCCTGCGAAATCTGCTTCCGCCTGAGGGAAAAGCTCTTGGAGAGGTCTTGGCTCAGGGGCAGTTGCTCCTGTGCCTGGGGAAGAGGGAAGGGCACCACACTCCCAAGGAAAGGCCAGACACACTCCACACGTCTTTGCTCCTCTGGAGGGCGGCATGGAGCCTCCAACTGGGAGGTCGCGTCTCAGCGGAGACGCAGGGGCATTCTGGCTGTGATCCCGCAGCCCCTGCCTGGAGGCCCACGGTGCCTGTTTCTCTCTGGGCGTTGCTTCCACAGTGCGGCCAAGCAACATCTTCACCATGGGCACAACAGCGCTTCCCTTCCGCCTGACAGACGTCTCAGTGCTCTGCTCTAGACCTCTGAAGTGGGGAGACAACCGAGCCCAGCCTCCTTTCCAAGGAGTCCTGCGCCTTCCATTGCACTGAAAGGCAATAGCACGGGGAAGCCTAGGAAGGGGCTGAGTCATGTCGGACACACTTCCTCAGCCTGCTCCTTTCAGGGAAGCAACGCTGGGAGCTAGGAAAGCCTTCTCCAGCTCGGAGAGTGCAAGAGAGATGCAGGCCGCGCACCCGGAAATCTCGGTGCTTGGAGCCAATCTCAGCGTCTCCCAGGGGCAAAGCGAACGCCTCTCTGCCAAATCCAGCTTTGCAGACGCAGGCCGCTAGGCTGCCTCTGCATTGGCGAAGGAAGCTCTCTCCTCCCGCTTCCTGCGAAATCTGCTTCTCAGCCTGAGCGAATCTCAGTGGGAACGGTCTTTCCTCTGGGGCCCTTGCTCCTGTGCCTGGGGCCGCCGCAAGGGCACCACCCTGCCAGGAAAAGGCCAAACACACCCCACATGTCTTTGCTCCTCTGGAGAGCTGCAGGCAATCTCAAACTCTCAGGAAGCTTCTCGGCTGAGACGCAGAAGCACTCTGGCTGGGGTCTCGCATCCCCTGCCTGGAGGCCCATGGTGCCTGTTTCTCCCTGGGCGTTGCTTCACCAGAGCGGCCAGGCAACATCTGCCCCATCTACCCTTCTGCTCTTCCCTTCCAGCTGACAGAGTTCTCCCTGCTCTACTCTAGCCCTAGGAAGTTTGGAGACAACCGGGCTCCTCCTCCTGTGCAAGGAGTCCCGGGGCCCAGGTGGAGTGGAAAGGCAAAACCACAGGCAAGCCCAGGAGTGTGCTGAGTCATGTCTGACACACTCCCTCAGCCTGCTCCTTCATGGCTAGCGAGGCTGTGAGCTAGGAAAGTCTTTGGAAGCTCAGCAAGTGGCAGCGAGATGCAGGCCCCAACCCAGCAATCCCGGTGCTTGGAGCAGGTCTCACAGCCTCCCAGTGCCAAAGCGAGCTCCTCTCTGCCAAATGCAGCTTTGCACACGCAGGCCGCTCTGCTGCCTCTGCATCCACGAAGGAAGCTCTCTAGGCCCGCTTCCTGCTAAATCTGCTTCAGCCTGAGGGAAAAGCCCTTGGAGAGGTCTTGGCTCAGGGGCAGTTGCTCCTGTGCCTGGGGAAGAGGGAAGGGCACCACACTCCCAAGGAAAGGCCAGACACACTCCACACGTCTTTGCTCCTCTGGAGGGCGGCATGGAGCCTCCAACTGGGAGGTCGCGTCTCAGCGGAGACGCAGGGGCATTCTGGCTGTGATCCCGCAGCCCCTGCCTGGAGGCCCACGGTGCCTGTTTCTCTCTGGGCGTTGCTTCCACAGTGCGGCCAAGCAACATCTTCACCATGGGCACAACAGCGCTTCCCTTCCGCCTGACAGACGTCTCAGTGCTCTGCTCTAGACCTCTGAAGTGGGGAGACAACCGAGCCCAGCCTCCTTTCCAAGGAGTCCTGCGCCTTCCATTGCACTGAAAGGCAATAGCACGGGGAAGCCTAGGAAGGGGCTGAGTCATGTCGGACACACTTCCTCAGCCTGCTCCTTTCAGGGAAGCAACGCTGGGAGCTAGGAAAGCCTTCTCCAGCTCGGAGAGTGCAAGAGAGATGCAGGCCGCGCACCCGGAAATCTCGGTGCTTGGAGCCAATCTCAGCGTCTCCCAGGGGCAAAGCGAACGCCTCTCTGCCAAATCCAGCTTTGCAGACGCAGGCCGCTAGGCTGCCTCTGCATTGGCGAAGGAAGCTCTCTCCTCCCGCTTCCTGCGAAATCTGCTTCTCAGCCTGAGCGAATCTCAGTGGGAACGGTCTTTCCTCTGGGGCCGTTGCTCCTGTGCCTGGGGCCGCCGCAAGGGCACCACCCTCCCAGGGAAAGGCCAAACACACCCCACATGTCTTTGCTCCTCTGGAGAGCTGCAGGCAACCTCAAACTCTCAGGAAGCTTCTCGGCTGAGACGCAGAAGCACTCTGGCTGGGGTCTCGCATCCCCTGCCTGGAGACCCATGGTGCCTGTTTCTCCCTGGGCGTTGCTTCACCTGAGCGGCCAGGCAACATCTGCCCCATCTACCCTTCTGCTCTTCCCTTCCAGCTGACAGAGTTCTCCCTGCTCTACTCTAGCCCTTGGAAGTTTGGAGACAACCGGGCTCCTCCTCCTGTGCAAGGAGTCCCGGGGCCCAGGTGGAGTGGAAAGGCAAAACCACAGGCAAGCCCAGGAGTGTGCTGAGTCATGTCTGACACACTCCCTCAGCCTGCTCCTTCATGGCTAGCGAGGCTGTGAGCTAGGAAAGTCTTTGGAAGCTCAGCAAGTGGCAGCGAGATGCAGGCCCCAACCCAGCAATCCCGGTGCTTGGAGCAGGTCTCACAGCCTCCCAGTGCCAAAGCGAGCTCCTCTCTGCCAAATGCAGCTTTGCACACGCAGGCCGCTCTGCTGCCTCTGCATCCACGAAGGAAGCTCTCTAGGCCCGCTTCCTGCGAAATCTGCTTCAGCCTGAGGGAAAAGCCCTTGGAGAGGTCTTGGCTCAGGGGCAGTTGCTCCTGTGCCTGGGGAAGAGGGAAGGGCACCACACTCCCAAGGAAAGGCCAGACACACTCCACACGTCTTTGCTCCTCTGGAGGGCGGCATGGAGCCTCCAACTGGGAGGTCGCGTCTCAGCGGAGACGCAGGGGCATTCTGGCTGTGATCCCGCAGCCCCTGCCTGGAGGCCCACGGTGCCTGTTTCTCTCTGGGCGTTGCTTCCACAGTGCGGCCAAGCAACATCTTCACCATGGGCACAACAGCGCTTCCCTTCCGCCTGACAGACGTCTCAGTGCTCTGCTCTAGACCTCTGAAGTGGGGAGACAACCGAGCCCAGCCTCCTTTCCAAGGAGTCCTGCGCCTTCCATTGCACTGAAAGGCAATAGCACGGGGAAGCCTAGGAAGGGGCTGAGTCATGTCGGACACACTTCCTCAGCCTGCTCCTTTCAGGGAAGCAACGCTGGGAGCTAGGAAAGCCTTCTCCAGCTCGGAGAGTGCAAGAGAGATGCAGGCCGCGCACCCGGAAATCTCGGTGCTTGGAGCCAATCTCAGCGTCTCCCAGGGGCAAAGCGAACGCCTCTCTGCCAAATCCAGCTGTGCAGACGCAGGCCGCTAGGCTGCCTCTGCATTGGCGAAGGAAGCTCTCTCCTCCCGCTTCCTGCGAAATCTGCTTCTCAGCCTGAGCGAATCTCAGTGGGAACGGTCTTTCCTCTGGGGCCGTTGCTCCTGTGCCTGGGGCCGCCGCAAGGGCACCACCCTCCCAGGGAAAGGTCAAACACACCCCACATGTCTTTGCTCCTCTGGAGAGCTGCAGGCAACCTCAAACTCTCAGGAAGCTTCTCGGCTGAGACGCAGAAGCACTCTGGCTGGGGTCTCGCATCCCCTGCCTGGAGGCCCATGGTGCCTGTTTCTCCCTGGGCGTTGCTTCACCTGAGCGGCCAGGCAACATCTGCCCCATCTACCCTTCTGCTCTTCCCTTCCAGCTGACAGAGTTCTCCCTGCTCTACTCTAGCCCTAGGAAGTTTGGAGACAACCGGGCTCCTCCTCCTGTGCAAGGAGTCCCGGGGCCCAGGTGGAGTGGAAAGGCAAAACCACAGGCAAGCCCAGGAAAGTGCTGAGTCATGTCTGACACACTCCCTCAGCCTGCTCCTTCATGGCTAGCGAGGCTGTGAGCTAGGAAAGTCTTTGGAAGCTCAGCAAGTGGCAGCGAGATGCAGGCCCCAACCCAGCAATCCCGGTGCTTGGAGCAGGTCTAACAGCCTCCCAGTGCCAAAGCGAGCTCCTCTCTGCCAAATGCAGCTTTGCACACGCAGGCCGCTCTGCTGCCTCTGCATCCACGAAGGAAGCTCTCTAGGCCCGCTTCCTGCGAAATCTGCTTCAGCCTGAGGGAAAAGCCCTTGGAGAGGTCTTGGCTCAGGGGCAGTTGCTCCTGTGCCTCAGGAAGAGGGAAGGGCACCACACTCCCAAGGAAAGGCCAGACACACTCCACACGTCTTTGCTCCTCTGGAGGGCGGCATGGAGCCTCCAACTGGGAGGTCGCGTCTCAGCGGAGACGCAGGGGCATTCTGGCTGTGATCCCGCAGCCCCTGCCTGGAGGCCCACGGTGCCTGTTTCTCTCTGGGCGTTGCTTCCACAGTGCGGCCAAGCAACATCTTCACCATGGGCACAACAGTGCTTCCCTTCCGCCTGACAGACGTCTCAGTGCTCTGCTCTAGACCTCTGAAATGGGGAGACAACCGAGCCCAGCCTCCTTTCCAAGGAGTCCTGTGCCTTCGATTGCACTGAAAGGCAATAGCACGGGGAAGCCTAGGAAGGGGCTGAGTCATGTCGGACACACTTCCTCAGCCTGCTCCTTTCAGGGAAGCAACGCTGGGAGCTAGGAAAGCCTTCTCAAGCTCGGAGAGTGCAAGAGAGATGCAGGCCGCGCACCCGGAAATCTCGGTGCTTGGAGCCAATCTCAGCGTCTCCCAGGGGCAAAGCGAAAGCCTCTCTGCCAAATCCAGCTTTGCAGACGCAGGCCGCTAGGCTGCCTCTGCATTGGCGAAGGAAGCTCTCTCCTCCCGCTTCCTGCGAAATCTGCTTCTCAGCCTGAGCGAATCTCAGTGGGAACGGTCTTTCCTCTGGGGCCGTTGCTCCTGTGCCTGGGGCCGCCGCAAGGGCACCACCATCCCAGGGAAAGGCCAAACACACCCCACATGTCTTTGCTCCTCTGGAGAGCTGCAGGCAACCTCAAACTCTCAGGAAGCTTCTCGGCTGAGACGCAGAAGCACTCTGGGTGGGGTCTCGCATCCCCTGCCTGGAGACCCATGGTGCCTGTTTCTCCCTGGGCGTTGCTTCACCTGAGCGGCCAGGCAACATCTGCCCCATCTACCCTTCTGCTCTTCCCTTCCAGCTGACAGAGTTCTCCCTGCTCTACTCTAGCCCTAGGAAGTTTGGAGACAACCGGGCTCCTCCTCCTGTGCAAGGAGTCCCGGGGCCCAGGTGGAGTGGAAAGGCAAAACCACAGGCAAGCCCAGGAAAGTGCTGAGTCATGTCTGACACACTCCCTCAGCCTGCTCCTTCATGGCTAGCGAGGCTGTGAGCTAGGAAAGTCTTTGGAAGCTCAGCAAGTGGCAGCGAGATGCAGGCCCCAACCCAGCAATCCCGGTGCTTGGAGCAGGTCTCACAGCCTCCCAGTGCCAAAGCGAGCTCCTCTCTGCCAAATGCAGCTTTGCACACGCAGGCCGCTCTGCTGCCTCTGCATCCACGAAGGAAGCTCTCTAGGCCCGCTTCCTGCGAAATCTGCTTCAGCCTGAGGGAAAAGCCCTTGGAGAGGTCTTGGCTCAGGGGCAGTTGCTCCTGTGCCTGGGGAAGAGGGAAGGGCACCACACTCCCAAGGAAAGGCCAGACACACTCCACACGTCTTTGCTCCTCTGGAGGGCGGCATGGAGCCTCCAACTGGGAGGTCGCGTCTCAGCGGAGACCCAGGGGCATTCTGGCTGTGATCCCGCAGCCCCTGCCTGGAGGCCCACGGTGCCTGTTTCTCTCTGGGCGTTGCTTCCACAGTGCGGCCAAGCAACATCTTCACCATGGGCACAACAGCGCTTCCCTTCCGCCTGACAGACGTCTCAGTGCTCTGCTCTAGACCTCTGAAGTGGGGAGACAACCGAGCCCAGCCTCCTTTCCAAGGAGTCCTGCGCCTTCCATTGCACTGAAAGGCAATAGCACGGGGAAGCCTAGGAAGGGGCTGAGTCATGTCGGACACACTTCCTCAGCCTGCTCCTTTCAGGGAAGCAACGCTGGGAGCTAGGAAAGCCTTCTCAAGCTCGGAGAGTGCAAGAGAGATGCAGGCCGCGCACCCGGAAATCTCGGTGCTTGGAGCCAATCTCAGCGTCTCCCAGGGGCAAAGCGAACGCCTCTCTGCCAAATCCAGCTTTGCAGACGCAGGCCGCTAGGCTGCCTCTGCGTTGGCGAAGGAAGCTCTCTCCTCCCGCTTCCTGCGAAATCTGCTTCTCAGCCTGAGCGAATCTCAGTGGGAACGGTCTTTCCTCTGGGGCCCTTGCTCCTGTGCCTGGGGCCGCCGCAAGGGCACCACCCTGCCAGGAAAAGGCCAAACACACCCCACATGTCTTTGCTCCTCTGGAGAGCTGCAGGCAATCTCAAACTCTCAGGAAGCTTCTCGGCTGAGACGCAGAAGCACTCTGGCTGGGGTCTCGCATCCCCTGCCTGGAGGCCCATGGTGCCTGTTTCTCCCTGGGCGTTGCTTCACCAGAGCGGCCAGGCAACATCTGCCCCATCTACCCTTCTGCTCTTCCCTTCCAGCTGACAGAGTTCTCCCTGCTCTACTCTAGCCCTAGGAAGTTTGGAGACAACCGGGCTCCTCCTCCTGTGCAAGGAGTCCCGGGGCCCAGGTGGAGTGGAAAGGCAAAACCACAGGCAAGCCCAGGAAAGTGCTGAGTCATGTCTGACACACTCCCTCAGCCTGCTCCTTCATGGCTAGCGAGGCTGTGAGCTAGGAAAGTCTTTGGAAGCTCAGCAAGTGGCAGCGAGATGCAGGCCCCAACCCAGCAATCCCGGTGCTTGGAGCAGGTCTCACAGCCTCCCAGTGCCAAAGCGAGCTCCTCTCTGCCAAATGCAGCTTTGCACACGCAGGCCGCTCTGCTGCCTCTGCATCCACGAAGGAAGCTCTCTAGGCCCGCTTCCTGCGAAATCTGCTTCAGCCTGAGGGAAAAGCCCTTGGAGAGGTCTTGGCTCAGGGGCAGTTGCTCCTGTGCCTGGGGAAGAGGGAAGGGCACCACACTCCCAAGGAAAGGCCAGACACACTCCACACGTCTTTGCTCCTCTGGAGGGCGGCATGGAGCCTCCAACTGGGAGGTCGCGTCTCAGCGGAGACGCAGGGGCATTCTGGCTGTGATCCCGCAGCCCCTGCCTGGAGGCCCACGGTGCCTGTTTCTCTCTGGGCGTTGCTTCCACAGTGCGGCCAAGCAACATCTTCACCATGGGCACAACAGCGCTTCCCTTCCGCCTGACAGACGTCTCAGTGCTCTGCTCTAGACCTCTGAAGTGGGGAGACAACCGAGCCCAGCCTCCTTTCCAAGGAGTCCTGCGCCTTCCATTGCACTGAAAGGCAATAGCACGGGGAAGCCTAGGAAGGGGCTGAGTCATGTCGGACACACTTCCTCATCCTGCTCCTTTCAGGGAAGCAACGCTGGGAGCTAGGAAAGCCTTCTCAAGCTCGGAGAGTGCAAGAGAGATGCAGGCCGCGCACCCGGAAATCTCGGTGCTTGGAGCCAATCTCAGCGTCTCCCAGGGGCAAAGCGAACGCCTCTCTGCCAAATCCAGCTTTGCAGACGCAGGCCGCTAGGCTGCCTCTGCATTGGCGAAGGAAGCTCTCTCCTCCCGCTTCCTGCGAAATCTGCTTCTCAGCCTGAGCGAATCTCAGTGGGAACGGTCTTTCCTCTGGGGCCGCCGCAAGGGCACCACCCTCCCAGGGAAAGGCCAAACACACCCCACATGTCTTTGCTCCTCTGGAGAGCTGCAGGCAACCTCAAACTCTCAGGAAGCTTCTCGGCTGAGACGCAGAAGCACTCTGGCTGGGGTCTCGCATCCCCTGCCTGGAGGCCCATGGTGCCTGTTTCTCCCTGGGCGTTGCTTCACCAGAGCGGCCAGGCAACATCTGCCCCATCTACCCTTCTGCTCTTCCCTTCCAGCTGACAGAGTTCTCCCTGCTCTACTCTAGCCCTAGGAAGTTTGGAGACAACCGGGCTCCTCCTCCTGTGCAAGGAGTCCCGGGGCCCAGGTGGAGTGGAAAGGCAAAACCACAGGCAAGCCCAGGAAAGTGCTGAGTCATGTCTGACACACTCCCTCAGCCTGCTCCTTCATGGCTAGCGAGGCTGTGAGCTAGGAAAGTCTTTGGAAGCTCAGCAAGTGGCAGCGAGATGCAGGCCCCAACCCAGCAATCCCGGTGCTTGGAGCAGGTCTCACAGCCTCCCAGTGCCAAAGCGAGCTCCTCTCTGCCAAATGCAGCTTTGCACACGCAGGCCGCTCTGCTGCCTCTGCATCCACGAAGGAAGCTCTCTAGGCCCGCTTCCTGCGAAATCTGCTTCCGCCTGAGGGAAAAGCCCTTGGAGAGGTCTTGGCTCAGGGGCAGTTGCTCCTGTGCCTGGGGAAGAGGGAAGGGCACCACACTCCCAAGGAAAGGCCAGACACACTCCACACGTCTTTGCTCCTCTGGAGGGCGGCATGGAGCCTCCAACTGGGAGGTCGCGTCTCAGCGGAGACGCAGGGGCATTCTGGCTGTGATCCCGCAGCCCCTGCCTGGAGGCCCACGGTGCCTGTTTCTCTCTGGGCGTTGCTTCCACAGTGCGGCCAAGCAACATCTTCACCATGGGCACAACAGCGCTTCCCTTCCGCCTGACAGACGTCTCAGTGCTCTGCTCTAGACCTCTGAAGTGGGGAGACAACCGAGCCCAGCCTCCTTTCCAAGGAGTCCTGCGCCTTCCATTGCACTGAAAGGCAATAGCATGGGGAAGCCTAGGATGGGGCTGAGTCATGTCGGACACTCTTCCTCAGCCTGCTCCTTTCAGGGAAGCAACGCTGGGAGCTAGGAAAGCCTTCTCAAGCTCGGAGAGTGCAAGAGAGATGCAGGCCGCGCACCCGGAAATCTCGGTGCTTGGAGCCAATCTCAGCGTCTCCCAGGGGCAAAGCGAACACCACTCTGCCAAATCCAGCTTTGCAGACGCAGGCCGCTAGGCTGCCTCTGCATTGGCGAAGGAAGCTCTCTCCTCCCGCTTCCTGCGAAATCTGCTTCTCAGCCTGAGCGAATCTCAGTGGGAACGGTCTTTCCTCTGGGGCCGTTGCTCCTGTGCCTGGGGCCGCCGCAAGGGCACCACCCTCCCAGGGAAAGGCCAAACACACCCCACATGTCTTTGCTCCTCTGGAGAGCTGCAGGCAACCTCAAACTCTCAGGAAGCTTCTCGGCTGAGACGCAGAAGCACTCTGGCTGGGGTCTCGCATCCCCTGCCTGGAGACCCATGGTGCCTGTTTCTCCCTGGGCGTTGCTTCACCTGAGCGGCCAGGCAACATCTGCCCCATCTACCCTTCTGCTCTTCCCTTCCAGCTGACAGAGTTCTCCCTGCTCTACTCTAGCCCTAGGAAGTTTGGAGACAACCGGGCTCCTCCTCCTGTGCAAGGAGTCCCGGGGCCCAGGTGGAGTGGAAAGGCAAAACCACAGGCAAGCCCAGGAAAGTGCTGAGTCATGTGTGACACACTCCCTCAGCCTGCTCCTTCATGGCTAGCGAGGCTGTGAGCTAGGAAAGTCTTTGGAAGCTCAGCAAGTGGCAGCGAGATGCAGGCCCCAACCCAGCAATCCCGGTGCTTGGAGCAGGTCTCACAGCCTCCCAGTGCCAAAGCGAGCTCCTCTCTGCCAAATGCAGCTTTGCACACGCAGGCCGCTCTGCTGCCTCTGCATCCACGAAGGAAGCTCTCTAGGCCCGCTTCCTGCGAAATCTGCTTCAGCCTGAGGGAAAAGCCCTTGGAGAGGTCTTGGCTCAGGGGCAGTTGCTCCTGTGCCTGGGGAAGAGGGAAGGGCACCACACTCCCAAGGAAAGGCCAGACACACTCCACACGTCTTTGCTCCTCTGGAGGGCGGCATGGAGCCTCCAACTGGGAGGTCGCGTCTCAGCGGAGACGCAGGGGCATTCTGGCTGTGATCCCGCAGCCCCTGCCTGGAGGCCCACGGTGCCTGTTTCTCTCTGGGCGTTGCTTCCACAGTGCGGCCAAGCAACATCTTCACCATGGGCACAACAGCGCTTCCCTTCCGCCTGACAGACGGCTCAGTGCTCTGCTCTAGACCTCTGAAGTGGGGAGACAACCGAGCCCAGCCTCCTTTCCAAGGAGTCCTGCGCCTTCCATTGCACTGAAAGGCAATAGCACGGGGAAGCCTAGGAAGGGGCTGAGTCATGTCGGACACACTTCCTCAGCCTGCTCCTTTCAGGGAAGCAACGCTGGGAGCTAGGAAAGCCTTCTCAAGCTCGGAGAGTGCAAGAGAGATGCAGGCCGCGCACCCGGAAATCTCGGTGCTTGGAGCCAATCTCAGCGTCTCCCAGTTGCAAAGCGAACGCCTCTCTGCCAAATCCAGCTTTGCAGACGCAGGCCGCTAGGCTGCCTCTGCATTGGCGAAGGAAGCTCTCTCCTCCCGCTTCCTGCGAAATCTGCTTCTCAGCCTGAGCGAATCTCAGTGGGAACGGTCTTTCCTCTGGGGCCGCCGCAAGGGCACCACCCTCCCAGGGAAAGGCCAAACACAACCCACATGTCTTTGCTCCTCTGGAGAGCTGCAGGCAACCTCAAACTCTCAGGAAGCTTCTCGGCTGAGACGCAGAAGCACTCTGGCTGGGGTCTCGCATCCCCTGCCTGGAGGCCCATGGTGCCTGTTTCTCCCTGGGCGTTGCTTCACCAGAGCGGCCAGGCAACATCTGCCCCATCTACCCTTCTGCTCTTCCCTTCCAGCTGACAGAGTTCTCCCTGCTCTACTCTAGCCCTAGGAAGTTTGGAGACAACCGGGCTCCTCCTCCTGTGCAAGGAGTCCCGGGGCCCAGGTGGAGTGGAAAGGCAAAACCACAGGCAAGCCCAGGAAAGTGCTGAGTCATGTCTGACACACTCCCTCAGCCTGCTCCTTCATGGCTAGCGAGGCTGTGAGCTAGGAAAGTCTTTGGAAGCTCAGCAAGTGGCAGCGAGATGCAGGCCCCAACCCAGCAATCCCGGTGCTTGGAGCAGGTCTCACAGCCTCCCAGTGCCAAAGCGAGCTCCTCTCTGCCAAATGCAGCTTTGCACACGCAGGCCGCTCTGCTGCCTCTGCATCCACGAAGGAAGCTCTCTAGGCCCGCTTCCTGCGAAATCTGCTTCCGCCTGAGGGAAAAGCCCTTGGAGAGGTCTTGGCTCAGGGGCCGTTGCTCCTGTGCCTGGGGAAGAGGGAAGGGCACCACACTCCCAAGGAAAGGCCAGACACACTCCACACGTCTTTGCTCCTCTGGAGGGCGGCATGGAGCCTCCAACTGGGAGGTCGCGTCTCAGCGGAGACGCAGGGGCATTCTGGCTGTGATCCCGCAGCCCCTGCCTGGAGGCCCACGGTGCCTGTTTCTCTCTGGGCGTTGCTTCCACAGTGCGGCCAAGCAACATCTTCACCATGGGCACAACAGCGCTTCCCTTCCGCCTGACAGACGTCTCAGTGCTCTGCTCTAGACCTCTGAAGTGGGGAGACAACCGAGCCCAGCCTCCTTTCCAAGGAGTCCTGCGCCTTCCATTGCACTGAAAGGCAATAGCACGGGGAAGCCTAGGAAGGGGCTGAGTCATGTCGGACACACTTCCTCAGCCTGCTCCTTTCAGGGAAGCAACGCTGGGAGCTAGGAAAGCCTTCTCAAGCTCGGAGAGTGCAAGAGAGATGCAGGCCGCGCACCCGGAAATCTCGGTGCTTGGAGCCAATCTCAGCGTCTCCCAGGGGCAAAGCGAACACCTCTCTGCCAAATCCAGCTTTGCAGACGCAGGCCGCTAGGCTGCCTCTGCATTGGCGAAGGAAGCTCTCTCCTCCCGCTTCCTGCGAAATCTGCTTCTCAGCCTGAGCGAATCTCAGTGGGAACGGTCTTTCCTCTGGGGCCGTTGCTCCTGTGCCTGGGGCCGCCGCAAGGGCACCACCCTCCCAGGGAAAGGCCAAACACACCCCACATGTCTTTGCTCCTCTGGAGAGCTGCAGGCAACCTCAAACTCTCAGGAAGCTTCTCGGCTGAGACGCAGAAGCACTCTGGCTGGGGTCTCGCATCCCCTGCCTGGAGACCCATGGTGCCTGTTTCTCCCTGGGCGTTGCTTCACCTGAGCGGCCAGGCAACATCTGCCCCATCTACCCTTCTGCTCTTCCCTTCCAGCTGACAGAGTTCTCCCTGCTCTACTCTAGCCCTAGGAAGTTTGGAGACAACCGGGCTCCTCCTCCTGTGCAAGGAGTCCCGGGGCCCAGGTGGAGTGGAAAGGCAAAACCACAGGCAAGCCCAGGAAAGTGCTGAGTCATGTCTGACACACTCCCTCAGCCTGCTCCTTCATGGCTAGCGAGGCTGTGAGCTAGGAAAGTCTTTGGAAGCTCAGCAAGTGGCAGCGAGATGCAGGCCCCAACCCAGCAATCCCGGTGCTTGGAGCAGGTCTCACAGCCTCCCAGTGCCAAAGCGAGCTCCTCTCTGCCAAATGCAGCTTTGCACACGCAGGCCGCTCTGCTGCCTCTGCATCCACGAAGGAAGCTCTCTAGGCCCGCTTCCTGCGAAATCTGCTTCAGACTGAGGGAAAAGCCCTTGGAGAGGTCTTGGCTCAGGGGCAGTTGCTCCTGTGCCTGGGGAAGAGGGAAGGGCACCACACTCCCAAGGAAAGGCCAGACACACTCCACACGTCTTTGCTCCTCTTGAGGGCGGCATGGAGCCTCCAACTGGGAGGTCGCGTCTCAGCGGAGACGCAGGGGCATTCTGGCTGTGATCCCGCAGCCCCTGCCTGGAGGCCCACGGTGCCTGTTTCTCTCTGGGCGTTGCTTCCACAGTGCGGCCAAGCAACATCTTCACCATGGGCACAACAGCGCTTCCCTTCCGCCTGACAGACGTCTCAGTGCTCTGCTCTAGACCTCTGAAGTGGGGAGACAACCGAGCCCAGCCTCCTTTCCAAGGAGTCCTGCGCCTTCCATTGCACTGAAAGGCAATAGCACGGGGAAGCCTAGGAAGGGGCTGAGTCATGTCGGACACACTTCCTCAGCCTGCTCCTTTCAGGGAAGCAACGCTGGGAGCTAGGAAAGCCTTCTCAAGCTCGGAGAGTGCAAGAGAGATGCAGGCCGCGCACCCGGAAATCTCGGTGCTTGGAGCCAATCTCAGCGTCTCCCAGGGGCAAAGCGAACGCCTCTCTGCCAAATCCAGCTTTGCAGACGCAGGCCGCTAGGCTGCCTCTGCATTGGCGAAGGAAGCTCTCTCCTCCCGCTTCCTGCGAAATCTGCTTCTCAGCCTGAGCGAATCTCAGTGGGAACGGTCTTTCCTCTGGGGCCGTTGCTCCTGTGCCTGGGGCCGCCGCAAGGGCACCACCCTCCTAGGAAAAGGCCAAACACACCCCACATGTCTTTGCTCCTCTGGAGAGCTGCAGGCAACCTCAAACTCTCAGGAAGCTTCTCGGCTGAGACGCAGAAGCACTCTGGCTGGGGTCTCGCATCCCCTGCCTGGAGGCCCATGGTGACTGTTTCTCCCTGGGCGTTGCTTCACCAGAGCGGCCAGGCAACATCTGCCCCATCTACCCTTCTGCTCTTCCCTTCCAGCTGACAGAGTTCTCCCTGCTCTACTCTAGCCCTAGGAAGTTTGGAGACAACCGGGCTCCTCCTCCTGTGCAAGGAGTCCCGGGGCCCAGGTGGAGTGGAAAGGCAAAACCACAGGCAAGCCCAGGAAAGTGCTGAGTCATGTCTGACACACTCCCTCAGCCTGCTCCTTCATGGCTAGCGAGGCTGTGAGCTAGGAAAGTCTTTGGAAGCTCAGCAAGTGGCAGCGAGATGCAGGCCCCAACCCAGCAATCCCGGTGCTTGGAGCAGGTCTCACAGCCTCCCAGTGCCAAAGCGAGCTCCTCTCTGCCAAATGCAGCTTTGCACATGCAGGCCGCTCTGCTGCCTCTGCATCCACGAAGGAAGCTCTCTAGGCCCGCTTCCTGCGAAATCTGCTTCAGCCTGAGGGAAAAGCCCTTGGAGAGGTCTTGGCTCAGGGGCAGTTGCTCCTGTGCCTGGGGAAGAGGGAAGGGCACCACACTCCCAAGGAAAGGCCAGACACACTCCACACGTCTTTGCTCCTCTGGAGGGCGGCATGGAGCCTCCAACTGGGAGGTCGCGTCTCAGCGGAGACGCAGGGGCATTCTGGCTGTGATCCCGCAGCCCCTGCCTGGAGGCCCACGGTGCCTGTTTCTCTCTGGGCGTTGCTTCCACAGTGCGGCCAAGCAACATCTTCACCATGGGCACAACAGCGCTTCCCTTCCGCCTGACAGACGTCTCAGTGCTCTGCTCTAGACCTCTGAAGTGGGGAGACAACCGAGCCCAGCCTCCTTTCCAAGGAGTCCTGCGCCTTCCATTGCACTGAAAGGCAATAGCACGGGGAAGCCTAGGAAGGGGCTGAGTCATGTCGGACACACTTCCTCATCCTGCTCCTTTCAGGGAAGCAACGCTGGGAGCTAGGAAAGCCTTCTCAAGCTCGGAGAGTGCAAGAGAGATGCAGGCCGCGCACCCGGAAATCTCGGTGCTTGGAGCCAATCTCAGCGTCTCCCAGGGGCAAAGCGAACGCCTCTCTGCCAAATCCAGCTTTGCAGACGCAGGCCGCTAGGCTGCCTCTGCATTGGCGAAGGAAGCTCTCTCCTCCCGCTTCCTGCGAAATCTGCTTCTCAGCCTGAGCGAATCTCAGTGGGAACGGTCTTTCCTCTGGGGCCGCCGCAAGGGCACCACCCTCCCAGGGAAAGGCCAAACACACCCCACATGTCTTTGCTCCTCTGGAGAGCTGCAGGCAACCTCAAACTCTCAGGAAGCTTCTCGGCTGAGACGCAGAAGCACTCTGGCTGGGGTCTCGCATCCCCTGCCTGGAGGCCCATGGTGCCTGTTTCTCCCTGGGCGTTGCTTCACCAGAGCGGCCAGGCAACATCTGCCCCATCTACCCTTCTGCTCTTCCCTTCCAGCTGACAGAGTTCTCCCTGCTCTACTCTAGCCCTAGGAAGTTTGGAGACAACCGGGCTCCTCCTCCTGTGCAAGGAGTCCCGGGGCCCAGGTGGAGTGGAAAGGCAAAACCACAGGCAAGCCCAGGAAAGTGCTGAGTCATGTCTGACACACTCCCTCAGCCTGCTCCTTCATGGCTAGCGAGGCTGTGAGCTAGGAAAGTCTTTGGAAGCTCAGCAAGTGGCAGCGAGATGCAGGCCCCAACCCAGCAATCCCGGTGCTTGGAGCAGGTCTCACAGCCTCCCAGTGCCAAAGCGAGCTCCTCTCTGCCAAATGCAGCTTTGCACACGCAGGCCGCTCTGCTGCCTCTGCATCCACGAAGGAAGCTCTCTAGGCCCGCTTCCTGCGAAATCTGCTTCCGCCTGAGGGAAAAGCCCTTGGAGAGGTCTTGGCTCAGGGGCAGTTGCTCCTGTGCCTGGGGAAGAGGGAAGGGCACCACACTCCCAAGGAAAGGCCAGACACACTCCACACGTCTTTGCTCCTCTGGAGGGCGGCATGGAGCCTCCAACTGGGAGGTCGCGTCTCAGCGGAGACGCAGGGGCATTCTGGCTGTGATCCCGCAGCCCCTGCCTGGAGGCCCACGGTGCCTGTTTCTCTCTGGGCGTTGCTTCCACAGTGCGGCCAAGCAACATCTTCACCATGGGCACAACAGCGCTTCCCTTCCGCCTGACAGACGTCTCAGTGCTCTGCTCTAGACCTCTGAAGTGGGGAGACAACCGAGCCCAGCCTCCTTTCCAAGGAGTCCTGCGCCTTCCATTGCACTGAAAGGCAATAGCACGGGGAAGCCTAGGAAGGGGCTGAGTCATGTCGGACACACTTCCTCAGCCTGCTCCTTTCAGGGAAGCAACGCTGGGAGCTAGGAAAGCCTTCTCAAGCTCGGAGAGTGCAAGAGAGATGCAGGCCGCGCACCCGGAAATCTCATTGCTTGGAGCCAATCTCAGCGTCTCCCAGGGGCAAAGCGAACACCTCTCTGCCAAATCCAGCTTTGCAGACGCAGGCCGCTAGGCTGCCTCTGCATTGGCGAAGGAAGCTCTCTCCTCCCGCTTCCTGCGAAATCTGCTTCTCAGCCTGAGCGAATCTCAGTGGGAACGGTCTTTCCTCTGGGGCCGTTGCTCCTGTGCCTGGGGCCGCCGCAAGGGCACCACCCTCCCAGGGAAAGGCCAAACACACCCCACATGTCTTTGCTCCTCTGGAGAGCTGCAGGCAACCTCAAACTCTCAGGAAGCTTCTCGGCTGAGACGCAGAAGCACTCTGGCTGGGGTCTCGCATCCCCTGCCTGGAGACCCATGGTGCCTGTTTCTCCCTGGGCGTTGCTTCACCTGAGCGGCCAGGCAACATCTGCCCCATCTACCCTTCTGCTCTTCCCTTCCAGCTGACAGAGTTCTCCCTGCTCTACTCTAGCCCTAGGAAGTTTGGAGACAACCGGGCTCCTCCTCCTGTGCAAGGAGTCCCGGGGCCCAGGTGGAGTGGAAAGGCAAAACCACAGGCAAGCCCAGGAAAGTGCTGAGTCATGTCTGACACACTCCCTCAGCCTGCTCCTTCATGGCTAGCGAGGCTGTGAGCTAGGAAAGTCTTTGGAAGCTCAGCAAGTGGCAGCGAGATGCAGGCCCCAACCCAGCAATCCCGGTGCTTGGAGCAGGTCTCACAGCCTCCCAGTGCCAAAGCGAGCTCCTCTCTGCCAAATGCAGCTTTGCACACGCAGGCCGCTCTGCTGCCTCTGCATCCACGAAGGAAGCTCTCTAGGCCCGCTTCCTGCGAAATCTGCTTCAGCCTGAGGGAAAAGCCCTTGGAGAGGTCTTGGCTCAGGGGCAGTTGCTCCTGTGCCTGGGGAAGAGGGAAGGGCACCACACTCCCAAGGAAAGGCCAGACACACTCCACACGTCTTTGCTCCTCTGGAGGGCGGCATGGAGCCTCCAACTGGGAGGTCGTGTCTCAGCGGAGACGCAGGGGCATTCTGGCTGTGATCCCGCAGCCCCTGCCTGGAGGCCCACGGTGCCTGTTTCTCTCTGGGCGTTGCTTCCACAGTGCGGCCAAGCAACATCTTCACCATGGGCACAACAGCGCTTCCCTTCCGCCTGACAGACGTCTCAGTGCTCTGCTCTAGACCTCTGAAGTGGGGAGACAACCGAGCCCAGCCTCCTTTCCAAGGAGTCCTGCGCCTTCCATTGCACTGAAAGGCAATAGCACGGGGAAGCCTAGGAAGGGGCTGAGTCATGTCGGACACACTTCCTCAGCCTGCTCCTTTCAGGGAAGCAACGCTGGGAGCTAGGAAAGCCTTCTCAAGCTCGGAGAGTGCAAGAGAGATGCAGGCCGCGCACCCGGAAATCTCGGTGCTTGGAGCCAATCTCAGCGTCTCCCAGGGGCAAAGCGAACGCCTCTCTGCCAAATCCAGCTTTGCAGACGCAGGCCGCTAGGCTGCCTCTGCATTGGCGAAGGAAGCTCTCTCCTCCCGCTTCCTGCGAAATCTGCTTCTCAGCCTGAGCGAATCTCAGTGGGAACGGTCTTTCCTCTGGGGCCGCCGCAAGGGCACCACCCTCCCAGGGAAAGGCCAAACACACCCCACATGTCTTTGCTCCTCTGGAGAGCTGCAGGCAACCTCAAACTCTCAGGAAGCTTCTCGGCTGAGACGCAGAAGCACTCTGGCTGGGGTCTCGCATCCCCTGCCTGGAGGCCCATGGTGCCTGTTTCTCCCTGGGCGTTGCTTCACCAGAGCGGCCAGGCAACATCTGCCCCATCTACCCTTCTGCTCTTCCCTTCCAGCTGACAGAGTTCTCCCTGCTCTACTCTAGCCCTAGGAAGTTTGGAGACAACCGGGCTCCTCCTCCTGTGCAAGGAGTCCCGGGGCCCAGGTGGAGTGGAAAGGCAAAACCACAGGCAAGCCCAGGAAAGTGCTGAGTCATGTCTGACACACTCCCTCAGCCTGCTCCTTCATGGCTAGCGAGGCTGTGAGCTAGGAAAGTCTTTGGAAGCTCAGCAAGTGGCAGCGAGATGCAGGCCCCAACCCAGCAATCCCGGTGCTTGGAGCAGGTCTCACAGCCTCCCAGTGCCAAAGCGAGCTCCTCTCTGCCAAATGCAGCTTTGCACACGCAGGCCGCTCTGCTGCCTCTGCATCCACGAAGGAAGCTCTCTAGGCCCGCTTCCTGCTAAATCTGCTTCAGCCTGAGGGAAAAGCCCTTGGAGAGGTCTTGGCTCAGGGGCAGTTGCTCCTGTGCCTGGGGAAGAGGGAAGGGCACCACACTCCCAAGGAAAGGCCAGACACACTCCACACGTCTTTGCTCCTCTGGAGGGCGGCATGGAGCCTCCAACTGGGAGGTCGCGTCTCAGCGGAGACGCAGGGGCATTCTGGCTGTGATCCCGCAGCCCCTGCCTGGAGGCCCACGGTGCCTGTTTCTCTCTGGGCGTTGCTTCCACAGTGCGGCCAAGCAACATCTTCACCATGGGCACAACAGCGCTTCCCTTCCGCCTGACAGACGTCTCAGTGCTCTGCTCTAGACCTCTGAAGTGGGGAGACAACCGAGCCCAGCCTCCTTTCCAAGGAGTCCTGCGCCTTCCATTGCACTGAAAGGCAATAGCATGGGGAAGCCTAGGATGGGGCTGAGTCATGTCGGACACTCTTCCTCAGCCTGCTCCTTTCAGGGAAGCAACGCTGGGAGCTAGGAAAGCCTTCTCAAGCTCGGAGAGTGCAAGAGAGATGCAGGCCGCGCACCCGGAAATCTCGGTGCTTGGAGCCAATCTCAGCGTCTCCCAGGGGCAAAGCGAACACCACTCTGCCAAATCCAGCTTTGCAGACGCAGGCCTCTAGGCTGCCTCTGCATTGGCGAAGGAAGCTCTCTCCTCCCGCTTCCTGCGAAATCTGCTTCTCAGCCTGAGCGAATCTCAGTGGGAACGGTCTTTCCTCTGGGGCTGTTGCTCCTGTGCCTGGGGCCGCCGCAAGGGCACCACCCTCCCAGGGAAAGGCCAAACACACCCCACATGTCTTTGCTCCTCTGGAGAGCTGCAGGCAACCTCAAACTCTCAGGAAGCTTCTCGGCTGAGACGCAGAAGCACTCTGGCTGGGGTCTCGCATCCCCTGCCTGGAGACCCATGGTGCCTGTTTCTCCCTGGGCGTTGCTTCACCTGAGCGGCCAGGCAACATCTGCCCCATCTACCCTTCTGGTCTTCCCTTCCAGCTGACAGAGTTCTCCCTGCTCTACTCTAGCCCTAGGAAGTTTGGAGACAACCGGGCTCCTCCTCCTGTGCAAGGAGTCCCGGGGCCCAGGTGGAGTGGAAAGGCAAAACCTCAGGCAAGCCCAGGAAAGTGCTGAGTCATGTGTGACACACTCCCTCAGCCTGCTCCTTCATGGCTAGCGAGGCTGTGAGCTAGGAAAGTCTTTGGAAGCTCAGCAAGTGGCAGCGAGATGCAGGCCCCAACCCAGCAATCCCGGTGCTTGGAGCAGGTCTCACAGCCTCCCAGTGCCAAAGCGAGCTCCTCTCTGCCAAATGCAGCTTTGCACACGCAGGCCGCTCTGCTGCCTCTGCATCCACGAAGGAAGCTCTCTAGGCCCGCTTCCTGCGAAATCTGCTTCCGCCTGAGGGAAAAGCCCTTGGAGAGGTCTTGGCTCAGGGGCAGTTGCTCCTGTGCCTGGGGAAGAGGGAAGGGCACCACACTCCCAAGGAAAGGCCAGACACACTCCACACGTCTTTGCTCCTCTGGAGGGCGGCATGGAGCCTCCAACTGGGAGGTCGCGTCTCAGCGGAGACGCAGGGGCATTCTGGCTGTGATCCCGCAGCCCCTGCCTGGAGGCCCACGGTGCCTGTTTCTCTCTGGGCGTTGCTTCCACAGTGCGGCCAAGCAACATCTTCACCATGGGCACAACAGCGCTTCCCTTCTGCCTGACAGACGGCTCAGTGCTCTGCTCTAGACCTCTGAAGTGGGGAGACAACCGAGCCCAGCCTCCTTTCCAAGGAGTCCTGCGCCTTCCATTGCACTGAAAGGCAATAGCACGGGGAAGCCTAGGAAGGGGCTGAGTCATGTCGGACACACTTCCTCAGCCTGCTCCTTTCAGGGAAGCAACGCTGGGAGCTAGGAAAGCCTTCTCAAGCTCGGAGAGTGCAAGAGAGATGCAGGCCGCGCACCCGGAAATCTCGGTGCTTGGAGCCAATCTCAGCGTCTCCCAGTTGCAAAGCGAACGCCTCTCTGCCAAATCCAGCTTTGCAGACGCAGGCCGCTAGGCTGCCTCTGCATTGGCGAAGGAAGCTCTCTCCTCCCGCTTCCTGCGAAATCTGCTTCTCAGCCTGAGCGAATCTCAGTGGGAACGGTCTTTCCTCTGGGGCCGCCGCAAGGGCACCACCCTCCCAGGGAAAGGCCAAACACACCCCACATGTCTTTGCTCCTCTGGAGAGCTGCAGGCAACCTCAAACTCTCAGGAAGCTTCTCGGCTGAGACGCAGAAGCACTCTGGCTGGGGTCTCGCATCCCCTGCCTGGAGACCCATGGTGCCTGTTTCTCCCTGGGCGTTGCTTCACCTGAGCGGCCAGGCAACATCTGCCCCATCTACCCTTCTGCTCTTCCCTTCCAGCTGACAGAGTTCTCCCTGCTCTACTCTAGCCCTAGGAAGTTTGGAGACAACCGGGCTCCTCCTCCTGTGCAAGGAGTCCCGGGGCCCAGGTGGAGTGGAAAGGCAAAACCACAGGCAAGCCCAGGAAAGTGCTGAGTCATGTCTGACACACTCCCTCAGCCTGCTCCTTCATGGCTAGCGAGGCTGTGAGCTAGGAAAGTCTTTGGAAGCTCAGCAAGTGGCAGCGAGATGCAGGCCCCAACCCAGCAATCCCGGTGCTTGGAGCAGGTCTCACAGCCTCCCAGTGCCAAAGCGAGCTCCTCTCTGCCAAATGCAGCTTTGCACACGCAGGCCGCTCTGCTGCCTCTGCATCCACGAAGGAAGCTCTCTAGGCCCGCTTCCTGCGAAATCTGCTTCCGCCTGAGGGAAAAGCCCTTGGAGAGGTCTTGGCTCAGGGGCAGTTGCTCCTGTGCCTGGGGAAGAGGGAAGGGCACCACACTCCCAAGGAAAGGCCAGACACACTCCACACGTCTTTGCTCCTCTGGAGGGCGGCATGGAGCCTCCAACTGGGAGGTCGCGTCTCAGCGGAGACGCAGGGGCATTCTGGCTGTGATCCCGCAGCCCCTGCCTGGAGGCCCACGGTGCCTGTTTCTCTCTGGGCGTTGCTTCCACAGTGCGGCCAAGCAACATCTTCACCATGGGCACAACAGCGCTTCCCTTCCGCCTGACAGACGTCTCAGTGCTCTGCTCTAGACCTCTGAAGTGGGGAGACAACCGAGCCCAGCCTCCTTTCCAAGGAGTCCTGCGCCTTCCATTGCACTGAAAGGCAATAGCACGGGGAAGCCTAGGAAGGGGCTGAGTCATGTCGGACACACTTCCTCAGCCTGCTCCTTTCAGGGAAGCAACGCTGGGAGCTAGGAAAGACTTCTCAAGCTCGGAGAGTGCAAGAGAGATGCAGGCCGCGCACCCGGAAATCTCGGTGCTTGGAGCCAATCTCAGCGTCTCCCACGGGCAAAGCGAACGCCTCTCTGCCAAATCCAGCTTTGCAGACGCAGGCCGCTAGGCTGCCTCTGCATTGGCGAAGGAAGCTCTCTCCTCCCGCTTCCTGCGAAATCTGCTTCTCAGCCTGAGCGAATCTCAGTGGGAACGGTCTTTCCTCTGGGGCCGTTGCTCCTGTGCCTGGGGCCGCCGCAAGGGCACCACCATCCCAGGGAAAGGCCAAACACACCCCACATGTCTTTGCTCCTCTGGAGAGCTGCAGGCAACCTCAAACTCTCAGGAAGCTTCTCGGCTGAGACGCAGAAGCACTCTGGCTGGGGTCTCGCATCCCCTGCCTGGAGACCCATGGTGCCTGTTTCTCCCTGGGCGTTGCTTCACCTGAGCGGCCAGGCAACATCTGCCCCATCTACCCTTCTGCTCTTCCCTTCCAGCTGACAGAGTTCTCCCTGCTCTACTCTAGCCCTAGGAAGTTTGGAGACAACCGGGCTCCTCCTCCTGTGCAAGGAGTCCCGGGGCCCAGGTGGAGTGGAAAGGCAAAACCACAGGCAAGCCCAGGAAAGTGCTGAGTCATGTCTGACACACTCCCTCAGCCTGCTCCTTCATGGCTAGCGAGGCTGTGAGCTAGGAAAGTCTTTGGAAGCTCAGCAAGTGGCAGCGAGATGCAGGCCCCAACCCAGCAATCCCGGTGCTTGGAGCAGGTCTCACAGCCTCCCAGTGCCAAAGCGAGCTCCTCTCTGCCAAATGCAGCTTTGCACACGCAGGCCGCTCTGCTGCCTCTGCATCCACGAAGGAAGCTCTCTAGGCCCGCTTCCTGCGAAATCTGCTTCCGCCTGAGGGAAAAGCCCTTGGAGAGGTCTTGGCTCAGGGGCAGTTGCTCCTGTGCCTGGGGAAGAGGGAAGGGCACCACACTCCCAAGGAAAGGCCAGACACACTCCACACGTCTTTGCTCCTCTGGAGGGCGGCATGGAGCCTCCAACTGGGAGGTCGCGTCTCAGCGGAGACGCAGGGGCATTCTGGCTGTGATCCCGCAGCCCCTGCCTGGAGGCCCACGGTGCCTGTTTCTCTCTGGGCGTTGCTTCCACAGTGCGGCCAAGCAACATCTTCACCATGGGCACAACAGCGCTTCCCTTCCGCCTGACAGACGTCTCAGTGCTCTGCTCTAGACCTCTGAAGTGGGGAGACAACCGAGCCCAGCCTCCTTTCCAAGGAGTCCTGCGCCTTCCATTGCACTGAAAGGCAATAGCACGGGGAAGCCTAGGAAGGGGCTGAGTCATGTCGGACACACTTCCTCAGCCTGCTCCTTTCAGGGAAGCAACGCTGGGAGCTAGGAAAGCCTTCTCCAGCTCGGAGAGTGCAAGAGAGATGCAGGCCGCGCACCCGGAAATCTCGGTGCTTGGAGCCAATCTCAGCGTCTCCCAGGGGCAAAGCGAACGCCTCTCTGCCAAATCCAGCTTTGCAGACGCAGGCCGCTAGGCTGCCTCTGCATTGGCGAAGGAAGCTCTCTCCTCCCGCTTCCTGCGAAATCTGCTTCTCAGCCTGAGCGAATCTCAGTGGGAACGGTCTTTCCTCTGGGGCCCTTGCTCCTGTGCCTGGGGCCGCCGCAAGGGCACCACCCTGCCAGGAAAAGGCCAAACACACCCCACATGTCTTTGCTCCTCTGGAGAGCTGCAGGCAATCTCAAACTCTCAGGAAGCTTCTCGGCTGAGACGCAGAAGCACTCTGGCTGGGGTCTCGCATCCCCTGCCTGGAGGCCCATGGTGCCTGTTTCTCCCTGGGCGTTGCTTCACCAGAGCGGCCAGGCAACATCTGCCCCATCTACCCTTCTGCTCTTCCCTTCCAGCTGACAGAGTTCTCCCTGCTCTACTCTAGCCCTAGGAAGTTTGGAGACAACCGGGCTCCTCCTCCTGTGCAAGGAGTCCCGGGGCCCAGGTGGAGTGGAAAGGCAAAACCACAGGCAAGCCCAGGAGTGTGCTGAGTCATGTCTGACACACTCCCTCAGCCTGCTCCTTCATGGCTAGCGAGGCTGTGAGCTAGGAAAGTCTTTGGAAGCTCAGCAAGTGGCAGCGAGATGCAGGCCCCAACCCAGCAATCCCGGTGCTTGGAGCAGGTCTCACAGCCTCCCAGTGCCAAAGCGAGCTCCTCTCTGCCAAATGCAGCTTTGCACACGCAGGCCGCTCTGCTGCCTCTGCATCCACGAAGGAAGCTCTCTAGGCCCGCTTCCTGCGAAATCTGCTTCAGCCTGAGGGAAAAGCCCTTGGAGAGGTCTTGGCTCAGGGGCAGTTGCTCCTGTGCCTGGGGAAGAGGGAAGGGCACCACACTCCCAAGGAAAGGCCAGACACACTCCACACGTCTTTGCTCCTCTGGAGGGCGGCATGGAGCCTCCAACTGGGAGGTCGCGTCTCAGCGGAGACGCAGGGGCATTCTGGCTGTGATCCCGCAGCCCCTGCCTGGAGGCCCACGGTGCCTGTTTCTCTCTGGGCGTTGCTTCCACAGTGCGGCCAAGCAACATCTTCACCATGGGCACAACAGCGCTTCCCTTCCGCCTGACAGACGTCTCAGTGCTCTGCTCTAGACCTCTGAAGTGGGGAGACAACCGAGCCCAGCCTCCTTTCCAAGGAGTCCTGCGCCTTCCATTGCACTGAAAGGCAATAGCACGGGGAAGCCTAGGAAGGGGCTGAGTCATGTCGGACACACTTCCTCAGCCTGCTCCTTTCAGGGAAGCAACGCTGGGAGCTAGGAAAGCCTTCTCCAGCTCGGAGAGTGCAAGAGAGATGCAGGCCGCGCACCCGGAAATCTCGGTGCTTGGAGCCAATCTCAGCGTCTCCCAGGGGCAAAGCGAACGCCTCTCTGCCAAATCCAGCTTTGCAGACGCAGGCCGCTAGGCTGCCTCTGCATTGGCGAAGGAAGCTCTCTCCTCCCGCTTCCTGCGAAATCTGCTTCTCAGCCTGAGCGAATCTCAGTGGGAACGGTCTTTCCTCTGGGGCCCTTGCTCCTGTGCCTGGGGCCGCCGCAAGGGCACCACCCTGCCAGGAAAAGGCCAAACACACCCCACATGTCTTTGCTCCTCTGGAGAGCTGCAGGCAATCTCAAACTCTCAGGAAGCTTCTCGGCTGAGACGCAGAAGCACTCTGGCTGGGGTCTCGCATCCCCTGCCTGGAGGCCCATGGTGCCTGTTTCTCCCTGGGCGTTGCTTCACCAGAGCGGCCAGGCAACATCTGCCCCATCTACCCTTCTGCTCTTCCCTTCCAGCTGACAGAGTTCTCCCTGCTCTACTCTAGCCCTAGGAAGTTTGGAGACAACCGGGCTCCTCCTCCTGTGCAAGGAGTCCCGGGGCCCAGGTGGAGTGGAAAGGCAAAATCACAGGCAAGCCCAGGAGTGTGCTGAGTCATGTCTGACACACTCCCTCAGCCTGCTCCTTCATGGCTAGCGAGGCTGTGAGCTAGGAAAGTCTTTGGAAGCTCAGCAAGTGGCAGCGAGATGCAGGCCCCAACCCAGCAATCCCGGTGCTTGGAGCAGGTCTCACAGCCTCCCAGTGCCAAAGCGAGCTCCTCTCTGCCAAATGCAGCTTTGCACACGCAGGCCGCTCTGCTGCCTCTGCATCCACGAAGGAAGCTCTCTAGGCCCGCTTCCTGCGAAATCTGCTTCAGCCTGAGGGAAAAGCCCTTGGAGAGGTCTTGGCTCAGGGGCAGTTGCTCCTGTGCCTGGGGAAGAGGGAAGGGCACCACACTCCCAAGGAAAGGCCAGACACACTCCACACGTCTTTGCTCCTCTGGAGGGCGGCATGGAGCCTCCAACTGGGAGGTCGCGTCTCAGCGGAGACGCAGGGGCATTCTGGCTGTGATCCCGCAGCCCCTGCCTGGAGGCCCACGGTGCCTGTTTCTCTCTGGGCGTTGCTTCCACAGTGCGGCCAAGCAACATCTTCACCATGGGCAAAACAGCGCTTCCCTTCCGCCTGACAGACGTCTCAGTGCTCTGCTCTAGACCTCTGAAGTGGGGAGACAACCGAGCCCAGCCTCCTTTCCAAGGAGTCCTGCGCCTTCCATTGCACTGAAAGGCAATAGCACGGGGAAGCCTAGGAAGGGGCTGAGTCATGTCGGACACACTTCCTCAGCCTGCTCCTTTCAGGGAAGCAACGCTGGGAGCTAGGAAAGCCTTCTCCAGCTCGGAGAGTGCAAGAGAGATGCAGGCCGCGCACCCGGAAATCTCGGTGCTTGGAGCCAATCTCAGCGTCTCCCAGGGGCAAAGCGAACGCCTCTCTGCCAAATCCAGCTTTGCAGATGCAGGCCGCTAGGCTGCCTCTGCATTGGCGAAGGAAGCTCTCTCCTCCCGCTTCCTGCGAAATCTGCTTCTCAGCCTGAGCGAATCTCAGTGGGAACGGTCTTTCCTCTGGGGCCCTTGCTCCTGTGCCTGGGGCCGCCGCAAGGGCACCACCCTGCCAGGAAAAGGCCAAACACACCCCACATGTCTTTGCTCCTCTGGAGAGCTGCAGGCAATCTCAAACTCTCAGGAAGCTTCTCGGCTGAGACGCAGAAGCACTCTGGCTGGGGTCTCGCATCCCCTGCCTGGAGGCCCATGGTGCCTGTTTCTCCCTGGGGGTTGCTTCACCAGAGCGGCCAGGCAACATCTGCCCCATCTACCCTTCTGCTCTTCCCTTCCAGCTGACAGAGTTCTCCCTGCTCTACTCTAGCCCTAGGAAGTTTGGAGACAACCGGGCTCCTCCTCCTGTGCAAGGAGTCCCGGGGCCCAGGTGGAGTGGAAAGGCAAAATCACAGGCAAGCCCAGGAGTGTGCTGAGTCATGTCTGACACACTCCCTCAGCCTGCTCCTTCATGGCTAGCGAGGCTGTGAGCTAGGAAAGTCTTTGGAAGCTCAGCAAGTGGCAGCGAGATGCAGGCCCCAACCCAGCAATCCCGGTGCTTGGAGCAGGTCTCACAGCCTCCCAGTGCCAAAGCGAGCTCCTCTCTGCCAAATGCAGCTTTGCACACGCAGGCCGCTCTGCTGCCTCTGCATCCACGAAGGAAGCTCTCTAGGCCCGCTTCCTGCGAAATCTGCTTCAGCCTGAGGGAAAAGCCCTTGGAGAGGTCTTGGCTCAGGGGCAGTTGCTCCTGTGCCTGGGGAAGAGGGAAGGGCACCACACTCCCAAGGAAAGGCCAGACACACTCCACACGTCTTTGCTCCTCTGGAGGGCGGCATGGAGCCTCCAACTGGGAGGTCGCGTCTCAGCGGAGACGCAGGGGCATTCTGGCTGTGATCCCGCAGCCCCTGCCTGGAGGCCCACGGTGCCTGTTTCTCTCTGGGCGTTGCTTCCACAGTGCGGCCAAGCAACATCTTCACCATGGGCACAACAGCGCTTCCCTTCCGCCTGACAGACGTCTCAGTGCTCTGCTCTAGACCTCTGAAGTGGGGAGACAACCGAGCCCAGCCTCCTTTCCAAGGAGTCCTGCGCCTTCCATTGCACTGAAAGGCAATAGCACGGGGAAGCCTAGGAAGGGGCTGAGTCATGTCGGACACACTTCCTCAGCCTGCTCCTTTCAGGGAAGCAACGCTGGGAGCTAGGAAAGCCTTCTCAAGCTCGGAGAGTGCAAGAGAGATGCAGGCCGCGCACCCGGAAATCTCGGTGCTTGGAGCCAATCTCAGCGTCTCCCAGGGGCAAAGCGAACGCCTCTCTGCCAAATCCAGCTTTGCAGACGCAGGCCGCTAGGCTGCCTCTGCATTGGCGAAGGAAGCTCTCTCCTCCCGCTTCCTGCGAAATCTGCTTCTCAGCCTGAGCGAATCTCAGTGGGAACGGTCTTTCCTCTGGGGCCGTTGCTCCTGTGCCTGGGGCCGCCGCAAGGGCACCACCCTCCCAGGGAAAGGCCAAACACACCCCACATGTCTTTGCTCCTCTGGAGAGCTGCAGGCAACCTCAAACTCTCAGGAAGCTTCTCGGCTGAGACGCAGAAGCACTCTGGCTGGGGTCTCGCATCCCCTGCCTGGAGACCCATGGTGCCTGTTTCTCCCTGGGCGTTGCTTCACCTGAGCGGCCAGGCAACATCTGCCCCATCTACCCTTCTGCTCTTCCCTTCCAGCTGACAGAGTTCTCCCTGCTCTACTCTAGCCCTAGGAAGTTTGGAGACAACCGGGCTCCTCCTCCTGTGCAAGGATTCCCGGGGCCCAGGTGGAGTGGAAAGGCAAAACCACAGGCAAGCCCAGGAAAGTGCTGAGTCATGTCTGACACACTCCCTCAGCCTGCTCCTTCATGGCTAGCGAGGCTGTGAGCTAGGAAAGTCTTTGGAAGCTCAGCAAGTGGCAGCGAGATGCAGGCCCCAACCCAGCAATCCCGGTGCTTGGAGCAGGTCTCACAACCTCCCAGTGCCAAAGCGAGCTCCTCTCTGCCAAATGCAGCTTTGCACACGCAGGCCGCTCTGCTGCCTCTGCATCCACGAAGGAAGCTCTCTAGGCCCGCTTCCTGCGAAATCTGCTTCAGCCTGAGGGAAAAGCCCTTGGAGAGGTCTTGGCTCAGGGGCAGTTGCTCCTGTGCCTGGGGAAGAGGGAAGGGCACCACACTCCCAAGGAAAGGCCAGACACACTCCACACGTCTTTGCTCCTGTGGAGGGCGGCATGGAGCCTCCAACTGGGAGGTCGCGTCTCAGCGGAGACGCAGGGGCATTCTGGCTGTGATCCCGCAGCCCCTGCCTGGAGGCCCACGGTGCCTGTTTCTCTCTGGGCGTTGCTTCCACAGTGCGGCCAAGCAACATCTTCACCATGGGCACAACAGCGCTTCCCTTCCGCCTGACAGACGTCTCAGTGCTCTGCTCTAGACCTCTGAAGTGGGGAGACAACCGAGCCCAGCCTCCTTTCCAAGGAGTCCTGCGCCTTCCATTGCACTGAAAGGCAATAGCACGGGGAAGCCTAGGAAGGGGCTGAGTCATGTCGGACACACTTCCTCATCCTGCTCCTTTCAGGGAAGCAACGCTGGGAGCTAGGAAAGCCTTCTCAAGCTCGGAGAGTGCAAGAGAGATGCAGGCCGCGCACCCGGAAATCTCGGTGCTTGGAGCCAATCTCAGCGTCTCCCAGGGGCAAAGCGAACGCCTCTCTGCCAAATCCAGCTTTGCAGACGCAGGCCGCTAGGCTGCCTCTGCATTGGCGAAGGAAGCTCTCTCCTCCCGCTTCCTGCGAAATCTGCTTCTCAGCCTGAGCGAATCTCAGTGGGAACGGTCTTTCCTCTGGGGCCGCCGCAAGGGCACCACCCTCCCAGGGAAATGCCAAACACACCCCACATGTCTTTGCTCCTCTGGAGAGCTGCAGGCAACCTCAAACTCTCAGGAAGCTTCTCGGCTGAGACGCAGAAGCACTCTGGCTGGGGTCTCGCATCCCCTGCCTGGAGGCCCATGGTGCCTGTTTCTCCCTGGGCGTTGCTTCACCAGAGCGGCCAGGCAACATCTGCCCCATCTACCCTTCTGCTCTTCCCTTCCAGCTGACAGAGTTCTCCCTGCTCTACTCTAGCCCTAGGAAGTTTGGAGACAACCGGGCTCCTCCTCCTGTGCAAGGAGTCCCGGGGCCCAGGTGGAGTGGAAAGGCAAAACCACAGGCAAGCCCAGGAAAGTGCTGAGTCATGTCTGACACACTCCCTCAGCCTGCTCCTTCATGGCTAGCGAGGCTGTGAGCTAGGAAAGTCTTTGGAAGCTCAGCAAGTGGCAGCGAGATGCAGGCCCCAACCCAGCAATCCCGGTGCTTGGAGCAGGTCTCACAGCCTCCCAGTGCCAAAGCGAGCTCCTCTCTGCCAAATGCAGCTTTGCACACGCAGGCCGCTCTGCTGCCTCTGCATCCACGAAGGAAGCTCTCTAGGCCCGCTTCCTGCGAAATCTGCTTCCGCCTGAGGGAAAAGCCCTTGGAGAGGTCTTGGCTCAGGGGCAGTTGCTCCTGTGCCTGGGGAAGAGGGAAGGGCACCACACTCCCAAGGAAAGGCCAGACACACTCCACACGTCTTTGCTCCTCTGGAGGGCGGCATGGAGCCTCCAACTGGGAGGTCGCGTCTCAGCGGAGACGCAGGGGCATTCTGGCTGTGATCCCGCAGCCCCTGCCTGGAGGCCCACGGTGCCTGTTTCTCTCTGGGCGTTGCTTCCACAGTGCGGCCAAGCAACATCTTCACCATGGGCACAACAGCGCTTCCCTTCCGCCTGACAGACGTCTCAGTGCTCTGCTCTAGACCTCTGAAGTGGGGAGACAACCGAGCCCAGCCTCCTTTCCAAGGAGTCCTGCGCCTTCCATTGCACTGAAAGGCAATAGCACGGGGAAGCCTAGGAAGGGGCTGAGTCATGTCGGACACACTTCCTCAGCCTGCTCCTTTCAGGGAAGCAACGCTGGGAGCTAGGAAAGCCTTCTCAAGCTCGGAGAGTGCAAGAGAGATGCAGGCCGCGCACCCGGAAATCTCGGTGCTTGGAGCCAATCTCAGCGTCTCCCAGGGGCAAAGCGAACACCTCTCTGCCAAATCCAGCTTTGCAGACGCAGGCCGCTAGGCTGCCTCTGCATTGGCGAAGGAAGCTCTCTCCTCCCGCTTCCTGCGAAATCTGCTTCTCAGCCTGAGCGAATCTCAGTGGGAACGGTCTTTCCTCTGGGGCCGTTGCTCCTGTGCCTGGGGCCGCCGCAAGGGCACCACCCTCCCAGGGAAAGGCCAAACACACCCCACATGTCTTTGCTCCTCTGGAGAGCTGCAGGCAACCTCAAACTCTCAGGAAGCTTCTCGGCTGAGACGCAGAAGCACTCTGGCTGGGGTCTCGCATCCCCTGCCTGGAGACCCATGGTGCCTGTTTCTCCCTGGGCGTTGCTTCACCTGAGCGGCCAGGCAACATCTGCCCCATCTACCCTTCTGCTCTTCCCTTCCAGCTGACAGAGTTCTCCCTGCTCTACTCTAGCCCTAGGAAGTTTGGAGACAACCGGGCTCCTCCTCCTGTGCAAGGAGTCCCGGGGCCCAGGTGGAGTGGAAAGGCAAAACCACAGGCAAGCCCAGGAAAGTGCTGAGTCATGTCTGACACACTCCCTCAGCCTGCTCCTTCATGGCTAGCGAGGCTGTGAGCTAGGAAAGTCTTTGGAAGCTCAGCAAGTGGCAGCGAGATGCAGGCCCCAACCCAGCAATCCCGGTGCTTGGAGCAGGTCTCACAGCCTCCCAGTGCCAAAGCGAGCTCCTCTCTGCCAAATGCAGCTTTGCACACGCAGGCCGCTCTGCTGCCTCTGCATCCACGAAGGAAGCTCTCTAGGCCCGCTTCCTGCGAAATCTGCTTCAGCCTGAGGGAAAAGCCCTTGGAGAGGTCTTGGCTCAGGGGCAGTTGCTCCTGTGCCTGGGGAAGAGGGAAGGGCACCACACTCCCAAGGAAAGGCCAGACACACTCCACACGTCTTTGCTCCTCTGGAGGGCGGCATGGAGCCTCCAACTGGGAGGTCGCGTCTCAGCGGAGACGCAGGGGCATTCTGGCTGTGATCCCGCAGCCCCTGCCTGGAGGCCCACGGTGCCTGTTTCTCTCTGGGCGTTGCTTCCACAGTGCGGCCAAGCAACATCTTCACCATGGGCACAACAGCGCTTCCCTTCCGCCTGACAGACGTCTCAGTGCTCTGCTCTAGACCTCTGAAGTGGGGAGACAACCGAGCCCAGCCTCCTTTCCAAGGAGTCCTGCGCCTTCCATTGCACTGAAAGGCAATAGCACGGGGAAGCCTAGGAAGGGGCTGAGTCATGTCGGACACACTTCCTCAGCCTGCTCCTTTCAGGGAAGCAACGCTGGGAGCTAGGAAAGCCTTCTCAAGCTCGGAGAGTGCAAGAGAGATGCAGGCCGCGCACCCGGAAATCTCGGTGCTTGGAGCCAATCTCAGCGTCTCCCACGGGCAAAGCGAACGCCTCTCTGCCAAATCCAGCTTTGCAGACGCAGGCTGCTAGGCTGCCTCTGCATTGGCGAAGGAAGCTCTCTCCTCCCGCTTCCTGCGAAATCTGCTTCTCAGCCTGAGCGAATCTCAGTGGGAACGGTCTTTCCTCTGGGGCCGTTGCTCCTGTGCCTGGGGCCGCCGCAAGGGCACCACCCTCCCAGGGAAAGGCCAAACACACCCCACATGTCTTTGCTCCTCTGGAGAGCTGCAGGCAACCTCAAACTCTCAGGAAGCTTCTCGGCTGAGACGCAGAAGCACTCTGGCTGGGGTCTCGCATCCCCTGCCTGGAGGCCCATGGTGCCTGTTTCTCCCTGGGCGTTGCTTCACCAGAGCGGCCAGGCAACATCTGCCCCATCTACCCTTCTGCTCTTCCCTTCCAGCTGACAGAGTTCTCCCTGCTCTACTCTAGCCCTAGGAAGTTTGGAGACAACCGGGCTCCTCCTCCTGTGCAAGGAGTCCCGGGGCCCAGGTGGAGTGGAAAGGCAAAACCACAGGCAAGCCCAGGAAAGTGCTGAGTCATGTCTGACACACTCCCTCAGCCTGCTCCTTCATGGCTAGCGAGGCTGTGAGCTAGGAAAGTCTTTGGAAGCTCAGCAAGTGGCAGCGAGATGCAGGCCCCAACCCAGCAATCCCGGTGCTTGGAGCAGGTCTCACAGCCTCCCAGTGCCAAAGCGAGCTCCTCTCTGCCAAATGCAGCTTTGCACACGCAGGCCGCTCTGCTGCCTCTGCATCCACGAAGGAAGCTCTCTAGGCCCGCTTCCTGCTAAATCTGCTTCAGCCTGAGGGAAAAGCCCTTGGAGAGGTCTTGGCTCAGGGGCAGTTGCTCCTGTGCCTGGGGAAGAGGGAAGGGCACCACACTCCCAAGGAAAGGCCAGACACACTCCACACGTCTTTGCTCCTCTGGAGGGCGGCATGGAGCCTCCAACTGGGAGGTCGCGTCTCAGCGGAGACGCAGGGGCATTCTGGCTGTGATCCCGCAGCCCCTGCCTGGAGGCCCACGGTGCCTGTTTCTCTCTGGGCGTTGCTTCCACAGTGCGGCCAAGCAACATCTTCACCATGGGCACAACAGCGCTTCCCTTCCGCCTGACAGACGTCTCAGTGCTCTGCTCTAGACCTCTGAAGTGGGGAGACAACCGAGCCCAGCCTCCTTTCCAAGGAGTCCTGCGCCTTCCATTGCACTGAAAGGCAATAGCACGGGGAAGCCTAGGAAGGGGCTGAGTCATGTCGGACACACTTCCTCAGCCTGCTCCTTTCAGGGAAGCAACGCTGGGAGCTAGGAAAGCCTTCTCAAGCTCGGAGAGTGCAAGAGAGATGCAGGCCGCGCACCCGGAAATCTCGGTGCTTGGAGCCAATCTCAGCGTCTCCCACGGGCAAAGCGAACGCCTCTCTGCCAAATCCAGCTTTGCAGACGCAGGCCGCTAGGCTGCCTCTGCATTGGCGAAGGAAGCTCTCTCCTCCCGCTTCCTGCGAAATCTGCTTCTCAGCCTGAGCGAATCTCAGTGGGAACGGTCTTTCCTCTGGGGCCGTTGCTCCTGTGCCTGGGGCCGCCGCAAGGGCACCACCCTCCCAGGGAAAGGCCAAACACACCCCACATGTCTTTGCTCCTCTGGAGAGCTGCAGGCAACCTCAAACTCTCAGGAAGCTTCTCGGCTGAGACGCAGAAGCACTCTGGCTGGGGTCTCGCATCCCCTGCCTGGAGGCCCATGGTGCCTGTTTCTCCCTGGGCGTTGCTTCACCAGAGCGGCCAGGCAACATCTGCCCCATCTACCCTTCTGCTCTTCCCTTCCAGCTGACAGAGTTCTCCCTGCTCTACTCTAGCCCTAGGAAGTTTGGAGACAACCGGGCTCCTCCTCCTGTGCAAGGAGTCCCGGGGCCCAGGTGGAGTGGAAAGGCAAAACCACAGGCAAGCCCAGGAAAGTGCTGAGTCATGTCTGACACACTCCCTCAGCCTGCTCCTTCATGGCTAGCGAGGCTGTGAGCTAGGAAAGTCTTTGGAAGCTCAGCAAGTGGCAGCGAGATGCAGGCCCCAACCCAGCAATCCCGGTGCTTGGAGCAGGTCTCACAACCTCCCAGTGCCAAAGCGAGCTCCTCTCTGCCAAATGCAGCTTTGCACACGCAGGCCGCTCTGCTGCCTCTGCATCCACGAAGGAAGCTCTCTAGGCCCGCTTCCTGCGAAATCTGCTTCAGCCTGAGGGAAAAGCCCTTGGAGAGGTCTTGGCTCAGGGGCAGTTGCTCCTGTGCCTGGGGAAGAGGGAAGGGCACCACACTCCCAAGGAAAGGCCAGACACACTCCACACGTCTTTGCTCCTGTGGAGGGCGGCATGGAGCCTCCAACTGGGAGGTCGCGTCTCAGCGGAGACGCAGGGGCATTCTGGCTGTGATCCCGCAGCCCCTGCCTGGAGGCCCACGGTGCCTGTTTCTCTCTGGGCGTTGCTTCCACAGTGCGGCCAAGCAACATCTTCACCATGGGCACAACAGCGCTTCCCTTCCGCCTGACAGACGTCTCAGTGCTCTGCTCTAGACCTCTGAAGTGGGGAGACAACCGAGCCCAGCCTCCTTTCCAAGGAGTCCTGCGCCTTCCATTGCACTGAAAGGCAATAGCACGGGGAAGCCTAGGACGGGGCTGAGTCATGTCGGACACACTTCCTCATCCTGCTCCTTTCAGGGAAGCAACGCTGGGAGCTAGGAAAGCCTTCTCAAGCTCGGAGAGTGCAAGAGAGATGCAGGCCGCGCACCCGGAAATCTCGGTGCTTGGAGCCAATCTCAGCGTCTCCCAGGGGCAAAGCGAACGCCTCTCTGCCAAATCCAGCTTTGCAGACGCAGGCCGCTAGGCTGCCTCTGCATTGGCGAAGGAAGCTCTCTCCTCCCGCTTCCTGCGAAATCTGCTTCTCAGCCTGAGCGAATCTCAGTGGGAACGGTCTTTCCTCTGGGGCCGCCGCAAGGGCACCACCCTCCCAGGGAAATGCCAAACACACCCCACATGTCTTTGCTCCTCTGGAGAGCTGCAGGCAACCTCAAACTCTCAGGAAGCTTCTCGGCTGAGACGCAGAAGCACTCTGGCTGGGGTCTCGCATCCCCTGCCTGGAGGCCCATGGTGCCTGTTTCTCCCTGGGCGTTGCTTCACCAGAGCGGCCAGGCAACATCTGCCCCATCTACCCTTCTGCTCTTCCCTTCCAGCTGACAGAGTTCTCCCTGCTCTACTCTAGCCCTAGGAAGTTTGGAGACAACCGGGCTCCTCCTCCTGTGCAAGGAGTCCCGGGGCCCAGGTGGAGTGGAAAGGCAAAACCACAGGCAAGCCCAGGAAAGTGCTGAGTCATGTCTGACACACTCCCTCAGCCTGCTCCTTCATGGCTAGCGAGGCTGTGAGCTAGGAAAGTCTTTGGAAGCTCAGCAAGTGGCAGCGAGATGCAGGCCCCAACCCAGCAATCCCGGTGCTTGGAGCAGGTCTCACAGCCTCCCAGTGCCAAAGCGAGCTCCTCTCTGCCAAATGCAGCTTTGCACACGCAGGCCGCTCTGCTGCCTCTGCATCCACGAAGGAAGCTCTCTAGGCCCGCTTCCTGCGAAATCTGCTTCCGCCTGAGGGAAAAGCCCTTGGAGAGGTCTTGGCTCAGGGGCAGTTGCTCCTGTGCCTGGGGAAGAGGGAAGGGCACCACACTCCCAAGGAAAGGCCAGACACACTCCACACGTCTTTGCTCCTCTGGAGGGCGGCATGGAGCCTCCAACTGGGAGGTCGCGTCTCAGCGGAGACGCAGGGGCATTCTGGCTGTGATCCCGCAGCCCCTGCCTGGAGGCCCACGGTGCCTGTTTCTCTCTGGGCGTTGCTTCCACAGTGCGGCCAAGCAACATCTTCACCATGGGCACAACAGCGCTTCCCTTCCGCCTGACAGACGTCTCAGTGCTCTGCTCTAGACCTCTGAAGTGGGGAGACAACCGAGCCCAGCCTCCTTTCCAAGGAGTCCTGCGCCTTCCATTGCACTGAAAGGCAATAGCACGGGGAAGCCTAGGAAGGGGCTGAGTCATGTCGGACACACTTCCTCATCCTGCTCCTTTCAGGGAAGCAACGCTGGGAGCTAGGAAAGCCTTCTCAAGCTCGGAGAGTGCAAGAGAGATGCAGGCCGCGCACCCGGAAATCTCGGTGCTTGGAGCCAATCTCAGCGTCTCCCAGGGGCAAAGCGAACACCTCTCTGCCAAATCCAGCTTTGCAGACGCAGGCCGCTAGGCTGCCTCTGCATTGGCGAAGGAAGCTCTCTCCTCCCGCTTCCTGCGAAATCTGCTTCTCAGCCTGAGCGAATCTCAGTGGGAACGGTCTTTCCTCTGGGGCCGTTGCTCCTGTGCCTGGGGCCGCCGCAAGGGCACCACCCTCCCAGGGAAAGGCCAAACACACCCCACATGTCTTTGCTCCTCTGGAGAGCTGCAGGCAACCTCAAACTCTCAGGAAGCTTCTCGGCTGAGACGCAGAAGCACTCTGGCTGGGGTCTCGCATCCCCTGCCTGGAGACCCATGGTGCCTGTTTCTCCCTGGGCGTTGCTTCACCTGAGCGGCCAGGCAACATCTGCCCCATCTACCCTTCTGCTCTTCCCTTCCAGCTGACAGAGTTCTCCCTGCTCTACTCTAGCCCTAGGAAGTTTGGAGACAACCGGGCTCCTCCTCCTGTGCAAGGAGTCCCGGGGCCCAGGTGGAGTGGAAAGGCAAAACCACAGGCAAGCCCAGGAAAGTGCTGAGTCATGTCTGACACACTCCCTCAGCCTGCTCCTTCATGGCTAGCGAGGCTGTGAGCTAGGAAAGTCTTTGGAAGCTCAGCAAGTGGCAGCGAGATGCAGGCCCCAACCCAGCAATCCCGGTGCTTGGAGCAGGTCTCACAGCCTCCCAGTGCCAAAGCGAGCTCCTCTCTGCCAAATGCAGCTTTGCACACGCAGGCCGCTCTGCTGCCTCTGCATCCACGAAGGAAGCTCTCTAGGCCCGCTTCCTGCGAAATCTGCTTCAGCCTGAGGGAAAAGCCCTTGGAGAGGTCTTGGCTCAGGGGCAGTTGCTCCTGTGCCTGGGGAAGAGGGAAGGGCACCACACTCCCAAGGAAAGGCCAGACACACTCCACACGTCTTTGCTCCTCTGGAGGGCGGCATGGAGCCTCCAACTGGGAGGTCGCGTCTCAGCGGAGACGCAGGGGCATTCTGGCTGTGATCCCGCAGCCCCTGCCTGGAGGCCCACGGTGCCTGTTTCTCTCTGGGCGTTGCTTCCACAGTGCGGCCAAGCAACATCTTCACCATGGGCACAACAGCGCTTCCCTTCCGCCTGACAGACGTCTCAGTGCTCTGCTCTAGACCTCTGAAGTGGGGAGACAACCGAGCCCAGCCTCCTTTCCAAGGAGTCCTGCGCCTTCCATTGCACTGAAAGGCAATAGCACGGGGAAGCCTAGGAAGGGGCTGAGTCATGTCGGACACACTTCCTCAGCCTGCTCCTTTCAGGGAAGCAACGCTGGGAGCTAGGAAAGCCTTCTCAAGCTCGGAGAGTGCAAGAGAGATGCAGGCCGCGCACCCGGAAATCTCGGTGCTTGGAGCCAATCTCAGCGTCTCCCACGGGCAAAGCGAACGCCTCTCTGCCAAATCCAGCTTTGCAGACGCAGGCTGCTAGGCTGCCTCTGCATTGGCGAAGGAAGCTCTCTCCTCCCGCTTCCTGCGAAATCTGCTTCTCAGCCTGAGCGAATCTCAGTGGGAACGGTCTTTCCTCTGGGGCCGTTGCTCCTGTGCCTGGGGCCGCCGCAAGGGCACCACCCTCCCAGGGAAAGGCCAAACACACCCCACATGTCTTTGCTCCTCTGGAGAGCTGCAGGCAACCTCAAACTCTCAGGAAGCTTCTCGGCTGAGACGCAGAAGCACTCTGGCTGGGGTCTCGCATCCCCTGCCTGGAGGCCCATGGTGCCTGTTTCTCCCTGGGCGTTGCTTCACCAGAGCGGCCAGGCAACATCTGCCCCATCTACCCTTCTGCTCTTCCCTTCCAGCTGACAGAGTTCTCCCTGCTCTACTCTAGCCCTAGGAAGTTTGGAGACAACCGGGCTCCTCCTCCTGTGCAAGGAGTCCCGGGGCCCAGGTGGAGTGGAAAGGCAAAACCACAGGCAAGCCCAGGAAAGTGCTGAGTCATGTCTGACACACTCCCTCAGCCTGCTCCTTCATGGCTAGCGAGGCTGTGAGCTAGGAAAGTCTTTGGAAGCTCAGCAAGTGGCAGCGAGATGCAGGCCCCAACCCAGCAATCCCGGTGCTTGGAGCAGGTCTCACAGCCTCCCAGTGCCAAAGCGAGCTCCTCTCTGCCAAATGCAGCTTTGCACACGCAGGCCGCTCTGCTGCCTCTGCATCCACGAAGGAAGCTCTCTAGGCCCGCTTCCTGCTAAATCTGCTTCAGCCTGAGGGAAAAGCCCTTGGAGAGGTCTTGGCTCAGGGGCAGTTGCTCCTGTGCCTGGGGAAGAGGGAAGGGCACCACACTCCCAAGGAAAGGCCAGACACACTCCACACGTCTTTGCTCCTCTGGAGGGCGGCATGGAGCCTCCAACTGGGAGGTCGCGTCTCAGCGGAGACGCAGGGGCATTCGGGCTGTGATCCCGCAGCCCCTGCCTGGAGGCCCACGGTGCCTGTTTCTCTCTGGGCGTTGCTTCCACAGTGCGGCCAAGCAACATCTTCACCATGGGCACAACAGCGCTTCCCTTCCGCCTGACAGACGTCTCAGTGCTCTGCTCTAGACCTCTGAAGTGGGGAGACAACCGAGCCCAGCCTCCTTTCCAAGGAGTCCTGCGCCTTCCATTGCACTGAAAGGCAATAGCACGGGGAAGCCTAGGAAGGGGCTGAGTCATGTCGGACACACTTCCTCAGCCTGCTCCTTTCAGGGAAGCAACGCTGGGAGCTAGGAAAGCCTTCTCAAGCTCGGAGAGTGCAAGAGAGATGCAGGCCGCGCACCCGGAAATCTCGGTGCTTGGAGCCAATCTCAGCGTCTCCCACGGGCAAAGCGAACGCCTCTCTGCCAAATCCAGCTTTGCAGACGCAGGCCGCTAGGCTGCCTCTGCATTGGCGAAGGAAGCTCTCTCCTCCCGCTTCCTGCGAAATCTGCTTCTCAGCCTGAGCGAATCTCAGTGGGAACGGTCTTTCCTCTGGGGCCGTTGCTCCTGTGCCTGGGGCCGCCGCAAGGGCACCACCCTCCCAGGGAAAGGCCAAACACACCCCACATGTCTTTGCTCCTCTGGAGAGCTGCAGGCAACCTCAAACTCTCAGGAAGCTTCTCGGCTGAGACGCAGAAGCACTCTGGCTGGGGTCTCGCATCCCCTGCCTGGAGGCCCATGGTGCCTGTTTCTCCCTGGGCGTTGCTTCACCAGAGCGGCCAGGCAACATCTGCCCCATCTACCCTTCTGCTCTTCCCTTCCAGCTGACAGAGTTCTCCCTGCTCTACTCTAGCCCTAGGAAGTTTGGAGACAACCGGGCTCCTCCTCCTGTGCAAGGAGTCCCGGGGCCCAGGTGGAGTGGAAAGGCAAAACCACAGGCAAGCCCAGGAAAGTGCTGAGTCATGTCTGACACACTCCCTCAGCCTGCTCCTTCATGGCTAGCGAGGCTGTGAGCTAGGAAAGTCTTTGGAAGCTCAGCAAGTGGCAGCGAGATGCAGGCCCCAACCCAGCAATCCCGGTGCTTGGAGCAGGTCTCACAACCTCCCAGTGCCAAAGCGAGCTCCTCTCTGCCAAATGCAGCTTTGCACACGCAGGCCGCTCTGCTGCCTCTGCATCCACGAAGGAAGCTCTCTAGGCCCGCTTCCTGCGAAATCTGCTTCAGCCTGAGGGAAAAGCCCTTGGAGAGGTCTTGGCTCAGGGGCAGTTGCTCCTGTGCCTGGGGAAGAGGGAAGGGCACCACACTCCCAAGGAAAGGCCAGACACACTCCACACGTCTTTGCTCCTGTGGAGGGCGGCATGGAGCCTCCAACTGGGAGGTCGCGTCTCAGCGGAGACGCAGGGGCATTCTGGCTGTGATCCCGCAGCCCCTGCCTGGAGGCCCACGGTGCCTGTTTCTCTCTGGGCGTTGCTTCCACAGTGCGGCCAAGCAACATCTTCACCATGGGCACAACAGCGCTTCCCTTCCGCCTGACAGACGTCTCAGTGCTCTGCTCTAGACCTCTGAAGTGGGGAGACAACCGAGCCCAGCCTCCTTTCCAAGGAGTCCTGCGCCTTCCATTGCACTGAAAGGCAATAGCACGGGGAAGCCTAGGAAGGGGCTGAGTCATGTCGGACACACTTCCTCATCCTGCTCCTTTCAGGGAAGCAACGCTGGGAGCTAGGAAAGCCTTCTCAAGCTCGGAGAGTGCAAGAGAGATGCAGGCCGCGCACCCGGAAATCTCGGTGCTTGGAGCCAATCTCAGCGTCTCCCAGGGGCAAAGCGAACACCTCTCTGCCAAATCCAGCTTTGCAGACGCAGGCCGCTAGGCTGCCTCTGCATTGGCGAAGGAAGCTCTCTCCTCCCGCTTCCTGCGAAATCTGCTTCTCAGCCTGAGCGAATCTCAGTGGGAACGGTCTTTCCTCTGGGGCCGTTGCTCCTGTGCCTGGGGCCGCCGCAAGGGCACCACCCTCCCAGGGAAAGGCCAAACACACCCCACATGTCTTTGCTCCTCTGGAGAGCTGCAGGCAACCTCAAACTCTCAGGAAGCTTCTCGGCTGAGACGCAGAAGCACTCTGGCTGGGGTCTCGCATCCCCTGCCTGGAGACCCATGGTGCCTGTTTCTCCCTGGGCGTTGCTTCACCTGAGCGGCCAGGCAACATCTGCCCCATCTACCCTTCTGCTCTTCCCTTCCAGCTGACAGAGTTCTCCCTGCTCTACTCTAGCCCTAGGAAGTTTGGAGACAACCGGGCTCCTCCTCCTGTGCAAGGAGTCCCGGGGCCCAGGTGGAGTGGAAAGGCAAAACCACAGGCAAGCCCAGGAAAGTGCTGAGTCATGTCTGACACACTCCCTCAGCCTGCTCCTTCATGGCTAGCGAGGCTGTGAGCTAGGAAAGTCTTTGGAAGCTCAGCAAGTGGCAGCGAGATGCAGGCCCCAACCCAGCAATCCCGGTGCTTGGAGCAGGTCTCACAGCCTCCCAGTGCCAAAGCGAGCTCCTCTCTGCCAAATGCAGCTTTGCACACGCAGGCCGCTCTGCTGCCTCTGCATCCACGAAGGAAGCTCTCTAGGCCCGCTTCCTGCGAAATCTGCTTCAGCCTGAGGGAAAAGCCCTTGGAGAGGTCTTGGCTCAGGGGCAGTTGCTCCTGTGCCTGGGGAAGAGGGAAGGGCACCACACTCCCAAGGAAAGGCCAGACACACTCCACACGTCTTTGCTCCTCTGGAGGGCGGCATGGAGCCTCCAACTGGGAGGTCGCGTCTCAGCGGAGACGCAGGGGCATTCTGGCTGTGATCCCGCAGCCCCTGCCTGGAGGCCCACGGTGCCTGTTTCTCTCTGGGCGTTGCTTCCACAGTGCGGCCAAGCAACATCTTCACCATGGGCACAACAGCGCTTCCCTTCCGCCTGACAGACGTCTCAGTGCTCTGCTCTAGACCTCTGAAGTGGGGAGACAACCGAGCCCAGCCTCCTTTCCAAGGAGTCCTGCGCCTTCCATTGCACTGAAAGGCAATAGCACGGGGAAGCCTAGGAAGGGGCTGAGTCATGTCGGACACACTTCCTCAGCCTGCTCCTTTCAGGGAAGCAACGCTGGGAGCTAGGAAAGCCTTCTGAAGCTCGGAGAGTGCAAGAGAGATGCAGGCCGCGCACCCGGAAATCTCGGTGCTTGGAGCCAATCTCAGCGTCTCCCAGGGGCAAAGCGAACGCCTCTCTGCCAAATCCAGCTTTGCAGACGCAGGCCGCTAGGCTGCCTCTGCATTGGCGAAGGAAGCTCTCTCCTCCCGCTTCCTGCGAAATCTGCTTCTCAGCCTGAGCGAATCTCAGTGGGAACGGTCTTTCCTCTGGGGCCGTTGCTCCTGTGCCTGGGGCCGCCGCAAGGGCACCACCCTCCCAGGGAAAGGCCAAACACACCCCACATGTCTTTGCTCCTCTGGAGAGCTGCAGGCAACCTCAAACTCTCAGGAAGCTTCTCGGCTGAGACGCAGAAGCACTCTGGCTGGGGTCTCGCATCCCCTGCCTGGAGACCCATGGTGCCTGTTTCTCCCTGGGCGTTGCTTCACCTGAGCGGCCAGGCAACATCTGCCCCATCTACCCTTCTGCTCTTCCCTTCCAGCTGACAGAGTTCTCCCTGCTCTACTCTAGCCCTAGGAAGTTTGGAGACAACCGGGCTCCTCCTCCTGTGCAAGGAGTCCCGGGGCCCAGGTGGAGTGGAAAGGCAAAACCACAGGCAAGCCCAGGAAAGTGCTGAGTCATGTCTGACACACTCCCTCAGCCTGCTCCTTCATGGCTAGCGAGGCTGTGAGCTAGGAAAGTCTTTGGAAGCTCAGCAAGTGGCAGCGAGATGCAGGCCCCAACCCAGCAATCCCGGTGCTTGGAGCAGGTCTCACAACCTCCCAGTGCCAAAGCGAGCTCCTCTCTGCCAAATGCAGCTTTGCACACGCAGGCCGCTCTGCTGCCTCTGCATCCACGAAGGAAGCTCTCTAGGCCCGCTTCCTGCGAAATCTGCTTCAGCCTGAGGGAAAAGCCCTTGGAGAGGTCTTGGCTCAGGGGCAGTTGCTCCTGTGCCTGGGGAAGAGGGAAGGGCACCACACTCCCAAGGAAAGGCCAGACACACTCCACACGTCTTTGCTCCTGTGGAGGGCGGCATGGAGCCTCCAACTGGGAGGTCGCGTCTCAGCGGAGACGCAGGGGCATTCTGGCTGTGATCCCGCAGCCCCTGCCTGGAGGCCCACGGTGCCTGTTTCTCTCTGGGCGTTGCTTCCACAGTGCGGCCAAGCAACATCTTCACCATGGGCACAACAGCGCTTCCCTTCCGCCTGACAGACGTCTCAGTGCTCTGCTCTAGACCTCTGAAGTGGGGAGACAACCGAGCCCAGCCTCCTTTCCAAGGAGTCCTGCGCCTTCCATTGCACTGAAAGGCAATAGCACGGGGAAGCCTAGGAAGGGGCTGAGTCATGTCGGACACACTTCCTCATCCTGCTCCTTTCAGGGAAGCAACGCTGGGAGCTAGGAAAGCCTTCTCAAGCTCGGAGAGTGCAAGAGAGATGCAGGCCGCGCACCCGGAAATCTCGGTGCTTGGAGCCAATCTCAGCGTCTCCCAGGGGCAAAGCGAACGCCTCTCTGCCAAATCCAGCTTTGCAGACGCAGGCCGCTAGGCTGCCTCTGCATTGGCGAAGGAAGCTCTCTCCTCCCGCTTCCTGCGAAATCTGCTTCTCAGCCTGAGCGAATCTCAGTGGGAACGGTCTTTCCTCTGGGGCCGCCGCAAGGGCACCACCCTCCCAGGGAAATGCCAAACACACCCCACATGTCTTTGCTCCTCTGGAGAGCTGCAGGCAACCTCAAACTCTCAGGAAGCTTCTCGGCTGAGACGCAGAAGCACTCTGGCTGGGGTCTCGCATCCCCTGCCTGGAGGCCCATGGTGCCTGTTTCTCCCTGGGCGTTGCTTCACCAGAGCGGCCAGGCAACATCTGCCCCATCTACCCTTCTGCTCTTCCCTTCCAGCTGACAGAGTTCTCCCTGCTCTACTCTAGCCCTAGGAAGTTTGGAGACAACCGGGCTCCTCCTCCTGTGCAAGGAGTCCCGGGGCCCAGGTGGAGTGGAAAGGCAAAACCACAGGCAAGCCCAGGAAAGTGCTGAGTCATGTCTGACACACTCCCTCAGCCTGCTCCTTCATGGCTAGCGAGGCTGTGAGCTAGGAAAGTCTTTGGAAGCTCAGCAAGTGGCAGCGAGATGCAGGCCCCAACCCAGCAATCCCGGTGCTTGGAGCAGGTCTCACAGCCTCCCAGTGCCAAAGCGAGCTCCTCTCTGCCAAATGCAGCTTTGCACACGCAGGCCGCTCTGCTGCCTCTGCATCCACGAAGGAAGCTCTCTAGGCCCGCTTCCTGCGAAATCTGCTTCCGCCTGAGGGAAAAGCCCTTGGAGAGGTCTTGGCTCAGGGGCAGTTGCTCCTGTGCCTGGGGAAGAGGGAAGGGCACCACACTCCCAAGGAAAGGCCAGACACACTCCACACGTCTTTGCTCCTCTGGAGGGCGGCATGGAGCCTCCAACTGGGAGGTCGCGTCTCAGCGGAGACGCAGGGGCATTCTGGCTGTGATCCCGCAGCCCCTGCCTGGAGGCCCACGGTGCCTGTTTCTCTCTGGGCGTTGCTTCCACAGTGCGGCCAAGCAACATCTTCACCATGGGCACAACAGCGCTTCCCTTCCGCCTGACAGACGTCTCAGTGCTCTGCTCTAGACCTCTGAAGTGGGGAGACAACCGAGCCCAGCCTCCTTTCCAAGGAGTCCTGCGCCTTCCATTGCACTGAAAGGCAATAGCACGGGGAAGCCTAGGAAGGGGCTGAGTCATGTCGGACACACTTCCTCAGCCTGCTCCTTTCAGGGAAGCAACGCTGGGAGCTAGGAAAGCCTTCTCAAGCTCGGAGAGTGCAAGAGAGATGCAGGCCGCGCACCCGGAAATCTCGGTGCTTGGAGCCAATCTCAGCGTCTCCCAGGGGCAAAGCGAACACCTCTCTGCCAAATCCAGCTTTGCAGACGCAGGCCGCTAGGCTGCCTCTGCATTGGCGAAGGAAGCTCTCTCCTCCCGCTTCCTGCGAAATCTGCTTCTCAGCCTGAGCGAATCTCAGTGGGAACGGTCTTTCCTCTGGGGCCGTTGCTCCTGTGCCTGGGGCCGCCGCAAGGGCACCACCCTCCCAGGGAAAGGCCAAACACACCCCACATGTCTTTGCTCCTCTGGAGAGCTGCAGGCAACCTCAAACTCTCAGGAAGCTTCTCGGCTGAGACGCAGAAGCACTCTGGCTGGGGTCTCGCATCCCCTGCCTGGAGACCCATGGTGCCTGTTTCTCCCTGGGCGTTGCTTCACCTGAGCGGCCAGGCAACATCTGCCCCATCTACCCTTCTGCTCTTCCCTTCCAGCTGACAGAGTTCTCCCTGCTCTACTCTAGCCCTAGGAAGTTTGGAGACAACCGGGCTCCTCCTCCTGTGCAAGGAGTCCCGGGGCCCAGGTGGAGTGGAAAGGCAAAACCACAGGCAAGCCCAGGAAAGTGCTGAGTCATGTCTGACACACTCCCTCAGCCTGCTCCTTCATGGCTAGCGAGGCTGTGAGCTAGGAAAGTCTTTGGAAGCTCAGCAAGTGGCAGCGAGATGCAGGCCCCAACCCAGCAATCCCGGTGCTTGGAGCAGGTCTCACAGCCTCCCAGTGCCAAAGCGAGCTCCTCTCTGCCAAATGCAGCTTTGCACACGCAGGCCGCTCTGCTGCCTCTGCATCCACGAAGGAAGCTCTCTAGGCCCGCTTCCTGCGAAATCTGCTTCAGCCTGAGGGAAAAGCCCTTGGAGAGGTCTTGGCTCAGGGGCAGTTGCTCCTGTGCCTGGGGAAGAGGGAAGGGCACCACACTCCCAAGGAAAGGCCAGACACACTCACACGTCTTTGCTCCTCTGGAGGGCGGCATGGAGCCTCCAACTGGGAGGTCGCGTCTCAGCGGAGACGCAGGGGCATTCTGGCTGTGATCCCGCAGCCCCTGCCTGGAGGCCCACGGTGCCTGTTTCTCTCTGGGCGTTGCTTCCACAGTGCGGCCAAGCAACATCTTCACCATGGGCACAACAGCGCTTCCCTTCCGCCTGACAGACGTCTCAGTGCTCTGCTCTAGACCTCTGAAGTGGGGAGACAACCGAGCCCAGCCTCCTTTCCAAGGAGTCCTGCGCCTTCCATTGCACTGAAAGGCAATAGCACGGGGAAGCCTAGGAAGGGGCTGAGTCATGTCGGACACACTTCCTCAGCCTGCTCCTTTCAGGGAAGCAACGCTGGGAGCTAGGAAAGCCTTCTCAAGCTCGGAGAGTGCAAGAGAGATGCAGGCCGCGCACCCGGAAATCTCGGTGCTTGGAGCCAATCTCAGCGTCTCCCACGGGCAAAGCGAACGCCTCTCTGCCAAATCCAGCTTTGCAGACGCAGGCCGCTAGGCTGCCTCTGCATTGGCGAAGGAAGCTCTCTCCTCCCGCTTCCTGCGAAATCTGCTTCTCAGCCTGAGCGAATCTCAGTGGGAACGGTCTTTCCTCTGGGGCCGTTGCTCCTGTGCCTGGGGCCGCCGCAAGGGCACCACCCTCCCAGGGAAAGGCCAAACACACCCCACATGTCTTTGCTCCTCTGGAGAGCTGCAGGCAACCTCAAACTCTCAGGAAGCTTCTCGGCTGAGACGCAGAAGCACTCTGGCTGGGGTCTCGCATCCCCTGCCTGGAGGCCCATGGTGCCTGTTTCTCCCTGGGCGTTGCTTCACCAGAGCGGCCAGGCAACATCTGCCCCATCTACCCTTCTGCTCTTCCCTTCCAGCTGACAGAGTTCTCCCTGCTCTACTCTAGCCCTAGGAAGTTTGGAGACAACCGGGCTCCTCCTCCTGTGCAAGGAGTCCCGGGGCCCAGGTGGAGTGGAAAGGCAAAACCACAGGCAAGCCCAGGAAAGTGCTGAGTCATGTCTGACACACTCCCTCAGCCTGCTCCTTCATGGCTAGCGAGGCTGTGAGCTAGGAAAGTCTTTGGAAGCTCAGCAAGTGGCAGCGAGATGCAGGCCCCAACCCAGCAATCCCGGTGCTTGGAGCAGGTCTCACAGCCTCCCAGTGCCAAAGCGAGCTCCTCTCTGCCAAATGCAGCTTTGCACACGCAGGCCGCTCTGCTGCCTCTGCATCCACGAAGGAAGCTCTCTAGGCCCGCTTCCTGCGAAATCTGCTTCAGCCTGAGGGAAAAGCCCTTGGAGAGGTCTTGGCTCAGGGGCAGTTGCTCCTGTGCCTGGGGAAGAGGGAAGGGCACCACACTCCCAAGGAAAGGCCAGACACACTCCACACGTCTTTGCTCCTCTGGAGGGCGGCATGGAGCCTCCAACTGGGAGGTCGCGTCTCAGCGGAGACGCAGGGGCATTCTGGCTGTGATCCCGCAGCCCCTGCCTGGAGGCCCACGGTGCCTGTTTCTCTCTGGGCGTTGCTTCCACAGTGCGGCCAAGCAACATCTTCACCATGGGCACAACAGCGCTTCCCTTCCGCCTGACAGACGTCTCAGTGCTCTGCTCTAGACCTCTGAAGTGGGGAGACAACCGAGCCCAGCCTCCTTTCCAAGGAGTCCTGCGCCTTCCATTGCACTGAAAGGCAATAGCACGGGGAAGCCTAGGAAGGGGCTGAGTCATGTCGGACACACTTCCTCAGCCTGCTCCTTTCAGGGAAGCAACGCTGGGAGCTAGGAAAGCCTTCTCAAGCTCGGAGAGTGCAAGAGAGATGCAGGCCGCGCACCCGGAAATCTCGGTGCTTGGAGCCAATCTCAGCGTCTCCCACGGGCAAAGCGAACGCCTCTCTGCCAAATCCAGCTTTGCAGACGCAGGCCGCTAGGCTGCCTCTGCATTGGCGAAGGAAGCTCTCTCCTCCCGCTTCCTGCGAAATCTGCTTCTCAGCCTGAGCGAATCTCAGTGGGAACGGTCTTTCCTCTGGGGCCGTTGCTCCTGTGCCTGGGGCCGCCGCAAGGGCACCACCCTCCCAGGGAAAGGCCAAACACACCCCACATGTCTTTGCTCCTCTGGAGAGCTGCAGGCAACCTCAAACTCTCAGGAAGCTTCTCGGCTGAGACGCAGAAGCACTCTGGCTGGGGTCTCGCATCCCCTGCCTGGAGGCCCATGGTGCCTGTTTCTCCCTGGGCGTTGCTTCACCAGAGCGGCCAGGCAACATCTGCCCCATCTACCCTTCTGCTCTTCCCTTCCAGCTGACAGAGTTCTCCCTGCTCTACTCTAGCCCTAGGAAGTTTGGAGACAACCGGGCTCCTCCTCCTGTGCAAGGAGTCCCGGGGCCCAGGTGGAGTGGAAAGGCAAAACCACAGGCAAGCCCAGGAAAGTGCTGAGTCATGTCTGACACACTCCCTCAGCCTGCTCCTTCATGGCTAGCGAGGCTGTGAGCTAGGAAAGTCTTTGGAAGCTCAGCAAGTGGCAGCGAGATGCAGGCCCCAACCCAGCAATCCCGGTGCTTGGAGCAGGTCTCACAGCCTCCCAGTGCCAAAGCGAGCTCCTCTCTGCCAAATGCAGCTTTGCACACGCAGGCCGCTCTGCTGCCTCTGCATCCACGAAGGAAGCTCTCTAGGCCCGCTTCCTGCGAAATCTGCTTCAGCCTGAGGGAAAAGCCCTTGGAGAGGTCTTGGCTCAGGGGCAGTTGCTCCTGTGCCTGGGGAAGAGGGAAGGGCACCACACTCCCAAGGAAAGGCCAGACACACTCCACACGTCTTTGCTCCTCTGGAGGGCGGCATGGAGCCTCCAACTGGGAGGTCGCGTCTCAGCGGAGACGCAGGGGCATTCTGGCTGTGATCCCGCAGCCCCTGCCTGGAGGCCCACGGTGCCTGTTTCTCTCTGGGCGTTGCTTCCACAGTGCGGCCAAGCAACATCTTCACCATGGGCACAACAGCGCTTCCCTTCCGCCTGACAGACGTCTCAGTGCTCTGCTCTAGACCTCTGAAGTGGGGAGACAACCGAGCCCAGCCTCCTTTCCAAGGAGTCCTGCGCCTTCCATTGCACTGAAAGGCAATAGCACGGGGAAGCCTAGGAAGGGGCTGAGTCATGTCGGACACACTTCCTCAGCCTGCTCCTTTCAGGGAAGCAACGCTGGGAGCTAGGAAAGCCTTCTCAAGCTCGGAGAGTGCAAGAGAGATGCAGGCCGCGCACCCGGAAATCTCGGTGCTTGGAGCCAATCTCAGCGTCTCCCACGGGCAAAGCGAACGCCTCTCTGCCAAATCCAGCTTTGCAGACGCAGGCCGCTAGGCTGCCTCTGCATTGGCGAAGGAAGCTCTCTCCTCCCGCTTCCTGCGAAATCTGCTTCTCAGCCTGAGCGAATCTCAGTGGGAACGGTCTTTCCTCTGGGGCCGTTGCTCCTGTGCCTGGGGCCGCCGCAAGGGCACCACCCTCCCAGGGAAAGGCCAAACACACCCCACATGTCTTTGCTCCTCTGGAGAGCTGCAGGCAACCTCAAACTCTCAGGAAGCTTCTCGGCTGAGACGCAGAAGCACTCTGGCTGGGGTCTCGCATCCCCTGCCTGGAGGCCCATGGTGCCTGTTTCTCCCTGGGCGTTGCTTCACCAGAGCGGCCAGGCAACATCTGCCCCATCTACCCTTCTGCTCTTCCCTTCCAGCTGACAGAGTTCTCCCTGCTCTACTCTAGCCCTAGGAAGTTTGGAGACAACCGGGCTCCTCCTCCTGTGCAAGGAGTCCCGGGGCCCAGGTGGAGTGGAAAGGCAAAACCACAGGCAAGCCCAGGAAAGTGCTGAGTCATGTCTGACACACTCCCTCAGCCTGCTCCTTCATGGCTAGCGAGGCTGTGAGCTAGGAAAGTCTTTGGAAGCTCAGCAAGTGGCAGCGAGATGCAGGCCCCAACCCAGCAATCCCGGTGCTTGGAGCAGGTCTCACAGCCTCCCAGTGCCAAAGCGAGCTCCTCTCTGCCAAATGCAGCTTTGCACACGCAGGCCGCTCTGCTGCCTCTGCATCCACGAAGGAAGCTCTCTAGGCCCGCTTCCTGCTAAATCTGCTTCAGCCTGAGGGAAAAGCCCTTGGAGAGGTCTTGGCTCAGGGGCAGTTGCTCCTGTGCCTGGGGAAGAGGGAAGGGCACCACACTCCCAAGGAAAGGCCAGACACACTCCACACGTCTTTGCTCCTCTGGAGGGCGGCATGGAGCCTCCAACTGGGAGGTCGCGTCTCAGCGGAGACGCAGGGGCATTCTGGCTGTGATCCCGCAGCCCCTGCCTGGAGGCCCACGGTGCCTGTTTCTCTCTGGGCGTTGCTTCCACAGTGCGGCCAAGCAACATCTTCACCATGGGCACAACAGCGCTTCCCTTCCGCCTGACAGACGTCTCAGTGCTCTGCTCTAGACCTCTGAAGTGGGGAGACAACCGAGCCCAGCCTCCTTTCCAAGGAGTCCTGCGCCTTCCATTGCACTGAAAGGCAATAGCACGGGGAAGCCTAGGAAGGGGCTGAGTCATGTCGGACACACTTCCTCAGCCTGCTCCTTTCAGGGAAGCAACGCTGGGAGCTAGGAAAGCCTTCTCAAGCTCGGAGAGTGCAAGAGAGATGCAGGCCGCGCACCCGGAAATCTCGGTGCTTGGAGCCAATCTCAGCGTCTCCCACGGGCAAAGCGAACGCCTCTCTGCCAAATCCAGCTTTGCAGACGCAGGCCGCTAGGCTGCCTCTGCATTGGCGAAGGAAGCTCTCTCCTCCCGCTTCCTGCGAAATCTGCTTCTCAGCCTGAGCGAATCTCAGTGGGAACGGTCTTTCCTCTGGGGCCGTTGCTCCTGTGCCTGGGGCCGCCGCAAGGGCACCACCCTCCCAGGGAAAGGCCAAACACACCCCACATGTCTTTGCTCCTCTGGAGAGCTGCAGGCAACCTCAAACTCTCAGGAAGCTTCTCGGCTGAGACGCAGAAGCACTCTGGCTGGGGTCTCGCATCCCCTGCCTGGAGGCCCATGGTGCCTGTTTCTCCCTGGGCGTTGCTTCACCAGAGCGGCCAGGCAACATCTGCCCCATCTACCCTTCTGCTCTTCCCTTCCAGCTGACAGAGTTCTCCCTGCTCTACTCTAGCCCTAGGAAGTTTGGAGACAACCGGGCTCCTCCTCCTGTGCAAGGAGTCCCGGGGCCCAGGTGGAGTGGAAAGGCAAAACCACAGGCAAGCCCAGGAAAGTGCTGAGTCATGTCTGACACACTCCCTCAGCCTGCTCCTTCATGGCTAGCGAGGCTGTGAGCTAGGAAAGTCTTTGGAAGCTCAGCAAGTGGCAGCGAGATGCAGGCCCCAACCCAGCAATCCCGGTGCTTGGAGCAGGTCTCACAGCCTCCCAGTGCCAAAGCGAGCTCCTCTCTGCCAAATGCAGCTTTGCACACGCAGGCCGCTCTGCTGCCTCTGCATCCACGAAGGAAGCTCTCTAGGCCCGCTTCCTGCGAAATCTGCTTCAGCCTGAGGGAAAAGCCCTTGGAGAGGTCTTGGCTCAGGGGCAGTTGCTCCTGTGCCTGGGGAAGAGGGAAGGGCACCACACTCCCAAGGAAAGGCCAGACACACTCCACACGTCTTTGCTCCTCTGGAGGGCGGCATGGAGCCTCCAACTGGGAGGTCGCGTCTCAGCGGAGACGCAGGGGCATTCTGGCTGTGATCCCGCAGCCCCTGCCTGGAGGCCCACGGTGCCTGTTTCTCTCTGGGCGTTGCTTCCACAGTGCGGCCAAGCAACATCTTCACCATGGGCACAACAGCGCTTCCCTTCCGCCTGACAGACGTCTCAGTGCTCTGCTCTAGACCTCTGAAGTGGGGAGACAACCGAGCCCAGCCTCCTTTCCAAGGAGTCCTGCGCCTTCCATTGCACTGAAAGGCAATAGCACGGGGAAGCCTAGGAAGGGGCTGAGTCATGTCGGACACACTTCCTCATCCTGCTCCTTTCAGGGAAGCAACGCTGGGAGCTAGGAAAGCCTTCTCAAGCTCGGAGAGTGCAAGAGAGATGCAGGCCGCGCACCCGGAAATCTCGGTGCTTGGAGCCAATCTCAGCGTCTCCCAGGGGCAAAGCGAACACCTCTCTGCCAAATCCAGCTTTGCAGACGCAGGCCGCTAGGCTGCCTCTGCATTGGCGAAGGAAGCTCTCTCCTCCCGCTTCCTGCGAAATCTGCTTCTCAGCCTGAGCGAATCTCAGTGGGAACGGTCTTTCCTCTGGGGCCGTTGCTCCTGTGCCTGGGGCCGCCGCAAGGGCACCACCCTCCCAGGGAAAGGCCAAACACACCCCACATGTCTTTGCTCCTCTGGAGAGCTGCAGGCAACCTCAAACTCTCAGGAAGCTTCTCGGCTGAGACGCAGAAGCACTCTGGCTGGGGTCTCGCATCCCCTGCCTGGAGACCCATGGTGCCTGTTTCTCCCTGGGCGTTGCTTCACCTGAGCGGCCAGGCAACATCTGCCCCATCTACCCTTCTGCTCTTCCCTTCCAGCTGACAGAGTTCTCCCTGCTCTACTCTAGCCCTAGGAAGTTTGGAGACAACCGGGCTCCTCCTCCTGTGCAAGGAGTCCCGGGGCCCAGGTGGAGTGGAAAGGCAAAACCACAGGCAAGCCCAGGAAAGTGCTGAGTCATGTCTGACACACTCCCTCAGCCTGCTCCTTCATGGCTAGCGAGGCTGTGAGCTAGGAAAGTCTTTGGAAGCTCAGCAAGTGGCAGCGAGATGCAGGCCCCAACCCAGCAATCCCGGTGCTTGGAGCAGGTCTCACAGCCTCCCAGTGCCAAAGCGAGCTCCTCTCTGCCAAATGCAGCTTTGCACACGCAGGCCGCTCTGCTGCCTCTGCATCCACGAAGGAAGCTCTCTAGGCCCGCTTCCTGCGAAATCTGCTTCAGCCTGAGGGAAAAGCCCTTGGAGAGGTCTTGGCTCAGGGGCAGTTGCTCCTGTGCCTGGGGAAGAGGGAAGGGCACCACACTCCCAAGGAAAGGCCAGACACACTCCACACGTCTTTGCTCCTCTGGAGGGCGGCATGGAGCCTCCAACTGGGAGGTCGCGTCTCAGCGGAGACGCAGGGGCATTCTGGCTGTGATCCCGCAGCCCCTGCCTGGAGGCCCACGGTGCCTGTTTCTCTCTGGGCGTTGCTTCCACAGTGCGGCCAAGCAACATCTTCACCATGGGCACAACAGCGCTTCCCTTCCGCCTGACAGACGTCTCAGTGCTCTGCTCTAGACCTCTGAAGTGGGGAGACAACCGAGCCCAGCCTCCTTTCCAAGGAGTCCTGCGCCTTCCATTGCACTGAAAGGCAATAGCACGGGGAAGCCTAGGAAGGGGCTGAGTCATGTCGGACACACTTCCTCAGCCTGCTCCTTTCAGGGAAGCAACGCTGGGAGCTAGGAAAGCCTTCTCAAGCTCGGAGAGTGCAAGAGAGATGCAGGCCGCGCACCCGGAAATCTCGGTGCTTGGAGCCAATCTCAGCGTCTCCCACGGGCAAAGCGAACGCCTCTCTGCCAAATCCAGCTTTGCAGACGCAGGCCGCTAGGCTGCCTCTGCATTGGCGAAGGAAGCTCTCTCCTCCCGCTTCCTGCGAAATCTGCTTCTCAGCCTGAGCGAATCTCAGTGGGAACGGTCTTTCCTCTGGGGCCGTTGCTCCTGTGCCTGGGGCCGCCGCAAGGGCACCACCCTCCCAGGGAAAGGCCAAACACACCCCACATGTCTTTGCTCCTCTGGAGAGCTGCAGGCAACCTCAAACTCTCAGGAAGCTTCTCGGCTGAGACGCAGAAGCACTCTGGCTGGGGTCTCGCATCCCCTGCCTGGAGGCCCATGGTGCCTGTTTCTCCCTGGGCGTTGCTTCACCAGAGCGGCCAGGCAACATCTGCCCCATCTACCCTTCTGCTCTTCCCTTCCAGCTGACAGAGTTCTCCCTGCTCTACTCTAGCCCTAGGAAGTTTGGAGACAACCGGGCTCCTCCTCCTGTGCAAGGAGTCCCGGGGCCCAGGTGGAGTGGAAAGGCAAAACCACAGGCAAGCCCAGGAAAGTGCTGAGTCATGTCTGACACACTCCCTCAGCCTGCTCCTTCATGGCTAGCGAGGCTGTGAGCTAGGAAAGTCTTTGGAAGCTCAGCAAGTGGCAGCGAGATGCAGGCCCCAACCCAGCAATCCCGGTGCTTGGAGCAGGTCTCACAGCCTCCCAGTGCCAAAGCGAGCTCCTCTCTGCCAAATGCAGCTTTGCACACGCAGGCCGCTCTGCTGCCTCTGCATCCACGAAGGAAGCTCTCTAGGCCCGCTTCCTGCGAAATCTGCTTCAGCCTGAGGGAAAAGCCCTTGGAGAGGTCTTGGCTCAGGGGCAGTTGCTCCTGTGCCTGGGGAAGAGGGAAGGGCACCACACTCCCAAGGAAAGGCCAGACACACTCCACACGTCTTTGCTCCTCTGGAGGGCGGCATGGAGCCTCCAACTGGGAGGTCGCGTCTCAGCGGAGACGCAGGGGCATTCTGGCTGTGATCCCGCAGCCCCTGCCTGGAGGCCCACGGTGCCTGTTTCTCTCTGGGCGTTGCTTCCACAGTGCGGCCAAGCAACATCTTCACCATGGGCACAACAGCGCTTCCCTTCCGCCTGACAGACGTCTCAGTGCTCTGCTCTAGACCTCTGAAGTGGGGAGACAACCGAGCCCAGCCTCCTTTCCAAGGAGTCCTGCGCCTTCCATTGCACTGAAAGGCAATAGCACGGGGAAGCCTAGGAAGGGGCTGAGTCATGTCGGACACACTTCCTCAGCCTGCTCCTTTCAGGGAAGCAACGCTGGGAGCTAGGAAAGCCTTCTCAAGCTCGGAGAGTGCAAGAGAGATGCAGGCCGCGCACCCGGAAATCTCGGTGCTTGGAGCCAATCTCAGCGTCTCCCACGGGCAAAGCGAACGCCTCTCTGCCAAATCCAGCTTTGCAGACGCAGGCCGCTAGGCTGCCTCTGCATTGGCGAAGGAAGCTCTCTCCTCCCGCTTCCTGCGAAATCTGCTTCTCAGCCTGAGCGAATCTCAGTGGGAACGGTCTTTCCTCTGGGGCCGTTGCTCCTGTGCCTGGGGCCGCCGCAAGGGCACCACCCTCCCAGGGAAAGGCCAAACACACCCCACATGTCTTTGCTCCTCTGGAGAGCTGCAGGCAACCTCAAACTCTCAGGAAGCTTCTCGGCTGAGACGCAGAAGCACTCTGGCTGGGGTCTCGCATCCCCTGCCTGGAGGCCCATGGTGCCTGTTTCTCCCTGGGCGTTGCTTCACCAGAGCGGCCAGGCAACATCTGCCCCATCTACCCTTCTGCTCTTCCCTTCCAGCTGACAGAGTTCTCCCTGCTCTACTCTAGCCCTAGGAAGTTTGGAGACAACCGGGCTCCTCCTCCTGTGCAAGGAGTCCCGGGGCCCAGGTGGAGTGGAAAGGCAAAACCACAGGCAAGCCCAGGAAAGTGCTGAGTCATGTCTGACACACTCCCTCAGCCTGCTCCTTCATGGCTAGCGAGGCTGTGAGCTAGGAAAGTCTTTGGAAGCTCAGCAAGTGGCAGCGAGATGCAGGCCCCAACCCAGCAATCCCGGTGCTTGGAGCAGGTCTCACAGCCTCCCAGTGCCAAAGCGAGCTCCTCTCTGCCAAATGCAGCTTTGCACACGCAGGCCGCTCTGCTGCCTCTGCATCCACGAAGGAAGCTCTCTAGGCCCGCTTCCTGCTAAATCTGCTTCAGCCTGAGGGAAAAGCCCTTGGAGAGGTCTTGGCTCAGGGGCAGTTGCTCCTGTGCCTGGGGAAGAGGGAAGGGCACCACACTCCCAAGGAAAGGCCAGACACACTCCACACGTCTTTGCTCCTCTGGAGGGCGGCATGGAGCCTCCAACTGGGAGGTCGCGTCTCAGCGGAGACGCAGGGGCATTCTGGCTGTGATCCCGCAGCCCCTGCCTGGAGGCCCACGGTGCCTGTTTCTCTCTGGGCGTTGCTTCCACAGTGCGGCCAAGCAACATCTTCACCATGGGCACAACAGCGCTTCCCTTCCGCCTGACAGACGTCTCAGTGCTCTGCTCTAGACCTCTGAAGTGGGGAGACAACCGAGCCCAGCCTCCTTTCCAAGGAGTCCTGCGCCTTCCATTGCACTGAAAGGCAATAGCACGGGGAAGCCTAGGAAGGGGCTGAGTCATGTCGGACACACTTCCTCAGCCTGCTCCTTTCAGGGAAGCAACGCTGGGAGCTAGGAAAGCCTTCTCAAGCTCGGAGAGTGCAAGAGAGATGCAGGCCGCGCACCCGGAAATCTCGGTGCTTGGAGCCAATCTCAGCGTCTCCCACGGGCAAAGCGAACGCCTCTCTGCCAAATCCAGCTTTGCAGACGCAGGCCGCTAGGCTGCCTCTGCATTGGCGAAGGAAGCTCTCTCCTCCCGCTTCCTGCGAAATCTGCTTCTCAGCCTGAGCGAATCTCAGTGGGAACGGTCTTTCCTCTGGGGCCGTTGCTCCTGTGCCTGGGGCCGCCGCAAGGGCACCACCCTCCCAGGGAAAGGCCAAACACACCCCACATGTCTTTGCTCCTCTGGAGAGCTGCAGGCAACCTCAAACTCTCAGGAAGCTTCTCGGCTGAGACGCAGAAGCACTCTGGCTGGGGTCTCGCATCCCCTGCCTGGAGGCCCATGGTGCCTGTTTCTCCCTGGGCGTTGCTTCACCAGAGCGGCCAGGCAACATCTGCCCCATCTACCCTTCTGCTCTTCCCTTCCAGCTGACAGAGTTCTCCCTGCTCTACTCTAGCCCTAGGAAGTTTGGAGACAACCGGGCTCCTCCTCCTGTGCAAGGAGTCCCGGGGCCCAGGTGGAGTGGAAAGGCAAAACCACAGGCAAGCCCAGGAAAGTGCTGAGTCATGTCTGACACACTCCCTCAGCCTGCTCCTTCATGGCTAGCGAGGCTGTGAGCTAGGAAAGTCTTTGGAAGCTCAGCAAGTGGCAGCGAGATGCAGGCCCCAACCCAGCAATCCCGGTGCTTGGAGCAGGTCTCACAACCTCCCAGTGCCAAAGCGAGCTCCTCTCTGCCAAATGCAGCTTTGCACACGCAGGCCGCTCTGCTGCCTCTGCATCCACGAAGGAAGCTCTCTAGGCCCGCTTCCTGCGAAATCTGCTTCAGCCTGAGGGAAAAGCCCTTGGAGAGGTCTTGGCTCAGGGGCAGTTGCTCCTGTGCCTGGGGAAGAGGGAAGGGCACCACACTCCCAAGGAAAGGCCAGACACACTCCACACGTCTTTGCTCCTGTGGAGGGCGGCATGGAGCCTCCAACTGGGAGGTCGCGTCTCAGCGGAGACGCAGGGGCATTCTGGCTGTGATCCCGCAGCCCCTGCCTGGAGGCCCACGGTGCCTGTTTCTCTCTGGGCGTTGCTTCCACAGTGCGGCCAAGCAACATCTTCACCATGGGCACAACAGCGCTTCCCTTCCGCCTGACAGACGTCTCAGTGCTCTGCTCTAGACCTCTGAAGTGGGGAGACAACCGAGCCCAGCCTCCTTTCCAAGGAGTCCTGCGCCTTCCATTGCACTGAAAGGCAATAGCACGGGGAAGCCTAGGAAGGGGCTGAGTCATGTCGGACACACTTCCTCATCCTGCTCCTTTCAGGGAAGCAACGCTGGGAGCTAGGAAAGCCTTCTCAAGCTCGGAGAGTGCAAGAGAGATGCAGGCCGCGCACCCGGAAATCTCGGTGCTTGGAGCCAATCTCAGCGTCTCCCAGGGGCAAAGCGAACACCTCTCTGCCAAATCCAGCTTTGCAGACGCAGGCCGCTAGGCTGCCTCTGCATTGGCGAAGGAAGCTCTCTCCTCCCGCTTCCTGCGAAATCTGCTTCTCAGCCTGAGCGAATCTCAGTGGGAACGGTCTTTCCTCTGGGGCCGTTGCTCCTGTGCCTGGGGCCGCCGCAAGGGCACCACCCTCCCAGGGAAAGGCCAAACACACCCCACATGTCTTTGCTCCTCTGGAGAGCTGCAGGCAACCTCAAACTCTCAGGAAGCTTCTCGGCTGAGACGCAGAAGCACTCTGGCTGGGGTCTCGCATCCCCTGCCTGGAGACCCATGGTGCCTGTTTCTCCCTGGGCGTTGCTTCACCTGAGCGGCCAGGCAACATCTGCCCCATCTACCCTTCTGCTCTTCCCTTCCAGCTGACAGAGTTCTCCCTGCTCTACTCTAGCCCTAGGAAGTTTGGAGACAACCGGGCTCCTCCTCCTGTGCAAGGAGTCCCGGGGCCCAGGTGGAGTGGAAAGGCAAAACCACAGGCAAGCCCAGGAAAGTGCTGAGTCATGTCTGACACACTCCCTCAGCCTGCTCCTTCATGGCTAGCGAGGCTGTGAGCTAGGAAAGTCTTTGGAAGCTCAGCAAGTGGCAGCGAGATGCAGGCCCCAACCCAGCAATCCCGGTGCTTGGAGCAGGTCTCACAGCCTCCCAGTGCCAAAGCGAGCTCCTCTCTGCCAAATGCAGCTTTGCACACGCAGGCCGCTCTGCTGCCTCTGCATCCACGAAGGAAGCTCTCTAGGCCCGCTTCCTGCGAAATCTGCTTCAGCCTGAGGGAAAAGCCCTTGGAGAGGTCTTGGCTCAGGGGCAGTTGCTCCTGTGCCTGGGGAAGAGGGAAGGGCACCACACTCCCAAGGAAAGGCCAGACACACTCCACACGTCTTTGCTCCTCTGGAGGGCGGCATGGAGCCTCCAACTGGGAGGTCGCGTCTCAGCGGAGACGCAGGGGCATTCTGGCTGTGATCCCGCAGCCCCTGCCTGGAGGCCCACGGTGCCTGTTTCTCTCTGGGCGTTGCTTCCACAGTGCGGCCAAGCAACATCTTCACCATGGGCACAACAGCGCTTCCCTTCCGCCTGACAGACGTCTCAGTGCTCTGCTCTAGACCTCTGAAGTGGGGAGACAACCGAGCCCAGCCTCCTTTCCAAGGAGTCCTGCGCCTTCCATTGCACTGAAAGGCAATAGCACGGGGAAGCCTAGGAAGGGGCTGAGTCATGTCGGACACACTTCCTCAGCCTGCTCCTTTCAGGGAAGCAACGCTGGGAGCTAGGAAAGCCTTCTCAAGCTCGGAGAGTGCAAGAGAGATGCAGGCCGCGCACCCGGAAATCTCGGTGCTTGGAGCCAATCTCAGCGTCTCCCACGGGCAAAGCGAACGCCTCTCTGCCAAATCCAGCTTTGCAGACGCAGGCCGCTAGGCTGCCTCTGCATTGGCGAAGGAAGCTCTCTCCTCCCGCTTCCTGCGAAATCTGCTTCTCAGCCTGAGCGAATCTCAGTGGGAACGGTCTTTCCTCTGGGGCCGTTGCTCCTGTGCCTGGGGCCGCCGCAAGGGCACCACCCTCCCAGGGAAAGGCCAAACACACCCCACATGTCTTTGCTCCTCTGGAGAGCTGCAGGCAACCTCAAACTCTCAGGAAGCTTCTCGGCTGAGACGCAGAAGCACTCTGGCTGGGGTCTCGCATCCCCTGCCTGGAGGCCCATGGTGCCTGTTTCTCCCTGGGCGTTGCTTCACCAGAGCGGCCAGGCAACATCTGCCCCATCTACCCTTCTGCTCTTCCCTTCCAGCTGACAGAGTTCTCCCTGCTCTACTCTAGCCCTAGGAAGTTTGGAGACAACCGGGCTCCTCCTCCTGTGCAAGGAGTCCCGGGGCCCAGGTGGAGTGGAAAGGCAAAACCACAGGCAAGCCCAGGAAAGTGCTGAGTCATGTCTGACACACTCCCTCAGCCTGCTCCTTCATGGCTAGCGAGGCTGTGAGCTAGGAAAGTCTTTGGAAGCTCAGCAAGTGGCAGCGAGATGCAGGCCCCAACCCAGCAATCCCGGTGCTTGGAGCAGGTCTCACAGCCTCCCAGTGCCAAAGCGAGCTCCTCTCTGCCAAATGCAGCTTTGCACACGCAGGCCGCTCTGCTGCCTCTGCATCCACGAAGGAAGCTCTCTAGGCCCGCTTCCTGCGAAATCTGCTTCAGCCTGAGGGAAAAGCCCTTGGAGAGGTCTTGGCTCAGGGGCAGTTGCTCCTGTGCCTGGGGAAGAGGGAAGGGCACCACACTCCCAAGGAAAGGCCAGACACACTCCACACGTCTTTGCTCCTCTGGAGGGCGGCATGGAGCCTCCAACTGGGAGGTCGCGTCTCAGCGGAGACGCAGGGGCATTCTGGCTGTGATCCCGCAGCCCCTGCCTGGAGGCCCACGGTGCCTGTTTCTCTCTGGGCGTTGCTTCCACAGTGCGGCCAAGCAACATCTTCACCATGGGCACAACAGCGCTTCCCTTCCGCCTGACAGACGTCTCAGTGCTCTGCTCTAGACCTCTGAAGTGGGGAGACAACCGAGCCCAGCCTCCTTTCCAAGGAGTCCTGCGCCTTCCATTGCACTGAAAGGCAATAGCACGGGGAAGCCTAGGAAGGGGCTGAGTCATGTCGGACACACTTCCTCAGCCTGCTCCTTTCAGGGAAGCAACGCTGGGAGCTAGGAAAGCCTTCTCAAGCTCGGAGAGTGCAAGAGAGATGCAGGCCGCGCACCCGGAAATCTCGGTGCTTGGAGCCAATCTCAGCGTCTCCCACGGGCAAAGCGAACGCCTCTCTGCCAAATCCAGCTTTGCAGACGCAGGCCGCTAGGCTGCCTCTGCATTGGCGAAGGAAGCTCTCTCCTCCCGCTTCCTGCGAAATCTGCTTCTCAGCCTGAGCGAATCTCAGTGGGAACGGTCTTTCCTCTGGGGCCGTTGCTCCTGTGCCTGGGGCCGCCGCAAGGGCACCACCCTCCCAGGGAAAGGCCAAACACACCCCACATGTCTTTGCTCCTCTGGAGAGCTGCAGGCAACCTCAAACTCTCAGGAAGCTTCTCGGCTGAGACGCAGAAGCACTCTGGCTGGGGTCTCGCATCCCCTGCCTGGAGGCCCATGGTGCCTGTTTCTCCCTGGGCGTTGCTTCACCAGAGCGGCCAGGCAACATCTGCCCCATCTACCCTTCTGCTCTTCCCTTCCAGCTGACAGAGTTCTCCCTGCTCTACTCTAGCCCTAGGAAGTTTGGAGACAACCGGGCTCCTCCTCCTGTGCAAGGAGTCCCGGGGCCCAGGTGGAGTGGAAAGGCAAAACCACAGGCAAGCCCAGGAAAGTGCTGAGTCATGTCTGACACACTCCCTCAGCCTGCTCCTTCATGGCTAGCGAGGCTGTGAGCTAGGAAAGTCTTTGGAAGCTCAGCAAGTGGCAGCGAGATGCAGGCCCCAACCCAGCAATCCCGGTGCTTGGAGCAGGTCTCACAGCCTCCCAGTGCCAAAGCGAGCTCCTCTCTGCCAAATGCAGCTTTGCACACGCAGGCCGCTCTGCTGCCTCTGCATCCACGAAGGAAGCTCTCTAGGCCCGCTTCCTGCTAAATCTGCTTCAGCCTGAGGGAAAAGCCCTTGGAGAGGTCTTGGCTCAGGGGCAGTTGCTCCTGTGCCTGGGGAAGAGGGAAGGGCACCACACTCCCAAGGAAAGGCCAGACACACTCCACACGTCTTTGCTCCTCTGGAGGGCGGCATGGAGCCTCCAACTGGGAGGTCGCGTCTCAGCGGAGACGCAGGGGCATTCTGGCTGTGATCCCGCAGCCCCTGCCTGGAGGCCCACGGTGCCTGTTTCTCTCTGGGCGTTGCTTCCACAGTGCGGCCAAGCAACATCTTCACCATGGGCACAACAGCGCTTCCCTTCCGCCTGACAGACGTCTCAGTGCTCTGCTCTAGACCTCTGAAGTGGGGAGACAACCGAGCCCAGCCTCCTTTCCAAGGAGTCCTGCGCCTTCCATTGCACTGAAAGGCAATAGCACGGGGAAGCCTAGGAAGGGGCTGAGTCATGTCGGACACACTTCCTCAGCCTGCTCCTTTCAGGGAAGCAACGCTGGGAGCTAGGAAAGCCTTCTCAAGCTCGGAGAGTGCAAGAGAGATGCAGGCCGCGCACCCGGAAATCTCGGTGCTTGGAGCCAATCTCAGCGTCTCCCACGGGCAAAGCGAACGCCTCTCTGCCAAATCCAGCTTTGCAGACGCAGGCCGCTAGGCTGCCTCTGCATTGGCGAAGGAAGCTCTCTCCTCCCGCTTCCTGCGAAATCTGCTTCTCAGCCTGAGCGAATCTCAGTGGGAACGGTCTTTCCTCTGGGGCCGTTGCTCCTGTGCCTGGGGCCGCCGCAAGGGCACCACCCTCCCAGGGAAAGGCCAAACACACCCCACATGTCTTTGCTCCTCTGGAGAGCTGCAGGCAACCTCAAACTCTCAGGAAGCTTCTCGGCTGAGACGCAGAAGCACTCTGGCTGGGGTCTCGCATCCCCTGCCTGGAGGCCCATGGTGCCTGTTTCTCCCTGGGCGTTGCTTCACCAGAGCGGCCAGGCAACATCTGCCCCATCTACCCTTCTGCTCTTCCCTTCCAGCTGACAGAGTTCTCCCTGCTCTACTCTAGCCCTAGGAAGTTTGGAGACAACCGGGCTCCTCCTCCTGTGCAAGGAGTCCCGGGGCCCAGGTGGAGTGGAAAGGCAAAACCACAGGCAAGCCCAGGAAAGTGCTGAGTCATGTCTGACACACTCCCTCAGCCTGCTCCTTCATGGCTAGCGAGGCTGTGAGCTAGGAAAGTCTTTGGAAGCTCAGCAAGTGGCAGCGAGATGCAGGCCCCAACCCAGCAATCCCGGTGCTTGGAGCAGGTCTCACAGCCTCCCAGTGCCAAAGCGAGCTCCTCTCTGCCAAATGCAGCTTTGCACACGCAGGCCGCTCTGCTGCCTCTGCATCCACGAAGGAAGCTCTCTAGGCCCGCTTCCTGCGAAATCTGCTTCAGCCTGAGGGAAAAGCCCTTGGAGAGGTCTTGGCTCAGGGGCAGTTGCTCCTGTGCCTGGGGAAGAGGGAAGGGCACCACACTCCCAAGGAAATGCCAGACACACTCCACACGTCTTTGCTCCTGTGGAGGGCGGCATGGAGCCTCCAACTGGGAGGTCGCGTCTCAGCGGAGACGCAGGGGCATTCTGGCTGTGATCCCGCAGCCCCTGCCTGGAGGCCCACGGTGCCTGTTTCTCTCTGGGCGTTGCTTCCACAGTGCGGCCAAGCAACATCTTCACCATGGGCACAACAGCGCTTCCCTTCCGCCTGACAGACGTCTCAGTGCTCTGCTCTAGACCTCTGAAGTGGGGAGACAACCGAGCCCAGCCTCCTTTCCAAGGAGTCCTGCGCCTTCCATTGCACTGAAAGGCAATAGCACGGGGAAGCCTAGGAAGGGGCTGAGTCATGTCGGACACACTTCCTCATCCTGCTCCTTTCAGGGAAGCAACGCTGGGAGCTAGGAAAGCCTTCTCAAGCTCGGAGAGTGCAAGAGAGATGCAGGCCGCGCACCCGGAAATCTCGGTGCTTGGAGCCAATCTCAGCGTCTCCCAGGGGCAAAGCGAACACCTCTCTGCCAAATCCAGCTTTGCAGACGCAGGCCGCTAGGCTGCCTCTGCATTGGCGAAGGAAGCTCTCTCCTCCCGCTTCCTGCGAAATCTGCTTCTCAGCCTGAGCGAATCTCAGTGGGAACGGTCTTTCCTCTGGGGCCGTTGCTCCTGTGCCTGGGGCCGCCGCAAGGGCACCACCCTCCCAGGGAAAGGCCAAACACACCCCACATGTCTTTGCTCCTCTGGAGAGCTGCAGGCAACCTCAAACTCTCAGGAAGCTTCTCGGCTGAGACGCAGAAGCACTCTGGCTGGGGTCTCGCATCCCCTGCCTGGAGACCCATGGTGCCTGTTTCTCCCTGGGCGTTGCTTCACCTGAGCGGCCAGGCAACATCTGCCCCATCTACCCTTCTGCTCTTCCCTTCCAGCTGACAGAGTTCTCCCTGCTCTACTCTAGCCCTAGGAAGTTTGGAGACAACCGGGCTCCTCCTCCTGTGCAAGGAGTCCCGGGGCCCAGGTGGAGTGGAAAGGCAAAACCACAGGCAAGCCCAGGAAAGTGCTGAGTCATGTCTGACACACTCCCTCAGCCTGCTCCTTCATGGCTAGCGAGGCTGTGAGCTAGGAAAGTCTTTGGAAGCTCAGCAAGTGGCAGCGAGATGCAGGCCCCAACCCAGCAATCCCGGTGCTTGGAGCAGGTCTCACAGCCTCCCAGTGCCAAAGCGAGCTCCTCTCTGCCAAATGCAGCTTTGCACACGCAGGCCGCTCTGCTGCCTCTGCATCCACGAAGGAAGCTCTCTAGGCCCGCTTCCTGCGAAATCTGCTTCAGCCTGAGGGAAAAGCCCTTGGAGAGGTCTTGGCTCAGGGGCAGTTGCTCCTGTGCCTGGGGAAGAGGGAAGGGCACCACACTCCCAAGGAAAGGCCAGACACACTCCACACGTCTTTGCTCCTCTGGAGGGCGGCATGGAGCCTCCAACTGGGAGGTCGCGTCTCAGCGGAGACGCAGGGGCATTCTGGCTGTGATCCCGCAGCCCCTGCCTGGAGGCCCACGGTGCCTGTTTCTCTCTGGGCGTTGCTTCCACAGTGCGGCCAAGCAACATCTTCACCATGGGCACAACAGCGCTTCCCTTCCGCCTGACAGACGGCTCAGTGCTCTGCTCTAGACCTCTGAAGTGGGGAGACAACCGAGCCCAGCCTCCTTTCCAAGGAGTCCTGCGCCTTCCATTGCACTGAAAGGCAATAGCACGGGGAAGCCTAGGAAGGGGCTGAGTCATGTCGGACACACTTCCTCATCCTGCTCCTTTCAGGGAAGCAACGCTGGGAGCTAGGAAAGCCTTCTCAAGCTCGGAGAGTGCAAGAGAGATGCAGGCCGCGCACCCGGAAATCTCGGTGCTTGGAGCCAATCTCAGCGTCTCCCAGGGGCAAAGCGAACGCCTCTCTGCCAAATCCAGCTTTGCAGACGCAGGCCCCTAGGCTGCCTCTGCATTGGCGAAGGAAGCTCTCTCCTCCCGCTTCCTGCGAAATCTGCTTCTCAGCCTGAGCGAATCTCAGTGGGAACGGTCTTTCCTCTGGGGCCGCCGCAAGGGCACCACCCTCCCAGGGAAAGGCCAAACACACCCCACATGTCTTTGCTCCTCTGGAGAGCTGCAGGCAACCTCAAACTCTCAGGAAGCTTCTCGGCTGAGACGCAGAAGCACTCTGGCTGGGGTCTCGCATCCCCTGCCTGGAGGCCCATGGTGCCTGTTTCTCCCTGGGCGTTGCTTCACCAGAGCGGCCAGGCAACATCTGCCCCATCTACCCTTCTGCTCTTCCCTTCCAGCTGACAGAGTTCTCCCTGCTCTACTCTAGCCCTAGGAAGTTTGGAGACAACCGGGCTCCTCCTCCTGTGCAAGGAGTCCCGGGGCCCAGGTGGAGTGGAAAGGCAAAACCACAGGCAAGCCCAGGAAAGTGCTGAGTCATGTCTGACACACTCCCTCAGCCTGCTCCTTCATGGCTAGCGAGGCTGTGAGCTAGGAAAGTCTTTGGAAGCTCAGCAAGTGGCAGCGAGATGCAGGCCCCAACCCAGCAATCCCGGTGCTTGGAGCAGGTCTCACAGCCTCCCAGTGCCAAAGCGAGCTCCTCTCTGCCAAATGCAGCTTTGCACACGCAGGCCGCTCTGCTGCCTCTGCATCCACGAAGGAAGCTCTCTAGGCCCGCTTCCTGCGAAATCTGCTTCCGCCTGAGGGAAAAGCCCTTGGAGAGGTCTTGGCTCAGGGGCCGTTGCTCCTGTGCCTGGGGAAGAGGGAAGGGCACCACACTCCCAAGGAAAGGCCAGACACACTCCACACGTCTTTGCTCCTCTGGAGGGCGGCATGGAGCCTCCAACTGGGAGGTCGCGTCTCAGCGGAGACGCAGGGGCATTCTGGCTGTGATCCCGCAGCCCCTGCCTGGAGGCCCACGGTGCCTGTTTCTCTCTGGGCGTTGCTTCCACAGTGCGGCCAAGCAACATCTTCACCATGGGCACAACAGCGCTTCCCTTCCGCCTGACAGACGTCTCAGTGCTCTGCTCTAGACCTCTGAAGTGGGGAGACAACCGAGCCCAGCCTCCTTTCCAAGGAGTCCTGCGCCTTCGATTGCACTGAAAGGCAATAGCACGGGGAAGCCTAGGAAGGGGCTGAGTCATGTCGGACACACTTCCTCAGCCTGCTCCTTTCAGGGAAGCAATGCTGGGAGCTAGGAAAGCCTTCTCAAGCTCGGAGAGTGCAAGAGAGATGCAGGCCGCGCACCCGGAAATCTCGGTGCTTGGAGCCAATCTCAGCGTCTCCCAGGGGCAAAGCGAACACCTCTCTGCCAAATCCAGCTTTGCAGATGCAGGCCGCTAGGCTGCCTCTGCATTGGCGAAGGAAGCTCTCTCCTCCCGCTTCCTGCGAAATCTGCTTCTCAGCCTGAGCGAATCTCAGTGGGAACGGTCTTTCCTCTGGGGCCGTTGCTCCTGTGCCTGGGGCCGCCGCAAGGGCACCACCCTCCCAGGGAAAGGCCAAACACACCCCACATGTCTTTGCTCCTCTGGAGAGCTGCAGGCAACCTCAAACTCTCAGGAAGCTTCTCGGCTGAGACGCAGAAGCACTCTGGCTGGGGTCTCGCATCCCCTGCCTGGAGGCCCATGGTGCCTGTTTCTCCCTGGGCGTTGCTTCACCTGAGCGGCCAGGCAACATCTGCCCCATCTACCCTTCTGCTCTTCCCTTCCAGCTGACAGAGTTCTCCCTGCTCTACTCTAGCCCTAGGAAGTTTGGAGACAACCGGGCTCCTCCTCCTGTGCAAGGAGTCCCGGGGCCCAGGTGGAGTGGAAAGGCAAAACCACAGGCAAGCCCAGGAAAGTGCTGAGTCATGTCTGACACACTCCCTCAGCCTGCTCCTTCATGGCTAGCGAGGCTGTGAGCTAGGAAAGTCTTTGGAAGCTCAGCAAGTGGCAGCGAGATGCAGGCCCCAACCCAGCAATCCCGGTGCTTGGAGCAGGTCTCACAGCCTCCCAGTGCCAAAGCGAGCTCCTCTCTGCCAAATGCAGCTTTGCACACGCAGGCCGCTCTGCTGCCTCTGCATCCACGAAGGAAGCTCTCTAGGCCCGCTTCCTGCGAAATCTGCTTCCGCCTGAGGGAAAAGCCCTTGGAGAGGTCTTGGCTCAGGGGCAGTTGCTCCTGTGCCTGGGGAAGAGGGAAGGGCACCACACTCCCAAGGAAAGGCCAGACACACTCCACACGTCTTTGCTCCTCTGGAGGGCGGCATGGAGCCTCCAACTGGGAGGTCGCGTCTCAGCGGAGACGCAGGGGCATTCTGGCTGTGATCCCGCAGCCCCTGCCTGGAGGCCCACGGTGCCTGTTTCTCTCTGGGCGTTGCTTCCACAGTGCGGCCAAGCAACATCTTCACCATGGGCACAACAGCGCTTCCCTTCCGCCTGACAGACGTCTCAGTGCTCTGCTCTAGACCTCTGAAGTGGGGAGACAACCGAGCCCAGCCTCCTTTCCAAGGAGTCCTGCGCCTTCGATTGCACTGAAAGGCAATAGCACGGGGAAGCCTAGGAAGGGGCTGAGTCATGTCGGACACACTTCCTCAGCCTGCTCCTTTCAGGGAAGCAACGCTGGGAGCTAGGAAAGCCTTCTCAAGCTCGGAGAGTGCAAGAGAGATGCAGGCCGCGCACCCGGAAATCTCGGTGCTTGGAGCCAATCTCAGCGTCTCCCAGGGGCAAAGCGAACACCTCTCTGCCAAATCCAGCTTTGCAGACGCAGGCCGCTAGGCTGCCTCTGCATTGGCGAAGGAAGCTCTCTCCTCCCGCTTCCTGCGAAATCTGCTTCTCAGCCTGAGCGAATCTCAGTGGGAACGGTCTTTCCTCTGGGGCCGTTGCTCCTGTGCCTGGGGCCGCCGCAAGGGCACCACCCTCCCAGGGAAAGGCCAAACACACCCCACATGTCTTTGCTCCTCTGGAGAGCTGCAGGCAACCTCAAACTCTCAGGAAGCTTCTCGGCTGAGACGCAGAAGCACTCTGGCTGGGGTCTCGCATCCCCTGCCTGGAGACCCATGGTGCCTGTTTCTCCCTGGGCGTTGCTTCACCTGAGCGGCCAGGCAACATCTGCCCCATCTACCCTTCTGCTCTTCCCTTCCAGCTGACAGAGTTCTCCCTGCTCTACTCTAGCCCTAGGAAGTTTGGAGACAACCGGGCTCCTCCTCCTGTGCAAGGAGTCCCGGGGCCCAGGTGGAGTGGAAAGGCAAAACCACAGGCAAGCCCAGGAAAGTGCTGAGTCATGTCTGACACACTCCCTCAGCCTGCTCCTTCATGGCTAGCGAGGCTGTGAGCTAGGAAAGTCTTTGGAAGCTCAGCAAGTGGCAGCGAGATGCAGGCCCCAACCCAGCAATCCCGGTGCTTGGAGCAGGTCTCACAGCCTCCCAGTGCCAAAGCGAGCTCCTCTCTGCCAAATGCAGCTTTGCACACGCAGGCCGCTCTGCTGCCTCTGCATCCACGAAGGAAGCTCTCTAGGCCCGCTTCCTGCGAAATCTGCTTCAGCCTGAGGGACAAGCCCTTGGAGAGGTCTTGGCTCAGGGGCAGTTGCTCCTGTGCCTGGGGAAGAGGGAAGGGCACCACACTCCCAAGGAAAGGCCAGACACACTCCACACGTCTTTGCTCCTCTGGAGGGCGGCATGGAGCCTCCACCTGGGAGGTCGCGTCTCAGCGGAGACGCAGGGGCATTCTGGCTGTGATCCCGCAGCCCCTGCCTGGAGGCCCACGGTGCCTGTTTCTCTCTGGGCGTTGCTTCCACAGTGCGGCCAAGCAACATCTTCACCATGGGCACAACAGCGCTTCCCTTCCGCCTGACAGACGTCTCAGTGCTCTGCTCTAGACCTCTGAAGTGGGGAGACAACCGAGCCCAGCCTCCTTTCCAAGGAGTCCTGCGCCTTCCATTGCACTGAAAGGCAATAGCACGGGGAAGCCTAGGAAGGGGCTGAGTCATGTCGGACACACTTCCTCAGCCTGCTCCATTCAGGGAAGCAACGCTGGGAGCTAGGAAAGCCTTCTCAAGCTCGGAGAGTGCAAGAGAGATGCAGGCCGCGCACCCGGAAATCTCGGTGCTTGGAGCCAATCTCAGCGTCTCCCACGGGCAAAGCGAACGCCTCTCTGCCAAATCCAGCTTTGCAGACGCAGGCCGCTAGGCTGCCTCTGCATTGGCGAAGGAAGCTCTCTCCTCCCGCTTCCTGCGAAATCTGCTTCTCAGCCTGAGCGAATCTCAGTGGGAACGGTCTTTCCTCTGGGGCCGTTGCTCCTGTGCCTGGGGCCGCCGCAAGGGCACCACCCTCCCAGGGAAAGGCCAAACACACCCCACATGTCTTTGCTCCTCTGGAGAGCTGCAGGCAACCTCAAACTCTCAGGAAGCTTCTCGGCTGAGACGCAGAAGCACTCTGGCTGGGGTCTCGCATCCCCTGCCTGGAGGCCCATGGTGCCTGTTTCTCCCTGGGCGTTGCTTCACCTGAGCGGCCAGGCAACATCTGCCCCATCTACCCTTCTGCTCTTCCCTTCCAGCTGACAGAGTTCTCCCTGCTCTACTCTAGCCCTAGGAAGTTTGGAGACAACCGGGCTCCTCCTCCTGTGCAAGGAGTCCCGGGGCCCAGGTGGAGTGGAAAGGCAAAACCACAGGCAAGCCCAGGAAAGTGCTGAGTCATGTCTGACACACTCCCTCAGCCTGCTCCTTCATGGCTAGCGAGGCTGTGAGCTAGGAAAGTCTTTGGAAGCTCAGCAAGTGGCAGCGAGATGCAGGCCCCAACCCAGCAATCCCGGTGCTTGGAGCAGGTCTCACAGCCTCCCAGTGCCAAAGCGAGCTCCTCTCTGCCAAATGCAGCTTTGCACACGCAGGCCGCTCTGCTGCCTCTGCATCCACGAAGGAAGCTCTCTAGGCCCGCTTCCTGCGAAATCTGCTTCAGCCTGAGGGAAAAGCCCTTGGAGAGGTCTTGGCTCAGGGGCAGTTGCTCCTGTGCCTGGGGAAGAGGGAAGGGCACCACACTCCCAAGGAAAGGCCAGACACACTCCACACGTCTTTGCTCCTCTGGAGGGCGGCATGGAGCCTCCAACTGGGAGGTCGCGTCTCAGCGGAGACGCAGGGGCATTCTGGCTGTGATCCCGCAGCCCCTGCCTGGAGGCCCACGGTGCCTGTTTCTCTCTGGGCGTTGCTTCCACAGTGCGGCCAAGCAACATCTTCACCATGGGCACAACAGCGCTTCCCTTCCGCCTGACAGACGTCTCAGTGCTCTGCTCTAGACCTCTGAAGTGGGGAGACAACCGAGCCCAGCCTCCTTTCCAAGGAGTCCTGCGCCTTCCATTGCACTGAAAGGCAATAGCACGGGGAAGCCTAGGAAGGGGCTGAGTCATGTCGGACACACTTCCTCAGCCTGCTCCTTTCAGGGAAGCAACGCTGGGAGCTAGGAAAGCCTTCTGAAGCTCGGAGAGTGCAAGAGAGATGCAGGCCGCGCACCCGGAAATCTCGGTGCTTGGAGCCAATCTCAGCGTCTCCCAGGGGCAAAGCGAACGCCTCTCTGCCAAATCCAGCTTTGCAGACGCAGGCCGCTAGGCTGCCTCTGCGTTGGCGAAGGAAGCTCTCTCCTCCCGCTTCCTGCGAAATCTGCTTCTCAGCCTGAGCGAATCTCAGTGGGAACGGTCTTTCCTCTGGGGCCGTTGCTCCTGTGCCTGGGGCCGCCGCAAGGGCACCACCCTCCCAGGGAAAGGCCAAACACACCCCACATGTCTTTGCTCCTCTGGAGAGCTGCAGGCAACCTCAAACTCTCAGGAAGCTTCTCGGCTGAGACGCAGAAGCACTCTGGCTGGGGTCTCGCATCCCCTGCCTGGAGACCCATGGTGCCTGTTTCTCCCTGGGCGTTGCTTCACCTGAGCGGCCAGGCAACATCTGCCCCATCTACCCTTCTGCTCTTCCCTTCCAGCTGACAGAGTTCTCCCTGCTCTACTCTAGCCCTAGGAAGTTTGGAGACAACCGGGCTCCTCCTCCTGTGCAAGGAGTCCCGGGGCCCAGGTGGAGTGGAAAGGAAAAACCACAGGCAAGCCCAGGAAAGTGCTGAGTCATGTCTGACACACTCCCTCAGCCTGCTCCTTCATGGCTAGCGAGGCTGTGAGCTAGGAAAGTCTTTGGAAGCTCAGCAAGTGGCAGCGAGATGCAGGCCCCAACCCAGCAATCCCGGTGCTTGGAGCAGGTCTCACAGCCTCCCAGTGCCAAAGCGAGCTCCTCTCTGCCAAATGCAGCTTTGCACACGCAGGCCGCTCTGCTGCCTCTGCATCCACGAAGGAAGCTCTCTAGGCCCGCTTCCTGCGAAATCTGCTTCAGCCTGAGGGAAAAGCCCTTGGAGAGGTCTTGGCTTAGGGGCAGTTGCTCCTGTGCCTGGGGAAGAGGGAAGGGCACCACACTCCCAAGGAAAGGCCAGACACACTCCACACGTCTTTGCTCCTCTGGAGGGCGGCATGGAGCCTCCAACTGGGAGGTCGCGTCTCAGCGGAGACGCAGGGGCATTCTGGCTGTGATCCCGCAGCCCCTGCCTGGAGGCCCACGGTGCCTGTTTCTCTCTGGGCGTTGCTTCCACAGTGCGGCCAAGCAACATCTTCACCATGGGCACAACAGCGCTTCCCTTCCGCCTGACAGACGGCTCAGTGCTCTGCTCTAGACCTCTGAAGTGGGGAGACAACCGAGCCCAGCCTCCTTTCCAAGGAGTCCTGCGCCTTCCATTGCACTGAAAGGCAATAGCACGGGGAAGCCTAGGAAGGGGCTGAGTCATGTCGGACACACTTCCTCAGCCTGCTCCTTTCAGGGAAGCAACGCTGGGAGCTAGGAAAGCCTTCTCAAGCTCGGAGAGTGCAAGAGAGATGCAGGCCGCGCACCCGGAAATCTCGGTGCTTGGAGCCAATCTCAGCGTCTCCCAGGGGCAAAGCGAACGCCTCTCTGCCAAATCCAGCTTTGCAGACGCAGGCCGCTAGGCTGCCTCTGCATTGGCGAAGGAAGCTCTCTCCTCCCGCTTCCTGCGAAATCTGCTTCTCAGCCTGAGCGAATCTCAGTGGGAACGGTCTTTCCTCTGGGGCCGCCGCAAGGGCACCACCCTCCCAGGGAAAGGCCAAACACACCCCACATGTCTTTGCTCCTCTGGAGAGCTGCAGGCAACCTCAAACTCTCAGGAAGCTTCTCGGCTGAGACGCAGAAGCACTCTGGCTGGGGTCTCGCATCCCCTGCCTGGAGGCCCATGGTGCCTGTTTCTCCCTGGGCGTTGCTTCACCAGAGCGGCCAGGCAACATCTGCCCCATCTACCCTTCTGCTCTTCCCTTCCAGCTGACAGAGTTCTCCCTGCTCTACTCTAGCCCTAGGAAGTTTGGAGACAACCGGGCTCCTCCTCCTGTGCAAGGAGTCCCGGGGCCCAGGTGGAGTGGAAAGGCAAAACCACAGGCAAGCCCAGGAAAGTGCTGAGTCATGTCTGACACACTCCCTCAGCCTGCTCCTTCATGGCTAGCGAGGCTGTGAGCTAGGAAAGTCTTTGGAAGCTCAGCAAGTGGCAGCGAGATGCAGGCCCCAACCCAGCAATCCCGGTGCTTGGAGCAGGTCTCACAGCCTCCCAGTGCCAAAGCGAGCTCCTCTCTGCCAAATGCAGCTTTGCACACGCAGGCCGCTCTGCTGCCTCTGCATCCACGAAGGAAGCTCTCTAGGCCCGCTTCCTGCGAAATCTGCTTCCGCCTGAGGGAAAAGCCCTTGGAGAGGTCTTGGCTCAGGGGCAGTTGCTCCTGTGCCTGGGGAAGAGGGAAGGGCACCACACTCCCAAGGAAAGGCCAGACACACTCCACACGTCTTTGCTCCTCTGGAGGGCGGCATGGAGCCTCCAACTGGGAGGTCGCGTCTCAGCGGAGACGCAGGGGCATTCTGGCTGTGATCCCGCAGCCCCTGCCTGGAGGCCCACGGTGCCTGTTTCTCTCTGGGCGTTGCTTCCACAGTGCGGCCAAGCAACATCTTCACCATGGGCACAACAGCGCTTCCCTTCCGCCTGACAGACGTCTCAGTGCTCTGCTCTAGACCTCTGAAGTGGGGAGACAACCGAGCCCAGCCTCCTTTCCAAGGAGTCCTGCGCCTTCCATTGCACTGAAAGGCAATAGCACGGGGAAGCCTAGGAAGGGGCTGAGTCATGTCGGACACACTTCCTCAGCCTGCTCCTTTCAGGGAAGCAACGCTGGGAGCTAGGAAAGCCTTCTCCAGCTCGGAGAGTGCAAGAGAGATGCAGGCCGCGCACCCGGAAATCTCGGTGCTTGGAGCCAATCTCAGCGTCTCCCAGGGGCAAAGCGAACGCCTCTCTGCCAAATCCAGCTTTGCAGACGCAGGCCGCTAGGCTGCCTCTGCATTGGCGAAGGAAGCTCTCTCCTCCCGCTTCCTGCGAAATCTGCTTCTCAGCCTGAGCGAATCTCAGTGGGAACGGTCTTTCCTCTGGGGCCGTTGCTCCTGTGCCTGGGGCCGCCGCAAGGGCACCACCCTCCCAGGGAAAGGCCAAACACACCCCACATGTCTTTGCTCCTCTGGAGAGCTGCAGGCAACCTCAAACTCTCAGGAAGCTTCTCGGCTGAGACGCAGAAGCACTCTGGCTGGGGTCTCGCATCCCCTGCCTGGAGGCCCATGGTGCCTGTTTCTCCCTGGGCGTTGCTTCACCTGAGCGGCCAGGCAACATCTGCCCCATCTACCCTTCTGCTCTTCCCTTCCAGCTGACAGAGTTCTCCCTGCTCTACTCTAGCCCTAGGAAGTTTGGAGACAACCGGGCTCCTCCTCCTGTGCAAGGAGTCCCGGGGCCCAGGTGGAGTGGAAAGGAAAAACCACAGGCAAGCCCAGGAAAGTGCTGAGTCATGTCTGACACACTCCCTCAGCCTGCTCCTTCATGGCTAGCGAGGCTGTGAGCTAGGAAAGTCTTTGGAAGCTCAGCAAGTGGCAGCGAGATGCAGGCCCCAACCCAGCAATCCCGGTGCTTGGAGCAGGTCTCACAGCCTCCCAGTGCCAAAGCGAGCTCCTCTCTGCCAAATGCAGCTTTGCACACGCAGGCCGCTCTGCTGCCTCTGCATCCACGAAGGAAGCTCTCTAGGCCCGCTTCCTGCGAAATCTGCTTCAGCCTGAGGGAAAAGCCCTTGGAGAGGTCTTGGCTTAGGGGCAGTTGCTCCTGTGCCTGGGGAAGAGGGAAGGGCACCACACTCCCAAGGAAAGGCCAGACACACTCCACACGTCTTTGCTCCTCTGGAGGGCGGCATGGAGCCTCCAACTGGGAGGTCGCGTCTCAGCGGAGACGCAGGGGCATTCTGGCTGTGATCCCGCAGCCCCTGCCTGGAGGCCCACGGTGCCTGTTTCTCTCTGGGCGTTGCTTCCACAGTGCGGCCAAGCAACATCTTCACCATGGGCACAACAGCGCTTCCCTTCCGCCTGACAGACGGCTCAGCGCTCTGCTCTAGACCTCTGAAGTGGGGAGACAACCGAGCCCAGCCTCCTTTCCAAGGAGTCCTGCGCCTTCCATTGCACTGAAAGGCAATAGCACGGGGAAGCCTAGGAAGGGGCTGAGTCATGTCGGACACACTTCCTCATCCTGCTCCTTTCAGGGAAGCAACGCTGGGAGCTAGGAAAGCCTTCTCAAGCTCGGAGAGTGCAAGAGAGATGCAGGCCGCGCACCCGGAAATCTCGGTGCTTGGAGCCAATCTCAGCGTCTCCCATGGGCAAAGCGAACGCCTCTCTGCCAAATCCAGCTTTGCAGACGCAGGCCGCTAGGCTGCCTCTGCATTGGCGAAGGAAGCTCTCTCCTCCCGCTTCCTGCGAAATCTGCTTCTCAGCCTGAGCGAATCTCAGTGGGAACGGTCTTTCCTCTGGGGCCGTTGCTCCTGTGCCTGGGGCCGCCGCAAGGGCACCACCCTCCCAGGGAAAGGCCAAACACACCCCACATGTCTTTGCTCCTCTGGAGAGCTGCAGGCAACCTCAAACTCTCAGGAAGCTTCTCGGCTGAGACGCAGAAGCACTCTGGCTGGGGTCTCGCATCCCCTGCCTGGAGGCCCATGGTGCCTGTTTCTCCCTGGGCGTTGCTTCACCTGAGCGGCCAGGCAACATCTGCCCCATCTACCCTTCTGCTCTTCCCTTCCAGCTGACAGAGTTCTCCCTGCTCTACTCTAGCCCTAGGAAGTTTGGAGACAACCGGGCTCCTCCTCCTGTGCAAGGAGTCCCGGGGCCCAGGTGGAGTGGAAAGGCAAAACCACAGGCAAGCCCAGGAAAGTGCTGAGTCATGTCTGACACACTCCCTCAGCCTGCTCCTTCATGGCTAGCGAGGCTGTGAGCTAGGAAAGTCTTTGGAAGCTCAGCAAGTGGCAGCGAGATGCAGGCCCCAACCCAGCAATCCCGGTGCTTGGAGCAGGTCTCACAGCCTCCCAGTGCCAAAGCGAGCTCCTCTCTGCCAAATGCAGCTTTGCACACGCAGGCCGCTCTGCTGCCTCTGCATCCACGAAGGAAGCTCTCTAGGCCCGCTTCCTGCGAAATCTGCTTCAGCCTGAGGGAAAAGCCCTTGGAGAGGTCTTGGCTCAGGGGCAGTTGCTCCTGTGCCTGGGGAAGAGGGAAGGGCACCACACTCCCAAGGAAAGGCCAGACACACTCCACACGTCTTTGCTCCTCTGGAGGGCGGCATGGAGCCTCCAACTGGGAGGTCGCGTCTCAGCGGAGACGCAGGGGCATTCTGGCTGTGATCCCGCAGCCCCTGCCTGGAGGCCCACGGTGCCTGTTTCTCTCTGGGCGTTGCTTCCACAGTGCGGCCAAGCAACATCTTCACCATGGGCACAACAGCGCTTCCCTTCCGCCTGACAGACGTCTCAGTGCTCTGCTCTAGACCTCTGAAGTGGGGAGACAACCGAGCCCAGCCTCCTTTCCAAGGAGTCCTGCGCCTTCCATTGCACTGAAAGGCAATAGCACGGGGAAGCCTAGGAAGGGGCTGAGTCATGTCGGACACACTTCCTCAGCCTGCTCCTTTCAGGGAAGCAACGCTGGGAGCTAGGAAAGCCTTCTGAAGCTCGGAGAGTGCAAGAGAGATGCAGGCCGCGCACCCGGAAATCTCGGTGCTTGGAGCCAATCTCAGCGTCTCCCAGGGGCAAAGCGAACGCCTCTCTGCCAAATCCAGCTTTGCAGACGCAGGCCGCTAGGCTGCCTCTGCGTTGGCGAAGGAAGCTCTCTCCTCCCGCTTCCTGCGAAATCTGCTTCTCAGCCTGAGCGAATCTCAGTGGGAACGGTCTTTCCTCTGGGGCCGTTGCTCCTGTGCCTGGGGCCGCCGCAAGGGCACCACCCTCCCAGGGAAAGGCCAAACACACCCCACATGTCTTTGCTCCTCTGGAGAGCTGCAGGCAACCTCAAACTCTCAGGAAGCTTCTCGGCTGAGACGCAGAAGCACTCTGGCTGGGGTCTCGCATCCCCTGCCTGGAGACCCATGGTGCCTGTTTCTCCCTGGGCGTTGCTTCACCTGAGCGGCCAGGCAACATCTGCCCCATCTACCCTTCTGCTCTTCCCTTCCAGCTGACAGAGTTCTCCCTGCTCTACTCTAGCCCTAGGAAGTTTGGAGACAACCGGGCTCCTCCTCCTGTGCAAGGAGTCCCGGGGCCCAGGTGGAGTGGAAAGGAAAAACCACAGGCAAGCCCAGGAAAGTGCTGAGTCATGTCTGACACACTCCCTCAGCCTGCTCCTTCATGGCTAGCGAGGCTGTGAGCTAGGAAAGTCTTTGGAAGCTCAGCAAGTGGCAGCGAGATGCAGGCCCCAACCCAGCAATCCCGGTGCTTGGAGCAGGTCTCACAGCCTCCCAGTGCCAAAGCGAGCTCCTCTCTGCCAAATGCAGCTTTGCACACGCAGGCCGCTCTGCTGCCTCTGCATCCACGAAGGAAGCTCTCTAGGCCCGCTTCCTGCGAAATCTGCTTCAGCCTGAGGGAAAAGCCCTTGGAGAGGTCTTGGCTTAGGGGCAGTTGCTCCTGTGCCTGGGGAAGAGGGAAGGGCACCACACTCCCAAGGAAAGGCCAGACACACTCCACACGTCTTTGCTCCTCTGGAGGGCGGCATGGAGCCTCCAACTGGGAGGTCGCGTCTCAGCGGAGACGCAGGGGCATTCTGGCTGTGATCCCGCAGCCCCTGCCTGGAGGCCCACGGTGCCTGTTTCTCTCTGGGCGTTGCTTCCACAGTGCGGCCAAGCAACATCTTCACCATGGGCACAACAGCGCTTCCCTTCCGCCTGACAGACGGCTCAGTGCTCTGCTCTAGACCTCTGAAGTGGGGAGACAACCGAGCCCAGCCTCCTTTCCAAGGAGTCCTGCGCCTTCCATTGCACTGAAAGGCAATAGCACGGGGAAGCCTAGGAAGGGGCTGAGTCATGTCGGACACACTTCCTCATCCTGCTCCTTTCAGGGAAGCAACGCTGGGAGCTAGGAAAGCCTTCTCAAGCTCGGAGAGTGCAAGAGAGATGCAGGCCGCGCACCCGGAAATCTCGGTGCTTGGAGCCAATCTCAGCGTCTCCCAGGGGCAAAGCGAACGCCTCTCTGCCAAATCCAGCTTTGCAGACGCAGGCCGCTAGGCTGCCTCTGCATTGGCGAAGGAAGCTCTCTCCTCCCGCTTCCTGCGAAATCTGCTTCTCAGCCTGAGCGAATCTCAGTGGGAACGGTCTTTCCTCTGGGGCCGCCGCAAGGGCACCACCCTCCCAGGGAAAGGCCAAACACACCCCACATGTCTTTGCTCCTCTGGAGAGCTGCAGGCAACCTCAAACTCTCAGGAAGCTTCTCGGCTGAGACGCAGAAGCACTCTGGCTGGGGTCTCGCATCCCCTGCCTGGAGGCCCATGGTGCCTGTTTCTCCCTGGGCGTTGCTTCACCAGAGCGGCCAGGCAACATCTGCCCCATCTACCCTTCTGCTCTTCCCTTCCAGCTGACAGAGTTCTCCCTGCTCTACTCTAGCCCTAGGAAGTTTGGAGACAACCGGGCTCCTCCTCCTGTGCAAGGAGTCCCGGGGCCCAGGTGGAGTGGAAAGGCAAAACCACAGGCAAGCCCAGGAAAGTGCTGAGTCATGTCTGACACACTCCCTCAGCCTGCTCCTTCATGGCTAGCGAGGCTGTGAGCTAGGAAAGTCTTTGGAAGCTCAGCAAGTGGCAGCGAGATGCAGGCCCCAACCCAGCAATCCCGGTGCTTGGAGCAGGTCTCACAGCCTCCCAGTGCCAAAGCGAGCTCCTCTCTGCCAAATGCAGCTTTGCACACGCAGGCCGCTCTGCTGCCTCTGCATCCACGAAGGAAGCTCTCTAGGCCCGCTTCCTGCGAAATCTGCTTCCGCCTGAGGGAAAAGCCCTTGGAGAGGTCTTGGCTCAGGGGCAGTTGCTCCTGTGCCTGGGGAAGAGGGAAGGGCACCACACTCCCAAGGAAAGGCCAGACACACTCCACACGTCTTTGCTCCTCTGGAGGGCGGCATGGAGCCTCCAACTGGGAGGTCGCGTCTCAGCGGAGACGCAGGGGCATTCTGGCTGTGATCCCGCAGCCCCTGCCTGGAGGCCCACGGTGCCTGTTTCTCTCTGGGCGTTGCTTCCACAGTGCGGCCAAGCAACATCTTCACCATGGGCACAACAGCGCTTCCCTTCCGCCTGACAGACGTCTCAGTGCTCTGCTCTAGACCTCTGAAGTGGGGAGACAACCGAGCCCAGCCTCCTTTCCAAGGAGTCCTGCGCCTTCCATTGCACTGAAAGGCAATAGCACGGGGAAGCCTAGGAAGGGGCTGAGTCATGTCGGACACACTTCCTCAGCCTGCTCCTTTCAGGGAAGCAACGCTGGGAGCTAGGAAAGCCTTCTCCAGCTCGGAGAGTGCAAGAGAGATGCAGGCCGCGCACCCGGAAATCTCGGTGCTTGGAGCCAATCTCAGCGTCTCCCAGGGGCAAAGCGAACGCCTCTCTGCCAAATCCAGCTTTGCAGACGCAGGCCGCTAGGCTGCCTCTGCATTGGCGAAGGAAGCTCTCTCCTCCCGCTTCCTGCGAAATCTGCTTCTCAGCCTGAGCGAATCTCAGTGGGAACGGTCTTTCCTCTGGGGCCGTTGCTCCTGTGCCTGGGGCCGCCGCAAGGGCACCACCCTCCCAGGGAAAGGCCAAACACACCCCACATGTCTTTGCTCCTCTGGAGAGCTGCAGGCAACCTCAAACTCTCAGGAAGCTTCTCGGCTGAGACGCAGAAGCACTCTGGCTGGGGTCTCGCATCCCCTGCCTGGAGGCCCATGGTGCCTGTTTCTCCCTGGGCGTTGCTTCACCTGAGCGGCCAGGCAACATCTGCCCCATCTACCCTTCTGCTCTTCCCTTCCAGCTGACAGAGTTCTCCCTGCTCTACTCTAGCCCTAGGAAGTTTGGAGACAACCGGGCTCCTCCTCCTGTGCAAGGAGTCCCGGGGCCCAGGTGGAGTGGAAAGGAAAAACCACAGGCAAGCCCAGGAAAGTGCTGAGTCATGTCTGACACACTCCCTCAGCCTGCTCCTTCATGGCTAGCGAGGCTGTGAGCTAGGAAAGTCTTTGGAAGCTCAGCAAGTGGCAGCGAGATGCAGGCCCCAACCCAGCAATCCCGGTGCTTGGAGCAGGTCTCACAGCCTCCCAGTGCCAAAGCGAGCTCCTCTCTGCCAAATGCAGCTTTGCACACGCAGGCCGCTCTGCTGCCTCTGCATCCACGAAGGAAGCTCTCTAGGCCCGCTTCCTGCGAAATCTGCTTCAGCCTGAGGGAAAAGCCCTTGGAGAGGTCTTGGCTCAGGGGCAGTTGCTCCTGTGCCTGGGGAAGAGGGAAGGGCACCACACTCCCAAGGAAAGGCCAGACACACTCCACACGTCTTTGCTCCTCTGGAGGGCGGCATGGAGCCTCCAACTGGGAGGTCGCGTCTCAGCGGAGACGCAGGGGCATTCTGGCTGTGATCCCGCAGCCCCTGCCTGGAGGCCCACGGTGCCTGTTTCTCTCTGGGCGTTGCTTCCACAGTGCGGCCAAGCAACATCTTCACCATGGGCACAACAGCGCTTCCCTTCCGCCTGACAGACGGCTCAGCGCTCTGCTCTAGACCTCTGAAGTGGGGAGACAACCGAGCCCAGCCTCCTTTCCAAGGAGTCCTGCGCCTTCCATTGCACTGAAAGGCAATAGCACGGGGAAGCCTAGGAAGGGGCTGAGTCATGTCGGACACACTTCCTCAGCCTGCTCCTTTCAGGGAAGCAACGCTGGGAGCTAGGAAAGCCTTCTCAAGCTCGGAGAGTGCAAGAGAGATGCAGGCCGCGCACCCGGAAATCTCGGTGCTTGGAGCCAATCTCAGCGTCTCCCAGGGGCAAAGCGAACGCCTCTCTGCCAAATCCAGCTTTGCAGACGCAGGCCGCTAGGCTGCCTCTGCATTGGCGAAGGAAGCTCTCTCCTCCCGCTTCCTGCGAAATCTGCTTCTCAGCCTGAGCGAATCTCAGTGGGAACGGTCTTTCCTCTGGGGCCGCCGCAAGGGCACCACCCTCCCAGGGAAAGGCCAAACACACCCCACATGTCTTTGCTCCTCTGGAGAGCTGCAGGCAACCTCAAACTCTCAGGAAGCTTCTCGGCTGAGACGCAGAAGCACTCTGGCTGGGGTCTCGCATCCCCTGCCTGGAGGCCCATGGTGCCTGTTTCTCCCTGGGCGTTGCTTCACCAGAGCGGCCAGGCAACATCTGCCCCATCTACCCTTCTGCTCTTCCCTTCCAGCTGACAGAGTTCTCCCTGCTCTACTCTAGCCCTAGGAAGTTTGGAGACAACCGGGCTCCTCCTCCTGTGCAAGGAGTCCCGGGGCCCAGGTGGAGTGGAAAGGCAAAACCACAGGCAAGCCCAGGAAAGTGCTGAGTCATGTCTGACACACTCCCTCAGCCTGCTCCTTCATGGCTAGCGAGGCTGTGAGCTAGGAAAGTCTTTGGAAGCTCAGCAAGTGGCAGCGAGATGCAGGCCCCAACCCAGCAATCCCGGTGCTTGGAGCAGGTCTCACAGCCTCCCAGTGCCAAAGCGAGCTCCTCTCTGCCAAATGCAGCTTTGCACACGCAGGCCGCTCTGCTGCCTCTGCATCCACGAAGGAAGCTCTCTAGGCCCGCTTCCTGCGAAATCTGCTTCCGCCTGAGGGAAAAGCCCTTGGAGAGGTCTTGGCTCAGGGGCAGTTGCTCCTGTGCCTGGGGAAGAGGGAAGGGCACCACACTCCCAAGGAAAGGCCAGACACACTCCACACGTCTTTGCTCCTCTGGAGGGCGGCATGGAGCCTCCAACTGGGAGGTCGCGTCTCAGCGGAGACGCAGGGGCATTCTGGCTGTGATCCCGCAGCCCCTGCCTGGAGGCCCACGGTGCCTGTTTCTCTCTGGGCGTTGCTTCCACAGTGCGGCCAAGCAACATCTTCACCATGGGCACAACAGCGCTTCCCTTCCGCCTGACAGACGTCTCAGTGCTCTGCTCTAGACCTCTGAAGTGGGGAGACAACCGAGCCCAGCCTCCTTTCCAAGGAGTCCTGCGCCTTCCATTGCACTGAAAGGCAATAGCACGGGGAAGCCTAGGAAGGGGCTGAGTCATGTCGGACACACTTCCTCAGCCTGCTCCTTTCAGGGAAGCAACGCTGGGAGCTAGGAAAGCCTTCTCAAGCTCGGAGAGTGCAAGAGAGATGCAGGCCGCGCACCCGGAAATCTCGGTGCTTGGAGCCAATCTCAGCGTCTCCCAGGGGCAAAGCGAACACCTCTCTGCCAAATCCAGCTTTGCAGACGCAGGCCGCTAGGCTGCCTCTGCATTGGCGAAGGAAGCTCTCTCCTCCCGCTTCCTGCGAAATCTGCTTCTCAGCCTGAGCGAATCTCAGTGGGAACGGTCTTTCCTCTGGGGCCGTTGCTCCTGTGCCTGGGGCCGCCGCAAGGGCACCACCCTCCCAGGGAAAGGCCAAACACACCCCACATGTCTTTGCTCCTCTGGAGAGCTGCAGGCAACCTCAAACTCTCAGGAAGCTTCTCGGCTGAGACGCAGAAGCACTCTGGCTGGGGTCTCGCATCCCCTGCCTGGAGGCCCATGGTGCCTGTTTCTCCCTGGGCGTTGCTTCACCAGAGCGGCCAGGCAACATCTGCCCCATCTACCCTTCTGCTCTTCCCTTCCAGCTGACAGAGTTCTCCCTGCTCTACTCTAGCCCTAGGAAGTTTGGAGACAACCGGGCTCCTCCTCCTGTGCAAGGAGTCCCGGGGCCCAGGTGGAGTGGAAAGGCAAAACCACAGGCAAGCCCAGGAAAGTGCTGAGTCATGTCTGACACACTCCCTCAGCCTGCTCCTTCATGGCTAGCGAGGCTGTGAGCTAGGAAAGTCTTTGGAAGCTCAGCAAGTGGCAGCGAGATGCAGGCCCCAACCCAGCAATCCCGGTGCTTGGAGCAGGTCTCACAGCCTCCCAGTGCCAAAGCGAGCTCCTCTCTGCCAAATGCAGCTTTGCACACGCAGGCCGCTCTGCTGCCTCTGCATCCACGAAGGAAGCTCTCTAGGCCCGCTTCCTGCGAAATCTGCTTCCGCCTGAGGGACAAGCCCTTGGTGAGGTCTTGGCTCAGGGGCAGTTGCTCCTGTGCCTGGGGAAGAGGGAAGGGCACCACACTCCCAAGGAAAGGCCAGACACACTCCACACGTCTTTGCTCCTCTGGAGGGCGGCATGGAGCCTCCAACTGGGAGGTCGCGTCTCAGCGGAGACGCAGGGGCATTCTGGCTGTGATCCCGCAGCCCCTGCCTGGAGGCCCACGGTGCCTGTTTCTCTCTGGGCGTTGCTTCCACAGTGCGGCCAAGCAACATCTTCACCATGGGCACAACAGCGCTTCCCTTCCGCCTGACAGACGTCTCAGTGCTCTGCTCTAGACCTCTGAAGTGGGGAGACAACCGAGCCCAGCCTCCTTTCCAAGGAGTCCTGCGCCTTCCATTGCACTGAAAGGCAATAGCACGGGGAAGCCTAGGAAGGGGCTGAGTCATGTCGGACACACTTCCTCAGCCTGCTCCTTTCAGGGAAGCAACGCTGGGAGCTAGGAAAGCCTTCTCAAGCTCGGAGAGTGCAAGAGAGATGCAGGCCGCGCACCCGGAAATCTCGGTGCTTGGAGCCAATCTCAGCGTCTCCCAGGGGCAAAGCGAACGCCTCTCTGCCAAATCCAGCTTTGCAGACGCAGGCCGCTAGGCTGCCTCTGCATTGGCGAAGGAAGCTCTCTCCTCCCGCTTCCTGCGAAATCTGCTTCTCAGCCTGAGCGAATCTCAGTGGGAACGGTCTTTCCTCTGGGGCCGTTGCTCCTGTGCCTGGGGCCGCCGCAAGGGCACCACCCTCCCAGGGAAAGGCCAAACACACCCCACATGTCTTTGCTCCTCTGGAGAGCTGCAGGCAACCTCAAACTCTCAGGAAGCTTCTCGGCTGAGACGCAGAAGCACTCTGGCTGGGGTCTCGCATCCCCTGCCTGGAGACCCATGGTGCCTGTTTCTCCCTGGGCGTTGCTTCACCTGAGCGGCCAGGCAACATCTGCCCCATCTACCCTTCTGCTCTTCCCTTCCAGCTGACAGAGTTCTCCCTGCTCTACTCTAGCCCTAGGAAGTTTGGAGACAACCGGGCTCCTCCTCCTGTGCAAGGAGTCCCGGGGCCCAGGTGGAGTGGAAAGGCAAAACCACAGGCAAGCCCAGGAAAGTGCTGAGTCATGTCTGACACACTCCCTCAGCCTGCTCCTTCATGGCTAGCGAGGCTGTGAGCTAGGAAAGTCTTTGGAAGCTCAGCAAGTGGCAGCGAGATGCAGGCCCCAACCCAGCAATCCCGGTGCTTGGAGCAGGTCTCACAGCCTCCCAGTGCCAAAGCGAGCTCCTCTCTGCCAAATGCAGCTTTGCACACGCAGGCCGCTCTGCTGCCTATGCATCCACGAAGGAAGCTCTCTAGGCCCGCTTCCTGCGAAATCTGCTTCCGCCTGAGGGAAAAGCCCTTGGAGAGGTCTTGGCTCAGGGGCAGTTGCTCCTGTGCCTGGGGAAGAGGGAAGGGCACCACACTCCCAAGGAAAGGCCAGACACACTCCACACGTCTTTGCTCCTCTGGAGGGCGGCATGGAGCCTCCAACTGGGAGGTCGCGTCTCAGCGGAGACGCAGGGGCATTCTGGCTGTGATCCCGCAGCCCCTGCCTGGAGGCCCACGGTGCCTGTTTCTCTCTGGGCGTTGCTTCCACAGTGCGGCCAAGCAACATCTTCACCATGGGCACAACAGCGCTTCCCTTCCGCCTGACAGACGTCTCAGTGCTCTGCTCTAGACCTCTGAAGTGGGGAGACAACCGAGCCCAGCCTCCTTTCCAAGGAGTCCTGCGCCTTCCATTGCACTGAAAGGCAATAGCACGGGGAAGCCTAGGAAGGGGCTGAGTCATGTCGGACACACTTCCTCAGCCTGCTCCTTTCAGGAAAGCAACGCTGGGAGCTAGGAAAGCCTTCTCAAGCTCGGAGAGTGCAAGAGAGATGCAGGCCGCGCACCCGGAAATCTCGGTGCTTGGAGCCAATCTCAGCGTCTCCCAGGGGCAAAGCGAACGCCTCTCTGCCAAATCCAGCTTTGCAGACGCAGGCCGCTAGGCTGCCTCTGCATTGGCGAAGGAAGCTCTCTCCTCCCGCTTCCTGCGAAATCTGCTTCTCAGCCTGAGCGAATCTCAGTGGGAACGGTCTTTCCTCTGGGGCCGCCGCAAGGGCACCACCCTCCCAGGGAAAGGCCAAACACACCCCACATGTCTTTGCTCCTCTGGAGAGCTGCAGGCAACCTCAAACTCTCAGGAAGCTTCTCGGCTGAGACGCAGAAGCACTCTGGCTGGGGTCTCGCATCCCCTGCCTGGAGACCCATGGTGCCTGTTTCTCCCTGGGCGTTGCTTCACCTGAGCGGCCAGGCAACATCTGCCCCATCTACCCTTCTGCTCTTCCCTTCCAGCTGACAGAGTTCTCCCTGCTCTACTCTAGCCCTAGGAAGTTTGGAGACAACCGGGCTCCTCCTCCTGTGCAAGGAGTCCCGGGGCCCAGGTGGAGTGGAAAGGCAAAACCACAGGCAAGCCCAGGAAAGTGCTGAGTCATGTCTGACACACTCCCTCAGCCTGCTCCTTCATGGCTAGCGAGGCTGTGAGCTAGGAAAGTCTTTGGAAGCTCAGCAAGTGGCAGCGAGATGCAGGCCCCAACCCAGCAATCCCGGTGCTTGGAGCAGGTCTCACAGCCTCCCAGTGCCAAAGCGAGCTCCTCTCTGCCAAATGCAGCTTTGCACACGCAGGCCGCTCTGCTGCCTATGCATCCACGAAGGAAGCTCTCTAGGCCCGCTTCCTGCGAAATCTGCTTCCGCCTGAGGGAAAAGCCCTTGGAGAGGTCTTGGCTCAGGGGCAGTTGCTCCTGTGCCTGGGGAAGAGGGAAGGGCACCACACTCCCAAGGAAAGGCCAGACACACTCCACACGTCTTTGCTCCTCTGGAGGGCGGCATGGAGCCTCCAACTGGGAGGTCGCGTCTCAGCGGAGACGCAGGGGCATTCTGGCTGTGATCCCGCAGCCCCTGCCTGGAGGCCCACGGTGCCTGTTTCTCTCTGGGCGTTGCTTCCACAGTGCGGCCAAGCAACATCTTCACCATGGGCACAACAGCGCTTCCCTTCCGCCTGACAGACGTCTCAGTGCTCTGCTCTAGACCTCTGAAGTGGGGAGACAACCGAGCCCAGCCTCCTTTCCAAGGAGTCCTGCGCCTTCCATTGCACTGAAAGGCAATAGCACGGGGAAGCCTAGGAAGGGGCTGAGTCATGTCGGACACACTTCCTCAGCCTGCTCCTTTCAGGAAAGCAACGCTGGGAGCTTGGAAAGCCTTCTCAAGCTCGGAGAGTGCAAGAGAGATGCAGGCCGCGCACCCGGAAATCTCGGTGCTTGGAGCCAATCTCAGCGTCTCCCAGGGGCAAAGCGAACGCCTCTCTGCCAAATCCAGCTTTGCAGACGCAGGCCGCTAGGCTGCCTCTGCATTGGCGAAGGAAGCTCTCTCCTCCCGCTTCCTGCGAAATCTGCTTCTCAGCCTGAGCGAATCTCAGTGGGAACGGTCTTTCCTCTGGGGCCGTTGCTCCTGTGCCTGGGGCCGCCGCAAGGGCACCACCCTCCCAGGGAAAGGCCAAACACACCCCACATGTCTTTGCTCCTCTGGAGAGCTGCAGGCAACCTCAAACTCTCAGGAAGCTTCTCGGCTGAGACGCAGAAGCACTCTGGCTGGGGTCTCGCATCCCCTGCCTGGAGACCCATGGTGCCTGTTTCTCCCTGGGCGTTGCTTCACCTGAGCGGCCAGGCAACATCTGCCCCATCTACCCTTCTGCTCTTCCCTTCCAGCTGACAGAGTTCTCCCTGCTCTACTCTAGCCCTAGGAAGTTTGGAGACAACCGGGCTCCTCCTCCTGTGCAAGGAGTCCCGGGGCCCAGGTGGAGTGGAAAGGCAAAACCACAGGCAAGCCCAGGAAAGTGCTGAGTCATGTCTGACACACTCCCTCAGCCTGCTCCTTCATGGCTAGCGAGGCTGTGAGCTAGGAAAGTCTTTGGAAGCTCAGCAAGTGGCAGCGAGATGCAGGCCCCAACCCAGCAATCCCGGTGCTTGGAGCAGGTCTCACAGCCTCCCAGTGCCAAAGCGAGCTCCTCTCTGCCAAATGCAGCTTTGCACACGCAGGCCGCTCTGCTGCCTCTGCATCCACGAAGGAAGCTCTCTAGGCCCCCTTCCTGCGAAATCTGCTTCCGCCTGAGGGAAAAGCCCTTGGAGAGGTCTTGGCTCAGGGGCAGTTGCTCCTGTGCCTGGGGAAGAGGGAAGGGCACCACACTCCCAAGGAAAGGCCAGACACACTCCACACGTCTTTGCTCCTCTGGAGGGCGGCATGGAGCCTCCAACTGGGAGGTCGCGTCTCAGCGGAGACGCAGGGGCATTCTGGCTGTGATCCCGCAGCCCCTGCCTGGAGGCCCACGGTGCCTGTTTCTCTCTGGGCGTTGCTTCCACAGTGCGGCCAAGCAACATCTTCACCATGGGCACAACACCGCTTCCCTTCCGCCTGACAGACGTCTCAGTGCTCTGCTCTAGACCTCTGAAGTGGGGAGACAACCGAGCCCAGCCTCCTTTCCAAGGAGTCCTGCGCCTTCCATTGCACTGAAAGGCAATAGCACGGGGACACCTAGGAAGGGGCTGAGTCATGTCGGACACACTTCCTCAGCCTGCTCCTTTCAGGGAAGCAACGCTGGGAGCTAGGAAAGCCTTCTCAAGCTCGGAGAGTGCAAGAGAGATGCAGGCCGCGCACCCGGAAATCTCGGTGCTTGGAGCCAATCTCAGCGTCTCCCAGGGGCAAAGCGAACGCCTCTCTGCCAAATCCAGCTTTGCAGACGCAGGCCGCTAGGCTGCCTCTGCATTGGCGAAGGAAGCTCTCTCCTCCCGCTTCCTGCGAAATCTGCTTCTCAGCCTGAGCGAATCTCAGTGGGAACGGTCTTTCCTCTGGGGCCGTTGCTCCTGTGCCTGGGGCCGCCGCAAGGGCACCACCCTCCCAGGGAAAGGCCAAACACACCCCACATGTCTTTGCTCCTCTGGAGAGCTGCAGGCAACCTCAAACTCTCAGGAAGCTTCTCGGCTGAGACGCAGAAGCACTCTGGCTGGGGTCTCGCATCCCCTGCCTGGAGACCCATGGTGCCTGTTTCTCCCTGGGCGTTGCTTCACCTGAGCGGCCAGGCAACATCTGCCCCATCTACCCTTCTGCTCTTCCCTTCCAGCTGACAGAGTTCTCCCTGCTCTACTCTAGCCCTAGGAAGTTTGGAGACAACCGGGCTCCTCCTCCTGTGCAAGGAGTCCCGGGGCCCAGGTGGAGTGGAAAGGCAAAACCACAGGCAAGCCCAGGAAAGTGCTGAGTCATGTCTGACACACTCCCTCAGCCTGCTCCTTCATGGCTAGCGAGGCTGTGAGCTAGGAAAGTCTTTGGAAGCTCAGCAAGTGGCAGCGAGATGCAGGCCCCAACCCAGCAATCCCGGTGCTTGGAGCAGGTCTCACAGCCTCCCAGTGCCAAAGCGAGCTCCTCTCTGCCAAATGCAGCTTTGCACACGCAGGCCGCTCTGCTGCCTCTGCATCCACGAAGGAAGCTCTCTAGGCCCGCTTCCTGCGAAATCTGCTACCGCCTGAGGGAAAAGCCCTTGGAGAGGTCTTGGCTCAGGGGCAGTTGCTCCTGTGCCTGGGGAAGAGGGAAGGGCACCACACTCCCAAGGAAAGGCCAGACACACTCCACACGTCTTTGCTCCTCTGGAGGGCGGCATGGAGCCTCCAACTGGGAAGTGGCTTTTCAGCTGAGATGCAGGGGCATTCTGGCTATGATCCCGCAGCCCCTGCCTGGAGGCCCACGGTGCGTGTTTCTCCCTGGGCGTTGCTTCCACAGTGCGGCCAAGCAACATCTTCACCCTGGGCACAACAGCGCTTCCCTTCCGTCTGACAGACATCTCAGTGCTCTGCCCTAGATCTCTGAAGTGGGGAGACAACCGAGCCCAGCCTCCACAACCGAGCCCAGCCTCCTTTCCAAGGAGTCCTGCGCCTTCGATTGCACTGAAAGGCAATAGCACGGGGAAGCCTAGGAAGGGGCTGAGTCACGTCGGACACACTTCCTCAGCCTGCTCCTTTCGGGGAAGCAACGCTGGGATCTAGGAAAGCCTTCTCAAGCTCGGAAAGTGCCAGAGAGATGCAGGCCGCGCACCCGGAAATCTCGGTGCTTGGAGCCAATCTCAGCGTCTCCCAGGGGCAAAGCGAACGCCTCTCTGCCAAATCCAGCTTTGCAGACGCAGGCCGCTAGGCTGCCTCTGCATTGGCGAAGGATGCTCTCTCCTCCCGCTTCCTGCAAAATGTGCTTCTCAGCCTGAGCGAATCTCAGTGGGAACGGTCTTTCCTCTGGGGCCGTTGCTCCTGGGCCTGGGGCTGCCGCAAGGGCACCACCCTCCCAGGGAAAGGCCAAACACACCCCACATGTCTTTGCTCCTCTGGAGAGCTGCAGGTAACCTCAAACTCTCAGGAAGCTTCTCGGCTGAGACGCAGAAGCACTCTGGCTGGGGTCTCGCATCCCCTGCCTGGAGGCCCATGGTGCCTGTTTCTCCATGGGCGTTGCTTCACCAGAGCGGCCAGGCAACATCTGCCCCATCTACCCTTCTGCTCTTCCCTTCCAGCTGACAGAGTTCTCCCTGCTCTACTCTAGCCCTAGGAAGTTTGGAGACAACCGGGCTCCTCCTCCTGTGCAAGGAGTCCCGGGGCCCAGGTGGAGTGGAAAGGCAAAACCACAGGCAAGCCCAGGAAAGTGCTGAGTCATGTCTGACACACTCCCTCAGCCTGCTCCTTCATGGCTAGCGAGGCTGTGAGCTAGGAAAGTCTTTGGAAGCTCAGCAAGTGGCAGCGAGATGCAGGCCCCAACCCAGCAATCCCGGTGCTTGGAGCAGGTCTCACAGCCTCCCAGTGCCAAAGCGAGCTCCTCTCTGCCAAATGCAGCTTTGCACACGCAGGCCGCTCTGCTGCCTATGCATCCACGAAGGAAGCTCTCTAGGCCCGCTTCCTGCGAAATCTGCTTCAGCCTGAGGGAAAAGCCCTTGGAGAGGTCTTGGCTCAGGGGCAGTTGCTCCTGTGCCTGGGGAAGAGGGAAGGGCACCACACTCCCAAGGAAAGGCCAGACACACTCCACATGTCTTTGCTCCTCTGGAGGGCGGCATGGAGCCTCCAACTGGGAGGTCGCGTCTCAGCGGAGACGCAGGGGCATTCTGGCTGTGATCCCGCAGCCCCTGCCTGGAGGCCCACGGTGCCTGTTTCTCTCTGGGCGTTGCTTCCACAGTGCGGCCAAGCAACATCTTCACCATGGGCACAACAGCGCTTCCCTTCCGCCTGACAGACGTCTCAGTGCTCTGCTCTATACCTCTGAAGTGGGGAGACAACCGAGCCCAGCCTCCTTTCCAAGGAGTCCTGCGCCTTCCATTGCACTGAAAGGCAATAGCACGGGGAAGCCTAGGAAGGGGCTGAGTCATGTCGGACACACTTCCTCATCCTGCTCCTTTCAGGGAAGCAACGCTGGGAGCTAGGAAAGCCTTCTCAAGCTCGGAGAGTGCAAGAGAGATGCAGGCCGCGCACCCGAAAATTCGGTGCATGGAGCCAATCTCAGCGTCTCCCAGGGGCAAAGCGAACGCCTCTCTGCCAAATCCAGCTTTGCAGACGCAGGCCGCTAGGCTGCCTCTGCATTGGCGAAGGAAGCTCTCTCCTCCCGCTTCCTGCGAAATCTGCTTCTCAGCCTGAGCGAATCTCCGTGGGAACGGTCTTTCCTCTGGGGCCGTTGCTCCTGTGCCTGGGGCCGCCGCAAGGGCACCACCCTCCCAGGGAAAGGCCAAACACACCCCACATGTCTTTGCTCCTCTGGAGAGCTGCAGGCAACCTCAAACTCTCAGGAAGCTTCTCGGCTGAGACGCAGAAGCACTCTGGCTGGGGTCTCGCATCCCCTGCCTGGAGGCCCATGGTGCCTGTTTCTCCCTGGGCGTTGCTTCACCTGAGCGGCCAGGCAACATCTGCCCCATCTACCCTTCTGCTCTTCCCTTCCAGCTGACAGAGTTCTCCCTGCTCTACTCTAGCCCTAGGAAGTTTGGAGACAACCGGGCTCCTCCTCCTCTGCAAGGAGTCCCGGGGCCCAGGTGGAGTGGAAAGGCAAAACCACAGGCAAGCCCAGGAAAGTGCTGAGTCATGTCTGACACACTCCCTCAGCCTGCTCCTTCATGGCTAGCGAGGCTGTGAGCTAGGAAAGTCTTTGGAAGCTCAGCAAGTGGCAGCGAGATGCAGGCCCCAACCCAGCAATCCCGGTGCTTGGAGCAGGTCTCACAGCCTCCCAGTGCCAAAGCGAGCTCCTCTCTGCCAAATGCAGCTTTGCACACGCAGGCCGCTCTGCTGCCTCTGCATCCACGAAGGAAGCTCTCTAGGCCCGCTTCCTGCGAAATCTGCTTCAGCCTGAGGGAAAAGCCCTTGGAGAGGTCTTGGTTCAGGGGCAGTTGCTCCTGTGCCTGGGGAAGAGGGAAGGGCACCACACTCCCAAGGAAAGGCCAGACACACTCCACACGTCTTTGCTCCTCTGGAGGGCGGCATGGAGCCTCCAACTGGGAGGTCGCTTCTCAGCAGAGAAGCAGGGGCATTCTGGCTGTGATCCCGCAGCCCCTGCCTGGAGGGCCACGGTGCCTGTTTCTCTCTGGGCGTTGCTTCCACAGTGCGGCCAAGCAACATCTTCACCATGGGCACAACAGCGCTTCCCTTCCGCCTGTCAGACGTCTCAGTGCTCTGCTCTAGACCTCTGAAGTGGGGAGACAACCGAGCCCAGCCTCCATTCCAAGGAGTCCTGCGCCTTCCATTGCACTGAAAGGCAATAGCACGGGGAAGCCTAGGAAGGGGCTGAGTCATGTCGGACACACTTCCTCAGCCTGCTCCTTTCAGGGAAGCAACGCTGGGAGCTAGGAAAGCCTTCTCAAGCTCGGAGAGTGCAAGAGAGATGCAGGCCGCGCACCCGGAAATCTCGGTGCTTGGAGACAATCTCAGCGTCTCCCAGGGGCAAAGCGAACGCCTCTCTGCCAAATCCAGCTTTGCAGACGCAGGCCGCTAGGCTGCCTCTGCATTGGCGAAGGAAGCTCTCTCCTCCCGCTTCCTGCGAAATCTGCTTCTCAGCCTGAGCGAATCTCCGTGGGAACGGTCTTTCCTCTGGGGCCGTTGCTCCTGTGCCTGGGGCCGCCGCAAGGGCACCACCCTCCCAGGGAAAGGCCAAACACACCCCACATGTCTTTGCTCCTCTGGAGAGCTGCAGGCAACCTCAAACTCTCAGGAAGCTTCTCGGCTGAGACGCAGAAGCACTCTGGCTGGGGTCTCGCATCCCCTGCCTGGAGGCCCATGGTGCCTGTTTCTCCCTGGGCGTTGCTTCACCAGAGCGGCCAGGCAACATCTGCCCCATCTACCCTTCTGCTCTTCCCTTCCAGCTGACAGAGTTCTCCCTGCTCTACTCTAGCCCTAGGAAGTTTGGAGACAACCGGGCTCCTCCTCCTGTGCAAGGAGTCCCGGGGCCCAGGTGGAGTGGAAAGGCAAAACCACAGGCAAGCCCAGGAAAGTGCTGAGTCATGTCTGACACACTCCCTCAGCCTGCTCCTTCATGGCTAGCGAGGCTGTGAGCTAGGAAAGTCTTTGGAAGCTCAGCAAGTGGCAGCGAGATGCAGGCCCCAACCCAGCAATCCCGGTGCTTGGAGCAGGTCTCACAGCCTCCCAGTGCCAAAGCGAGCTCCTCTCTGCCAAATGCAGCTTTGCACACGCAGGCCGCTCTGCTGCCTCTGCATCCACGAAGGAAGCTCTCTAGGCCCGCTTCCTGCGAAATCTGCTTCAGCCTGAGGGAAAAGCCCTTGGAGAGGTCTTGGCTCAGGGGCAGTTGCTCCTGTGCCTGGGGAAGAGGGAAGGGCACCACACTCCCAAGGAAAGGCCAGACACACTCCACACGTCTTTGCTCCTCTGGAGGGCGGCATGGAGCCTCCAACTGGGAGGTCGCTTCTCAGCAGAGACGCAGGGGCATTCTGGCTGTGATCTCGCAGCCCCTGCCTGGAGGCCCACGGTGCCTGTTTCTCTCTGGGCGTTGCTTCCACAGTGCGGCCAAGCAACATCTTCACCATGGGCACAACAGCGCTTCCCTTCCGCCTGACAGACGTCTCAGTGCTCTGCTCTAGACCTCTGAAGTGGGGAGACAACCGAGCCCAGCCTCCTTTCCAAGGAGTCCTGTGCCTTCCATTGCACTGAAAGGCAATAGCACGGGGAAGCCTAGGAAGGGGCTGAGTCATGTCGGACACACTTCCTCAGCCTGCTCCTTTCAGGGAAGCAACGCTGGGAGCTAGGAAAGCCTTCTCAAGCTCGGAGAGTGCAAGAGAGATGCAGGCCGCGCACCCGGAAATCTCGGTGCTTGGAGCCAATCTCAGCGTCTCCCAGGGGCAAAGCGAACGCCTCTCTGCCAAATCCAGCTTTGCAGACGCAGGCCGCTAGGCTGCCTCTGCATTGGCGAAGGAAGCTCTCTCCTCCCGCTTCCTGCGAAATCTGCTTCTCAGCCTGAGCGAATCTCAGTGGGAACGGTCTTTCCTCTGGGGCCGTTGCTCCTGTGCCTGGGGCTGCCGCAAGGGCACCACCCTCCCAGGGAAAGGCCAAACACACCCCACATGTCTTTGCTCCTCTGGAGAGCTGCAGGCAACCTCAAACTCTCAGGAAGCTTCTCGGCTGAGACGCAGAAGCACTCTGGCTGGGGTCTCGCATCCCCTGCCTGGAGGCCCATGGTGCCTGTTTCTCCCTGGGCGTTGCTTCACCAGAGCGGCCAGGCAACATCTGCCCCATCTACCCTTCTGCTCTTCCCTTCCAGCTGACAGAGTTCTCCCTGCTCTACTCTAGCCCTAGGAAGTTTGGAGACAACCGGGCTCCTCCTCCTGTGCAAGGAGTCCCGGGGCCCAGGTGGAGTGGAAAGGCAAAACCACAGGCAAGCCCAGGAAAGTGCTGAGTCATGTCTGACACACTCCCTCAGCCTGCTCCTTCATGGCTAGCGAGGCTGTGAGCTAGGAAAGTCTTTGGAAGCTCAGCAAGTGGCAGCGAGATGCAGGCCCCAACCCAGCAATCCCGGTGCTTGGAGCAGGTCTCACAGCCTCCCAGTGCCAAAGCGAGCTCCTCTCTGCCAAATGCAGCTTTGCACACGCAGGCCGCTCTGCTGCCTCTGCATCCACGAAGGAAGCTCTCTAGGCCCGCTTCCTGCGAAATCTGCTTCAGCCTGAGGGAAAAGCCCTTGGAGAGGTCTTGGCTCAGGGGCAGTTGCTCCTGTGCCTGGGGAAGAGGGAAGGGCACCACACTCCCAAGGAAAGGCCAGACACACTCCACACGTCTTTGCTCCTCTGGAGGGCGGCATGGAGCCTCCAACTGGGAGGTCGCTTCTCAGCAGAGACGCAGGGGCATTCTGGCTGTGATCTCGCAGCCCCTGCCTGGAGGCCCACGGTGCCTGTTTCTCTCTGGGCGTTGCTTCCACAGTGCGGCCAAGCAACATCTTCACCATGGGCACAACAGCGCTTCCCTTCCGCCTGACAGACGTCTCAGTGCTCTGCTCTAGACCTCTGAAGTGGGGAGACAACCGAGCCCAGCCTCCTTTCCAAGGAGTCCTGCGCCTTCCATTGCACTGAAAGGCAATAGCACGGGGAAGCCTAGGAAGGGGCTGAGTCATGTCGGACACACTTCCTCAGCCTGCTCCTTTCAGGGAAGCAACGCTGGGAGCTAGGAAAGCCTTCTCCAGCTCGGAGAGTGCAAGAGAGATGCAGGCCGCGCACCCGGAAATCTCGGTGCTTGGAGCCAATCTCAGCGTCTCCCAGGGGCAAAGCGAACGCCTCTCTGCCAAATCCAGCTTTGCAGACGCAGGCCGCTAGGCTGCCTCTGCATTGGCGAAGGAAGCTCTCTCCTCCCGCTTCCTGCGAAATCTGCTTCTCAGCCTGAGCGAATCTCAGTGGGAACGGTCTTTCCTCTGGGGCCGTTGCTCCTGTGCCTGGGGCTGCCGCAAGGGCACCACCCTCCCAGGGAAAGGCCAAACACACCCCACATGTCTTTGCTCCTCTGGAGAGCTGCAGGCAACCTCAAACTCTCAGGAAGCTTCTCGGCTGAGACGCAGAAGCACTCTGGCTGGGGTCTCGCATCCCCTGCCTGGAGGCCCATGGTGCCTGTTTCTCCCTGGGCGTTGCTTCACCAGAGCGGCCAGGCAACATCTGCCCCATCTACCCTTCTGCTCTTCCCTTCCAGCTGACAGAGTTCTCCCTGCTCTACTCTAGCCCTAGGAAGTTTGGAGACAACCGGGCTCCTCCTCCTGTGCAAGGAGTCCCGGGGCCCAGGTGGAGTGGAAAGGCAAAACCACAGGCAAGCCCAGGAAAGTGCTGAGTCATGTCTGACACACTCCCTCAGCCTGCTCCTTCATGGCTAGCGAGGCTGTGAGCTAGGAAAGTCTTTGGAAGCTCAGCAAGTGGCAGCGAGATGCAGGCCCCAACCCAGCAATCCCGGTGCTTGGAGCAGGTCTCACAGCCTCCCAGTGCCAAAGCGAGCTCCTCTCTGCCAAATGCAGCTTTGCACACGCAGGCCGCTCTGCTGCCTCTGCATCCACGAAGGAAGCTCTCTAGGCCCGCTTCCTGCGAAATCTGCTTCCGCCTGAGGGAAAAGCCCTTGGAGAGGTCTTGGCTCAGGGGCAGTTGCTCCTGTGCCTGGGGAAGAGGGAAGGGCACCACACTCCCAAGGAAAGGCCAGACACACTCCACACGTCTTTGCTCCTCTGGAGGGCGGCATGGAGCCTCCAACTGGGAGGTCGCTTCTCAGCAGAGACGCAGGGGCATTCTGGCTGTGATCTCGCAGCCCCTGCCTGGAGGCCCACGGTGCCTGTTTCTCTCTGGGCGTTGCTTCCACAGTGCGGCCAAGCAACATCTTCACCATGGGCACAACAGCGCTTCCCTTCCGCCTGACAGACGTCTCAGTGCTCTGCTCTAGACCTCTGAAGTGGGGAGACAACCGAGCCCAGCCTCCTTTCCAAGGAGTCCTGCGCCTTCCATTGCACTGAAAGGCAATAGCACGGGGAAGCCTAGGAAGGGGCTGAGTCATGTCGGACACACTTCCTCAGCCTGCTCCTTTCAGGGAAGCAACGCTGGGAGCTAGGAAAGCCTTCTCCAGCTCGGAGAGTGCAAGAGAGATGCAGGCCGCGCACCCGGAAATCTCGGTGCTTGGAGCCAATCTCAGCGTCTCCCAGGGGCAAAGCGAACGCCTCTCTGCCAAATCCAGCTTTGCAGACGCAGGCCGCTAGGCTGCCTCTGCATTGGCGAAGGAAGCTCTCTCCTCCCGCTTCCTGCGAAATCTGCTTCTCAGCCTGAGCGAATCTCAGTGGGAACGGTCTTTCCTCTGGGGCCGTTGCTCCTGTGCCTGGGGCTGCCGCAAGGGCACCACCCTCCCAGGGAAAGGCCAAACACACCCCACATGTCTTTGCTCCTCTGGAGAGCTGCAGGCAACCTCAAACTCTCAGGAAGCTTCTCGGCTGAGACGCAGAAGCACTCTGGCTGGGGTCTCGCATCCCCTGCCTGGAGGCCCATGGTGCCTGTTTCTCCCTGGGCGTTGCTTCACCAGAGCGGCCAGGCAACATCTGCCCCATCTACCCTTCTGCTCTTCCCTTCCAGCTGACAGAGTTCTCCCTGCTCTACTCTAGCCCTAGGAAGTTTGGAGACAACCGGGCTCCTCCTCCTGTGCAAGGAGTCCCGGGGCCCAGGTGGAGTGGAAAGGCAAAACCACAGGCAAGCCCAGGAAAGTGCTGAGTCATGTCTGACACACTCCCTCAGCCTGCTCCTTCATGGCTAGCGAGGCTGTGAGCTAGGAAAGTCTTTGGAAGCTCAGCAAGTGGCAGCGAGATGCAGGCCCCAACCCAGCAATCCCGGTGCTTGGAGCAGGTCTCACAGCCTCCCAGTGCCAAAGCGAGCTCCTCTCTGCCAAATGCAGCTTTGCACACGCAGGCCGCTCTGCTGCCTCTGCATCCACGAAGGAAGCTCTCTAGGCCCGCTTCCTGCGAAATCTGCTTCAGCCTGAGGGAAAAGCCCTTGGAGAGGTCTTGGCTCAGGGGCAGTTGCTCCTGTGCCTGGGGAAGAGGGAAGGGCACCACACTCCCAAGGAAAGGCCAGACACACTCCACACGTCTTTGCTCCTCTGGAGGGCGGCATGGAGCCTCCAACTGGGAGGTCGCGTCTCAGCGGAGACGCAGGGGCATTCTGGCTGTGATCCCGCAGCCCCTGCCTGGAGGCCCACGGTGCCTGTTTCTCTCTGGGCGTTGCTTCCACAGTGCGGCCAAGCAACATCTTCACCATGGGCACAACAGCGCTTCCCTTCCGCCTGACAGACGTCTCAGTGCTCTGCTCTAGACCTCTGAAGTGGGGAGACAACCGAACCCAGCCTCCTTTCCAAGGAGTCCTGCGCCTTCCATTGCACTGAAAGGCAATAGCACAGGGAAGACTAGGAAGGGGCTGAGTCATGTCGGACACACTTCCTCAGCCTGCTCCTTTCAGGGAAGCAACGCTGGGAGCTAGGAAAGCCTTCTCAAGCTCGGAGAGTGCAAGAGAGATGCAGGCCGCGCACCCGGAAATCTCGGTGCTTGGAGCCAATCTCAGCGTCTCCCAGGGGCAAAGCGAACGCCTCTCTGCCAAATCCAGCTTTGCAGACGCAGGCCGCTAGGCTGCCTCTGCATTGGCGAAGGAAGCTCTCTCCTCCCGCTTCCTGCGAAATCTGCTTCTCAGCCTGAGCGAATCTCCGTGGGAACGGTCTTTCCTCTGGGGCCGTTGCTCCTGGGCCTGGGGCTGCCGCAAGGGCACCACCCTCCCAGGGAAAGGCCAAACACACCCCACATGTCTTTGCTCCTCTGGAGAGCTGCAGGCAACCTCAAACTCTCAGGAAGCTTCTCGGCTGAGACGCAGAAGCACTCTGGCTGGGGTCTCGCATCCCCTGCCTGGAGGCCCATGGTGCCTGTTTCTCCCTGGGTGTTGCTTCACCAGAGCGGCCAGGCAACATCTGCCCCATCTACCCTTCTGCTCTTCCCTTCCAGCTGACAGAGTTCTCCCTGCTCTACTCTAGCCCTAGGAAGTTTGGAGACAACCGGGCTCCTCCTCCTGTGCAAGGAGTCCCGGGGCCCAGTTGGAGTGGAAAGGCAAAAGCACAGGCAAGCCCAGGAAAGTGCTGAGTCATGTCTGACACACTCCCTCAGCCTGCTCCTTCATGGCTAGCGAGGCTGTGAGCTAGGAAAGTCTTTGGAAGCTCAGCAAGTGGCAGCGAGATGCAGGCCCCAACCCAGCAATCCCGGTGCTTGGAGCAGGTCTCACAGCCTCCCAGTGCCAAAGCGAGCTCCTCTCTGCCAAATGCAGCTTTGCACACGCAGGCCGCTCTGCTGCCTCTGCATCCACGAAGGAAGCTCTCTAGGCCCGCTTCCTGCGAAATCTGCTTCCGCCTGAGGGAAAAGCCCTTGGAGAGGTCTTGGCTCAGGGGCAGTTGCTCCTGTGCCTGGGGAAGAGGGAAGGGCACCACACTCCCAAGGAAAGGCCAGACACACTCCACACGTCTTTGCTCCTCTGGAGGGCGGCATGGAGCCTCCAACTGGGAGGTCGCTTCTCAGCAGAGACGCAGGGGCATTCTGGCTGTGATCTCGCAGCCCCTGCCTGGAGGCCCACGGTGCCTGTTTCTCTCTGGGCGTTGCTTCCACAGTGCGGCCAAGCAACATCTTCACCATGGGCACAACAGCGCTTCCCTTCCGCCTGACAGACGTCTCAGTGCTCTGCTCTAGACCTCTGAAGTGGGGAGACAACCGAGCCCAGCCTCCTTTCCAAGGAGTCCTGCGCCTTCCATTGCACTGAAAGGCAATAGCACGGGGAAGACTAGGAAGGGGCTGAGTCATGTCGGACACACTTCCTCAGCCTGCTCCTTTCAGGGAAGCAACGCTGGGAGCTAGGAAAGCCTTCTCAAGCTCGGAGAGTGCAAGAGAGATGCAGGCCGCGCACCCGGAAATCTCGGTGCTTGGAGCCAATCTCAGCGTCTCCCAGGGGCAAAGCGAACGCCTCTCTGCCAAATCCAGCTTTGCAGACGCAGGCCGCTAGGCTGCCTCTGCATTGGCGAAGGAAGCTCTCTCCTCCCGCTTCCTGCGAAATCTGCTTCTCAGCCTGAGCGAATCTCAGTGGGAACGGTCTTTCCTCTGGGGCCGTTGCTCCTGTGCCTGGGGCCGCCGCAAGGGCACCACCCTCCCAGGGAAAGGCCAAACACACCCCACATGTCTTTGCTCCTCTGGAGAGCTGCAGGCAACCTCAAACTCTCAGGAAGCTTCTCGGCTGAGACGCAGAAGCACTCTGGCTGGGGTCTCGCATCCCCTGCCTGGAGGCCCATGGTGCCTGTTTCTCCCTGGGCGTTGCTTCACCTGAGCGGCCAGGCAACATCTGCCCCATCTACCCTTCTGCTCTTCCCTTCCAGCTGACAGAGTTCTCCCTGCTCTACTCTAGCCCTAGGAAGTTTGGAGACAACCGGGCTCCTCCTCCTGTGCAAGGAGTCCCGGGGCCCAGGTGGAGTGGAAAGGCAAAACCACAGGCAAGCCCAGGAAAGTGCTGAGTCATGTCTGACACACTCCCTCAGCCTGCTCCTTCATGGCTAGCGAGGCTGTGAGCTAGGAAAGTCTTTGGAAGCTCAGCAAGTGGCAGCGAGATGCAGGCCCCAACCCAGCAATCCCGGTGCTTGGAGCAGGTCTCACAGCCTCCCAGTGCCAAAGCGAGCTCCTCTCTGCCAAATGCAGCTTTGCACACGCAGGCCGCTCTGCTGCCTCTGCATCCACGAAGGAAGCTCTCGAGGCCCGCTTCCTGCGAAATCTGCTTCCGCCTGAGGGAAAAGCCCTTGGAGAGGTCTTGGCTCAGGGGCAGTTGCTCCTGTGCCTGGGGAAGAGGGAAGGGCACCACACTCCCAAGGAAAGGCCAGACACACTCCACACGTCTTTGCTCCTCTGGAGGGCGGCATGGAGCCTCCAACTGGGAGGTCGCGTCTCAGCGGAGACGCAGGGGCATTCTGGCTGTGATCCCGCAGCCCCTGCCTGGAGGCCCACGGTGCCTGTTTCTCTCTGGGCGTTGCTTCCACAGTGCGGCCAAGCAACATCTTCACCATGGGCACAACAGCGCTTCCCTTCCGCCTGACAGACGTCTCAGTGCTCTGCTCTAGACCTCTGAAGTGGGGAGACAACCGAGCCCAGCCTCCATTCCAAGGAGTCCTGCGCCTTCCATTGCACTGAAAGGCAATAGCACGGGGAAGCCTAGGAAGGGGCTGAGTCATGTCGGACACACTTCCTCAGCCTGCTCCTTTCAGGGAAGCAACGCTGGGAGCTAGGAAAGCCTTCTCCAGCTCGGAGAGTGCAAGAGAGATGCAGGCCGCGCACCCGGAAATCTCGGTGCTTGGAGCCAATCTCAGCGTCTCCCAGGGGCAAAGCGAACGCCTCTCTGCCAAATCCAGCTTTGCAGACGCAGGCCGCTAGGCTGCCTCTGCATTGGCGAAGGAAGCTCTCTCCTCCCGCTTCCTGCGAAATCTGCTTCTCAGCCTGAGCGAATCTCAGTGGGAACGGTCTTTCCTCTGGGGCCGTTGCTCCTGTGCCTGGGGCCGCCGCAAGGGCACCACCCTCCCAGGGAAAGGCCAAACACGCCCCACATGTCTTTGCTCCTCTGGAGAGCTGCAGGCAACCTCAAACTCTCAGGAAGCTTCTCGGCTGAGACGCAGAAGCACTCTGGCTGGGGTCTCGCATCCCCTGCCTGGAGGCCCATGAGCCTGTTTCTCCCTGGGCGTTGCTTCACCAGAGCGGCCAGGCAACATCTGCCCCATCTACCCTTCTGCTCTTCCCTTCCAGCTGACAGAGTTCTCCCTGCTCTACTCTAGCCCTAGGAAGTTTGGAGACAACCGGGCTCCTCCTCCTGTGCAAGGAGTCCCGGGGCCCAGGTGGAGTGGAAAGGCAAAACCACAGGCAAGCCCAGGAAAGTGCTGAGTCATGTCTGACACACTCCCTCAGCCTGCTCCTTCATGGCTAGCGAGGCTGTGAGCTAGGAAAGTCTTTGGAAGCTCAGCAAGTGGCAGCGAGATGCAGGCCCCAACCCAGCAATCCCGGTGCTTGGAGCAGGTCTCACAGCCTCCCAGTGCCAAAGCGAGCTCCTCTCTGCCAAATGCAGCTTTGCACACGCAGGCCGCTCTGCTGCCTCTGCATCCACGAAGGAAGCTCTCTAGGCCCGCTTCCTGCGAAATCTGCTTCAGCCTGAGGGAAAAGCCCTTGGAGAGGTCTTGGCTCAGGGGCAGTTGCTCCTGTGCCTGGGGAAGAGGGAAGGGCACCACACTCCCAAGGAAAGGCCAGACACACTCCACACGTCTTTGCTCCTCTGGAGGGCGGCATGGAGCCTCCAACTGGGAGGTCGCGTCTCAGCGGAGACGCAGGGGCATTCTGGCTGTGATCCCGCAGCCCCTGCCTGGAGGCCCACGGTGCCTGTTTCTCTCTGGGCGTTGCTTCCACAGTGCGGCCAAGCAACATCTTCACCATGGGCACAACAGCGCTTCCCTTCCGCCTGACAGACGTCTCAGTGCTCTGCTCTAGACCTCTGAAGTGGGGAGACAACCGAGCCCAGCCTCCTTTCCAAGGAGTCCTGCGCCTTCCATTGCACTGAAAGGCAATAGCACGGGGAAGCCTAGGAAGGGGCTGAGTCATGTCGGACACACTTCCTCAGCCTGCTCCTTTCAGGGAAGCAACGCTGGGAGCTAGGAAAGCCTTCTCAAGCTCGGAGAGTGCAAGAGAGATGCAGGCCGCGCACCCGGAAATCTCGGTGCTTGGAGCCAATCTCAGCGTCTCCCACGGGCAAAGCGAACGCCTCTCTGCCAAATCCAGCTTTGCAGACGCAGGCCGCTAGGCTGCCTCTGCATTGGCGAAGGAAGCTCTCTCCTCCCGCTTCCTGCGAAATCTGCTTCTCAGCCTGAGCGAATCTCAGTGGGAACGGTCTTTCCTCTGGGGCCGTTGCTCCTGTGCCTGGGGCCGCCGCAAGGGCACCACCCTCCCAGGGAAAGGCCAAACACACCCCACATGTCTTTGCTCCTCTGGAGAGCTGCAGGCAACCTCAAACTCTCAGGAAGCTTCTCGGCTGAGACGCAGAAGCACTCTGGCTGGGGTCTCGCATCCCCTGCCTGGAGGCCCATGGTGCCTGTTTCTCCCTGGGCGTTGCTTCACCAGAGCGGCCAGGCAACATCTGCCCCATCTACCCTTCTGCTCTTCCCTTCCAGCTGACAGAGTTCTCCCTGCTCTACTCTAGCCCTAGGAAGTTTGGAGACAACCGGGCTCCTCCTCCTGTGCAAGGAGTCCCGGGGCCCAGGTGGAGTGGAAAGGCAAAACCACAGGCAAGCCCAGGAAAGTGCTGAGTCATGTCTGACACACTCCCTCAGCCTGCTCCTTCATGGCTAGCGAGGCTGTGAGCTAGGAAAGTCTTTGGAAGCTCAGCAAGTGGCAGCGAGATGCAGGCCCCAACCCAGCAATCCCGGTGCTTGGAGCAGGTCTCACAGCCTCCCAGTGCCAAAGCGAGCTCCTCTCTGCCAAATGCAGCTTTGCACACGCAGGCCGCTCTGCTGCCTCTGCATCCACGAAGGAAGCTCTCTAGGCCCGCTTCCTGCGAAATCTGCTTCAGCCTGAGGGAAAAGCCCTTGGAGAGGTCTTGGCTCAGGGGCAGTTGCTCCTGTGCCTGGGGAAGAGGGAAGGGCACCACACTCCCAAGGAAAGGCCAGACACACTCCACACGTCTTTGCTCCTCTGGAGGGCGGCATGGAGCCTCCAACTGGGAGGTCGCGTCTCAGCGGAGACGCAGGGGCATTCTGGCTGTGATCCCGCAGCCCCTGCCTGGAGGCCCACGGTGCCTGTTTCTCTCTGGGCGTTGCTTCCACAGTGCGGCCAAGCAACATCTTCACCATGGGCACAACAGCGCTTCCCTTCCGCCTGACAGACGTCTCAGTGCTCTGCTCTAGACCTCTGAAGTGGGGAGACAACCGAGCCCAGCCTCCTTTCCAAGGAGTCCTGCGCCTTCCATTGCACTGAAAGGCAATAGCACGGGGAAGCCTAGGAAGGGGCTGAGTCATGTCGGACACACTTCCTCAGCCTGCTCCTTTCAGGGAAGCAACGCTGGGAGCTAGGAAAGCCTTCTCAAGCTCGGAGAGTGCAAGAGAGATGCAGGCCGCGCACCCGGAAATCTCGGTGCTTGGAGCCAATCTCAGCGTCTCCCACGGGCAAAGCGAACGCCTCTCTGCCAAATCCAGCTTTGCAGACGCAGGCCGCTAGGCTGCCTCTGCATTGGCGAAGGAAGCTCTCTCCTCCCGCTTCCTGCGAAATCTGCTTCTCAGCCTGAGCGAATCTCAGTGGGAACGGTCTTTCCTCTGGGGCCGTTGCTCCTGTGCCTGGGGCCGCCGCAAGGGCACCACCCTCCCAGGGAAAGGCCAAACACACCCCACATGTCTTTGCTCCTCTGGAGAGCTGCAGGCAACCTCAAACTCTCAGGAAGCTTCTCGGCTGAGACGCAGAAGCACTCTGGCTGGGGTCTCGCATCCCCTGCCTGGAGGCCCATGGTGCCTGTTTCTCCCTGGGCGTTGCTTCACCAGAGCGGCCAGGCAACATCTGCCCCATCTACCCTTCTGCTCTTCCCTTCCAGCTGACAGAGTTCTCCCTGCTCTACTCTAGCCCTAGGAAGTTTGGAGACAACCGGGCTCCTCCTCCTGTGCAAGGAGTCCCGGGGCCCAGGTGGAGTGGAAAGGCAAAACCACAGGCAAGCCCAGGAAAGTGCTGAGTCATGTCTGACACACTCCCTCAGCCTGCTCCTTCATGGCTAGCGAGGCTGTGAGCTAGGAAAGTCTTTGGAAGCTCAGCAAGTGGCAGCGAGATGCAGGCCCCAACCCAGCAATCCCGGTGCTTGGAGCAGGTCTCACAGCCTCCCAGTGCCAAAGCGAGCTCCTCTCTGCCAAATGCAGCTTTGCACACGCAGGCCGCTCTGCTGCCTCTGCATCCACGAAGGAAGCTCTCTAGGCCCGCTTCCTGCTAAATCTGCTTCAGCCTGAGGGAAAAGCCCTTGGAGAGGTCTTGGCTCAGGGGCAGTTGCTCCTGTGCCTGGGGAAGAGGGAAGGGCACCACACTCCCAAGGAAAGGCCAGACACACTCCACACGTCTTTGCTCCTCTGGAGGGCGGCATGGAGCCTCCAACTGGGAGGTCGCGTCTCAGCGGAGACGCAGGGGCATTCTGGCTGTGATCCCGCAGCCCCTGCCTGGAGGCCCACGGTGCCTGTTTCTCTCTGGGCGTTGCTTCCACAGTGCGGCCAAGCAACATCTTCACCATGGGCACAACAGCGCTTCCCTTCCGCCTGACAGACGTCTCAGTGCTCTGCTCTAGACCTCTGAAGTGGGGAGACAACCGAGCCCAGCCTCCTTTCCAAGGAGTCCTGCGCCTTCCATTGCACTGAAAGGCAATAGCACGGGGAAGCCTAGGAAGGGGCTGAGTCATGTCGGACACACTTCCTCAGCCTGCTCCTTTCAGGGAAGCAACGCTGGGAGCTAGGAAAGCCTTCTCAAGCTCGGAGAGTGCAAGAGAGATGCAGGCCGCGCACCCGGAAATCTCGGTGCTTGGAGCCAATCTCAGCGTCTCCCACGGGCAAAGCGAACGCCTCTCTGCCAAATCCAGCTTTGCAGACGCAGGCCGCTAGGCTGCCTCTGCATTGGCGAAGGAAGCTCTCTCCTCCCGCTTCCTGCGAAATCTGCTTCTCAGCCTGAGCGAATCTCAGTGGGAACGGTCTTTCCTCTGGGGCCGTTGCTCCTGTGCCTGGGGCCGCCGCAAGGGCACCACCCTCCCAGGGAAAGGCCAAACACACCCCACATGTCTTTGCTCCTCTGGAGAGCTGCAGGCAACCTCAAACTCTCAGGAAGCTTCTCGGCTGAGACGCAGAAGCACTCTGGCTGGGGTCTCGCATCCCCTGCCTGGAGGCCCATGGTGCCTGTTTCTCCCTGGGCGTTGCTTCACCAGAGCGGCCAGGCAACATCTGCCCCATCTACCCTTCTGCTCTTCCCTTCCAGCTGACAGAGTTCTCCCTGCTCTACTCTAGCCCTAGGAAGTTTGGAGACAACCGGGCTCCTCCTCCTGTGCAAGGAGTCCCGGGGCCCAGGTGGAGTGGAAAGGCAAAACCACAGGCAAGCCCAGGAAAGTGCTGAGTCATGTCTGACACACTCCCTCAGCCTGCTCCTTCATGGCTAGCGAGGCTGTGAGCTAGGAAAGTCTTTGGAAGCTCAGCAAGTGGCAGCGAGATGCAGGCCCCAACCCAGCAATCCCGGTGCTTGGAGCAGGTCTCACAACCTCCCAGTGCCAAAGCGAGCTCCTCTCTGCCAAATGCAGCTTTGCACACGCAGGCCGCTCTGCTGCCTCTGCATCCACGAAGGAAGCTCTCTAGGCCCGCTTCCTGCGAAATCTGCTTCAGCCTGAGGGAAAAGCCCTTGGAGAGGTCTTGGCTCAGGGGCAGTTGCTCCTGTGCCTGGGGAAGAGGGAAGGGCACCACACTCCCAAGGAAATGCCAGACACACTCCACACGTCTTTGCTCCTGTGGAGGGCGGCATGGAGCCTCCAACTGGGAGGTCGCGTCTCAGCGGAGACGCAGGGGCATTCTGGCTGTGATCCCGCAGCCCCTGCCTGGAGGCCCACGGTGCCTGTTTCTCTCTGGGCGTTGCTTCCACAGTGCGGCCAAGCAACATCTTCACCATGGGCACAACAGCGCTTCCCTTCCGCCTGACAGACGTCTCAGTGCTCTGCTCTAGACCTCTGAAGTGGGGAGACAACCGAGCCCAGCCTCCTTTCCAAGGAGTCCTGCGCCTTCCATTGCACTGAAAGGCAATAGCACGGGGAAGCCTAGGAAGGGGCTGAGTCATGTCGGACACACTTCCTCATCCTGCTCCTTTCAGGGAAGCAACGCTGGGAGCTAGGAAAGCCTTCTCAAGCTCGGAGAGTGCAAGAGAGATGCAGGCCGCGCACCCGGAAATCTCGGTGCTTGGAGCCAATCTCAGCGTCTCCCAGGGGCAAAGCGAACACCTCTCTGCCAAATCCAGCTTTGCAGACGCAGGCCGCTAGGCTGCCTCTGCATTGGCGAAGGAAGCTCTCTCCTCCCGCTTCCTGCGAAATCTGCTTCTCAGCCTGAGCGAATCTCAGTGGGAACGGTCTTTCCTCTGGGGCCGTTGCTCCTGTGCCTGGGGCCGCCGCAAGGGCACCACCCTCCCAGGGAAAGGCCAAACACACCCCACATGTCTTTGCTCCTCTGGAGAGCTGCAGGCAACCTCAAACTCTCAGGAAGCTTCTCGGCTGAGACGCAGAAGCACTCTGGCTGGGGTCTCGCATCCCCTGCCTGGAGACCCATGGTGCCTGTTTCTCCCTGGGCGTTGCTTCACCTGAGCGGCCAGGCAACATCTGCCCCATCTACCCTTCTGCTCTTCCCTTCCAGCTGACAGAGTTCTCCCTGCTCTACTCTAGCCCTAGGAAGTTTGGAGACAACCGGGCTCCTCCTCCTGTGCAAGGAGTCCCGGGGCCCAGGTGGAGTGGAAAGGCAAAACCACAGGCAAGCCCAGGAAAGTGCTGAGTCATGTCTGACACACTCCCTCAGCCTGCTCCTTCATGGCTAGCGAGGCTGTGAGCTAGGAAAGTCTTTGGAAGCTCAGCAAGTGGCAGCGAGATGCAGGCCCCAACCCAGCAATCCCGGTGCTTGGAGCAGGTCTCACAGCCTCCCAGTGCCAAAGCGAGCTCCTCTCTGCCAAATGCAGCTTTGCACACGCAGGCCGCTCTGCTGCCTCTGCATCCACGAAGGAAGCTCTCTAGGCCCGCTTCCTGCGAAATCTGCTTCAGCCTGAGGGAAAAGCCCTTGGAGAGGTCTTGGCTCAGGGGCAGTTGCTCCTGTGCCTGGGGAAGAGGGAAGGGCACCACACTCCCAAGGAAAGGCCAGACACACTCCACACGTCTTTGCTCCTCTGGAGGGCGGCATGGAGCCTCCAACTGGGAGGTCGCGTCTCAGCGGAGACGCAGGGGCATTCTGGCTGTGATCCCGCAGCCCCTGCCTGGAGGCCCACGGTGCCTGTTTCTCTCTGGGCGTTGCTTCCACAGTGCGGCCAAGCAACATCTTCACCATGGGCACAACAGCGCTTCCCTTCCGCCTGACAGACGTCTCAGTGCTCTGCTCTAGACCTCTGAAGTGGGGAGACAACCGAGCCCAGCCTCCTTTCCAAGGAGTCCTGCGCCTTCCATTGCACTGAAAGGCAATAGCACGGGGAAGCCTAGGAAGGGGCTGAGTCATGTCGGACACACTTCCTCATCCTGCTCCTTTCAGGGAAGCAACGCTGGGAGCTAGGAAAGCCTTCTCAAGCTCGGAGAGTGCAAGAGAGATGCAGGCCGCGCACCCGGAAATCTCGGTGCTTGGAGCCAATCTCAGCGTCTCCCAGGGGCAAAGCGAACGCCTCTCTGCCAAATCCAGCTTTGCAGACGCAGGCCCCTAGGCTGCCTCTGCATTGGCGAAGGAAGCTCTCTCCTCCCGCTTCCTGCGAAATCTGCTTCTCAGCCTGAGCGAATCTCAGTGGGAACGGTCTTTCCTCTGGGGCCGCCGCAAGGGCACCACCCTCCCAGGGAAAGGCCAAACACACCCCACATGTCTTTGCTCCTCTGGAGAGCTGCAGGCAACCTCAAACTCTCAGGAAGCTTCTCGGCTGAGACGCAGAAGCACTCTGGCTGGGGTCTCGCATCCCCTGCCTGGAGGCCCATGGTGCCTGTTTCTCCCTGGGCGTTGCTTCACCAGAGCGGCCAGGCAACATCTGCCCCATCTACCCTTCTGCTCTTCCCTTCCAGCTGACAGAGTTCTCCCTGCTCTACTCTAGCCCTAGGAAGTTTGGAGACAACCGGGCTCCTCCTCCTGTGCAAGGAGTCCCGGGGCCCAGGTGGAGTGGAAAGGCAAAACCACAGGCAAGCCCAGGAAAGTGCTGAGTCATGTCTGACACACTCCCTCAGCCTGCTCCTTCATGGCTAGCGAGGCTGTGAGCTAGGAAAGTCTTTGGAAGCTCAGCAAGTGGCAGCGAGATGCAGGCCCCAACCCAGCAATCCCGGTGCTTGGAGCAGGTCTCACAGCCTCCCAGTGCCAAAGCGAGCTCCTCTCTGCCAAATGCAGCTTTGCACACGCAGGCCGCTCTGCTGCCTCTGCATCCACGAAGGAAGCTCTCTAGGCCCGCTTCCTGCGAAATCTGCTTCCGCCTGAGGGAAAAGCCCTTGGAGAGGTCTTGGCTCAGGGGCCGTTGCTCCTGTGCCTGGGGAAGAGGGAAGGGCACCACACTCCCAAGGAAAGGCCAGACACACTCCACACGTCTTTGCTCCTCTGGAGGGCGGCATGGAGCCTCCAACTGGGAGGTCGCGTCTCAGCGGAGACGCAGGGGCATTCTGGCTGTGATCCCGCAGCCCCTGCCTGGAGGCCCACGGTGCCTGTTTCTCTCTGGGCGTTGCTTCCACAGTGCGGCCAAGCAACATCTTCACCATGGGCACAACAGCGCTTCCCTTCCGCCTGACAGACGTCTCAGTGCTCTGCTCTAGACCTCTGAAGTGGGGAGACAACCGAGCCCAGCCTCCTTTCCAAGGAGTCCTGCGCCTTCGATTGCACTGAAAGGCAATAGCACGGGGAAGCCTAGGAAGGGGCTGAGTCATGTCGGACACACTTCCTCAGCCTGCTCCTTTCAGGGAAGCAATGCTGGGAGCTAGGAAAGCCTTCTCAAGCTCGGAGAGTGCAAGAGAGATGCAGGCCGCGCACCCGGAAATCTCGGTGCTTGGAGCCAATCTCAGCGTCTCCCAGGGGCAAAGCGAACACCTCTCTGCCAAATCCAGCTTTGCAGACGCAGGCCGCTAGGCTGCCTCTGCATTGGCGAAGGAAGCTCTCTCCTCCCGCTTCCTGCGAAATCTGCTTCTCAGCCTGAGCGAATCTCAGTGGGAACGGTCTTTCCTCTGGGGCCGTTGCTCCTGTGCCTGGGGCCGCCGCAAGGGCACCACCCTCCCAGGGAAAGGCCAAACACACCCCACATGTCTTTGCTCCTCTGGAGAGCTGCAGGCAACCTCAAACTCTCAGGAAGCTTCTCGGCTGAGACGCAGAAGCACTCTGGCTGGGGTCTCGCATCCCCTGCCTGGAGGCCCATGGTGCCTGTTTCTCCCTGGGCGTTGCTTCACCTGAGCGGCCAGGCAACATCTGCCCCATCTACCCTTCTGCTCTTCCCTTCCAGCTGACAGAGTTCTCCCTGCTCTACTCTAGCCCTAGGAAGTTTGGAGACAACCGGGCTCCTCCTCCTGTGCAAGGAGTCCCGGGGCCCAGGTGGAGTGGAAAGGCAAAACCACAGGCAAGCCCAGGAAAGTGCTGAGTCATGTCTGACACACTCCCTCAGCCTGCTCCTTCATGGCTAGCGAGGCTGTGAGCTAGGAAAGTCTTTGGAAGCTCAGCAAGTGGCAGCGAGATGCAGGCCCCAACCCAGCAATCCCGGTGCTTGGAGCAGGTCTCACAGCCTCCCAGTGCCAAAGCGAGCTCCTCTCTGCCAAATGCAGCTTTGCACACGCAGGCCGCTCTGCTGCCTCTGCATCCACGAAGGAAGCTCTCTAGGCCCGCTTCCTGCGAAATCTGCTTCCGCCTGAGGGAAAAGCCCTTGGAGAGGTCTTGGCTCAGGGGCAGTTGCTCCTGTGCCTGGGGAAGAGGGAAGGGCACCACACTCCCAAGGAAAGGCCAGACACACTCCACACGTCTTTGCTCCTCTGGAGGGCGGCATGGAGCCTCCAACTGGGAGGTCGCGTCTCAGCGGAGACGCAGGGGCATTCTGGCTGTGATCCCGCAGCCCCTGCCTGGAGGCCCACGGTGCCTGTTTCTCTCTGGGCGTTGCTTCCACAGTGCGGCCAAGCAACATCTTCACCATGGGCACAACAGCGCTTCCCTTCCGCCTGACAGACGTCTCAGTGCTCTGCTCTAGACCTCTGAAGTGGGGAGACAACCGAGCCCAGCCTCCTTTCCAAGGAGTCCTGCGCCTTCCATTGCACTGAAAGGCAATAGCACGGGGAAGCCTAGGAAGGGGCTGAGTCATGTCGGACACACTTCCTCAGCCTGCTCCTTTCAGGGAAGCAACGCTGGGAGCTAGGAAAGCCTTCTCAAGCTCGGAGAGTGCAAGAGAGATGCAGGCCGCGCACCCGGAAATCTCGGTGCTTGGAGCCAATCTCAGCGTCTCCCAGGGGCAAAGCGAACACCTCTCTGCCAAATCCAGCTTTGCAGACGCAGGCCGCTAGGCTGCCTCTGCATTGGCGAAGGAAGCTCTCTCCTCCCGCTTCCTGCGAAATCTGCTTCTCAGCCTGAGCGAATCTTAGTGGGAACGGTCTTTCCTCTGGGGCCGTTGCTCCTGTGCCTGGGGCCGCCGCAAGGGCACCACCCTCCCAGGGAAAGGCCAAACACACCCCACATGTCTTTGCTCCTCTGGAGAGCTGCAGGCAACCTCAAACTCTCAGGAAGCTTCTCGGCTGAGACGCAGAAGCACTCTGGCTGGGGTCTCGCATCCCCTGCCTGGAGACCCATGGTGCCTGTTTCTCCCTGGGCGTTGCTTCACCTGAGCGGCCAGGCAACATCTGCCCCATCTACCCTTCTGCTCTTCCCTTCCAGCTGACAGAGTTCTCCCTGCTCTACTCTAGCCCTAGGAAGTTTGGAGACAACCGGGCTCCTCCTCCTGTGCAAGGAGTCCCGGGGCCCAGGTGGAGTGGAAAGGCAAAACCACAGGCAAGCCCAGGAAAGTGCTGAGTCATGTCTGACACACTCCCTCAGCCTGCTCCTTCATGGCTAGCGAGGCTGTGAGCTAGGAAAGTCTTTGGAAGCTCAGCAAGTGGCAGCGAGATGCAGGCCCCAACCCAGCAATCCCGGTGCTTGGAGCAGGTCTCACAGCCTCCCAGTGCCAAAGCGAGCTCCTCTCTGCCAAATGCAGCTTTGCACACGCAGGCCGCTCTGCTGCCTCTGCATCCACGAAGGAAGCTCTCTAGGCCCGCTTCCTGCGAAATCTGCTTCAGCCTGAGGGACAAGCCCTTGGAGAGGTCTTGGCTCAGGGGCAGTTGCTCCTGTGCCTGGGGAAGAGGGAAGGGCACCACACTCCCAAGGAAAGGCCAGACACACTCCACACGTCTTTGCTCCTCTGGAGGGCGGCATGGAGCCTCCACCTGGGAGGTCGCGTCTCAGCGGAGACGCAGGGGCATTCTGGCTGTGATCCCGCAGCCCCTGCCTGGAGGCCCACGGTGCCTGTTTCTCTCTGGGCGTTGCTTCCACAGTGCGGCCAAGCAACATCTTCACCATGGGCACAACAGCGCTTCCCTTCCGCCTGACAGACGTCTCAGTGCTCTGCTCTAGACCTCTGAAGTGGGGAGACAACCGAGCCCAGCCTCCTTTCCAAGGAGTCCTGCGCCTTCCATTGCACTGAAAGGCAATAGCACGGGGAAGCCTAGGAAGGGGCTGAGTCATGTCGGACACACTTCCTCAGCCTGCTCCATTCAGGGAAGCAACGCTGGGAGCTAGGAAAGCCTTCTCAAGCTCGGAGAGTGCAAGAGAGATGCAGGCCGCGCACCCGGAAATCTCGGTGCTTGGAGCCAATCTCAGCGTCTCCCACGGGCAAAGCGAACGCCTCTCTGCCAAATCCAGCTTTGCAGACGCAGGCCGCTAGGCTGCCTCTGCATTGGCGAAGGAAGCTCTCTCCTCCCGCTTCCTGCGAAATCTGCTTCTCAGCCTGAGCGAATCTCAGTGGGAACGGTCTTTCCTCTGGGGCCGTTGCTCCTGTGCCTGGGGCCGCCGCAAGGGCACCACCCTCCCAGGGAAAGGCCAAACACACCCCACATGTCTTTGCTCCTCTGGAGAGCTGCAGGCAACCTCAAACTCTCAGGAAGCTTCTCGGCTGAGACGCAGAAGCACTCTGGCTGGGGTCTCGCATCCCCTGCCTGGAGGCCCATGGTGCCTGTTTCTCCCTGGGCGTTGCTTCACCTGAGCGGCCAGGCAACATCTGCCCCATCTACCCTTCTGCTCTTCCCTTCCAGCTGACAGAGTTCTCCCTGCTCTACTCTAGCCCTAGGAAGTTTGGAGACAACCGGGCTCCTCCTCCTGTGCAAGGAGTCCCGGGGCCCAGGTGGAGTGGAAAGGCAAAACCACAGGCAAGCCCAGGAAAGTGCTGAGTCATGTCTGACACACTCCCTCAGCCTGCTCCTTCATGGCTAGCGAGGCTGTGAGCTAGGAAAGTCTTTGGAAGCTCAGCAAGTGGCAGCGAGATGCAGGCCCCAACCCAGCAATCCCGGTGCTTGGAGCAGGTCTCACAGCCTCCCAGTGCCAAAGCGAGCTCCTCTCTGCCAAATGCAGCTTTGCACACGCAGGCCGCTCTGCTGCCTCTGCATCCACGAAGGAAGCTCTCTAGGCCCGCTTCCTGCGAAATCTGCTTCAGCCTGAGGGAAAAGCCCTTGGAGAGGTCTTGGCTCAGGGGCAGTTGCTCCTGTGCCTGGGGAAGAGGGAAGGGCACCACACTCCCAAGGAAAGGCCAGACACACTCCACACGTCTTTGCTCCTCTGGAGGGCGGCATGGAGCCTCCAACTGGGAGGTCGCGTCTCAGCGGAGACGCAGGGGCATTCTGGCTGTGATCCCGCAGCCCCTGCCTGGAGGCCCACGGTGCCTGTTTCTCTCTGGGCGTTGCTTCCACAGTGCGGCCAAGCAACATCTTCACCATGGGCACAACAGCGCTTCCCTTCCGCCTGACAGACGTCTCAGTGCTCTGCTCTAGACCTCTGAAGTGGGGAGACAACCGAGCCCAGCCTCCTTTCCAAGGAGTCCTGCGCCTTCCATTGCACTGAAAGGCAATAGCACGGGGAAGCCTAGGAAGGGGCTGAGTCATGTCGGACACACTTCCTCAGCCTGCTCCTTTCAGGGAAGCAACGCTGGGAGCTAGGAAAGCCTTCTGAAGCTCGGAGAGTGCAAGAGAGATGCAGGCCGCGCACCCGGAAATCTCGGTGCTTGGAGCCAATCTCAGCGTCTCCCAGGGGCAAAGCGAACGCCTCTCTGCCAAATCCAGCTTTGCAGACGCAGGCCGCTAGGCTGCCTCTGCGTTGGCGAAGGAAGCTCTCTCCTCCCGCTTCCTGCGAAATCTGCTTCTCAGCCTGAGCGAATCTCAGTGGGAACGGTCTTTCCTCTGGGGCCGTTGCTCCTGTGCCTGGGGCCGCCGCAAGGGCACCACCCTCCCAGGGAAAGGCCAAACACACCCCACATGTCTTTGCTCCTCTGGAGAGCTGCAGGCAACCTCAAACTCTCAGGAAGCTTCTCGGCTGAGACGCAGAAGCACTCTGGCTGGGGTCTCGCATCCCCTGCCTGGAGACCCATGGTGCCTGTTTCTCCCTGGGCGTTGCTTCACCTGAGCGGCCAGGCAACATCTGCCCCATCTACCCTTCTGCTCTTCCCTTCCAGCTGACAGAGTTCTCCCTGCTCTACTCTAGCCCTAGGAAGTTTGGAGACAACCGGGCTCCTCCTCCTGTGCAAGGAGTCCCGGGGCCCAGGTGGAGTGGAAAGGAAAAACCACAGGCAAGCCCAGGAAAGTGCTGAGTCATGTCTGACACACTCCCTCAGCCTGCTCCTTCATGGCTAGCGAGGCTGTGAGCTAGGAAAGTCTTTGGAAGCTCAGCAAGTGGCAGCGAGATGCAGGCCCCAACCCAGCAATCCCGGTGCTTGGAGCAGGTCTCACAGCCTCCCAGTGCCAAAGCGAGCTCCTCTCTGCCAAATGCAGCTTTGCACACGCAGGCCGCTCTGCTGCCTCTGCATCCACGAAGGAAGCTCTCTAGGCCCGCTTCCTGCGAAATCTGCTTCAGCCTGAGGGAAAAGCCCTTGGAGAGGTCTTGGCTTAGGGGCAGTTGCTCCTGTGCCTGGGGAAGAGGGAAGGGCACCACACTCCCAAGGAAAGGCCAGACACACTCCACACGTCTTTGCTCCTCTGGAGGGCGGCATGGAGCCTCCAACTGGGAGGTCGCGTCTCAGCGGAGACGCAGGGGCATTCTGGCTGTGATCCCGCAGCCCCTGCCTGGAGGCCCACGGTGCCTGTTTCTCTCTGGGCGTTGCTTCCACAGTGCGGCCAAGCAACATCTTCACCATGGGCACAACAGCGCTTCCCTTCCGCCTGACAGACGGCTCAGTGCTCTGCTCTAGACCTCTGAAGTGGGGAGACAACCGAGCCCAGCCTCCTTTCCAAGGAGTCCTGCGCCTTCCATTGCACTGAAAGGCAATAGCACGGGGAAGCCTAGGAAGGGGCTGAGTCATGTCGGACACACTTCCTCATCCTGCTCCTTTCAGGGAAGCAACGCTGGGAGCTAGGAAAGCCTTCTCAAGCTCGGAGAGTGCAAGAGAGATGCAGGCCGCGCACCGGGAAATCTCGGTGCTTGGAGCCAATCTCAGCGTCTCCCAGGGGCAAAGCGAACGCCTCTCTGCCAAATCCAGCTTTGCAGACGCAGGCCGCTAGGCTGCCTCTGCATTGGCGAAGGAAGCTCTCTCCTCCCGCTTCCTGCGAAATCTGCTTCTCAGCCTGAGCGAATCTCAGTGGGAACGGTCTTTCCTCTGGGGCCGCCGCAAGGGCACCACCCTCCCAGGGAAAGGCCAAACACACCCCACATGTCTTTGCTCCTCTGGAGAGCTGCAGGCAACCTCAAACTCTCAGGAAGCTTCTCGGCTGAGACGCAGAAGCACTCTGGCTGGGGTCTCGCATCCCCTGCCTGGAGGCCCATGGTGCCTGTTTCTCCCTGGGCGTTGCTTCACCAGAGCGGCCAGGCAACATCTGCCCCATCTACCCTTCTGCTCTTCCCTTCCAGCTGACAGAGTTCTCCCTGCTCTACTCTAGCCCTAGGAAGTTTGGAGACAACCGGGCTCCTCCTCCTGTGCAAGGAGTCCCGGGGCCCAGGTGGAGTGGAAAGGCAAAACCACAGGCAAGCCCAGGAAAGTGCTGAGTCATGTCTGACACACTCCCTCAGCCTGCTCCTTCATGGCTAGCGAGGCTGTGAGCTAGGAAAGTCTTTGGAAGCTCAGCAAGTGGCAGCGAGATGCAGGCCCCAACCCAGCAATCCCGGTGCTTGGAGCAGGTCTCACAGCCTCCCAGTGCCAAAGCGAGCTCCTCTCTGCCAAATGCAGCTTTGCACACGCAGGCCGCTCTGCTGCCTCTGCATCCACGAAGGAAGCTCTCTAGGCCCGCTTCCTGCGAAATCTGCTTCCGCCTGAGGGAAAAGCCCTTGGAGAGGTCTTGGCTCAGGGGCAGTTGCTCCTGTGCCTGGGGAAGAGGGAAGGGCACCACACTCCCAAGGAAAGGCCAGACACACTCCACACGTCTTTGCTCCTCTGGAGGGCGGCATGGAGCCTCCAACTGGGAGGTCGCGTCTCAGCGGAGACGCAGGGGCATTCTGGCTGTGATCCCGCAGCCCCTGCCTGGAGGCCCACGGTGCCTGTTTCTCTCTGGGCGTTGCTTCCACAGTGCGGCCAAGCAACATCTTCACCATGGGCACAACAGCGCTTCCCTTCCGCCTGACAGACGTCTCAGTGCTCTGCTCTAGACCTCTGAAGTGGGGAGACAACCGAGCCCAGCCTCCTTTCCAAGGAGTCCTGCGCCTTCCATTGCACTGAAAGGCAATAGCACGGGGAAGCCTAGGAAGGGGCTGAGTCATGTCGGACACACTTCCTCAGCCTGCTCCTTTCAGGGAAGCAACGCTGGGAGCTAGGAAAGCCTTCTCCAGCTCGGAGAGTGCAAGAGAGATGCAGGCCGCGCACCCGGAAATCTCGGTGCTTGGAGCCAATCTCAGCGTCTCCCAGGGGCAAAGCGAACGCCTCTCTGCCAAATCCAGCTTTGCAGACGCAGGCCGCTAGGCTGCCTCTGCATTGGCGAAGGAAGCTCTCTCCTCCCGCTTCCTGCGAAATCTGCTTCTCAGCCTGAGCGAATCTCAGTGGGAACGGTCTTTCCTCTGGGGCCGTTGCTCCTGTGCCTGGGGCCGCCGCAAGGGCACCACCCTCCCAGGGAAAGGCCAAACACACCCCACATGTCTTTGCTCCTCTGGAGAGCTGCAGGCAACCTCAAACTCTCAGGAAGCTTCTCGGCTGAGACGCAGAAGCACTCTGGCTGGGGTCTCGCATCCCCTGCCTGGAGGCCCATGGTGCCTGTTTCTCCCTGGGCGTTGCTTCACCTGAGCGGCCAGGCAACATCTGCCCCATCTACCCTTCTGCTCTTCCCTTCCAGCTGACAGAGTTCTCCCTGCTCTACTCTAGCCCTAGGAAGTTTGGAGACAACCGGGCTCCTCCTCCTGTGCAAGGAGTCCCGGGGCCCAGGTGGAGTGGAAAGGAAAAACCACAGGCAAGCCCAGGAAAGTGCTGAGTCATGTCTGACACACTCCCTCAGCCTGCTCCTTCATGGCTAGCGAGGCTGTGAGCTAGGAAAGTCTTTGGAAGCTCAGCAAGTGGCAGCGAGATGCAGGCCCCAACCCAGCAATCCCGGTGCTTGGAGCAGGTCTCACAGCCTCCCAGTGCCAAAGCGAGCTCCTCTCTGCCAAATGCAGCTTTGCACACGCAGGCCGCTCTGCTGCCTCTGCATCCACGAAGGAAGCTCTCTAGGCCCGCTTCCTGCGAAATCTGCTTCAGCCTGAGGGAAAAGCCCTTGGAGAGGTCTTGGCTTAGGGGCAGTTGCTCCTGTGCCTGGGGAAGAGGGAAGGGCACCACACTCCCAAGGAAAGGCCAGACACACTCCACACGTCTTTGCTCCTCTGGAGGGCGGCATGGAGCCTCCAACTGGGAGGTCGCGTCTCAGCGGAGACGCAGGGGCATTCTGGCTGTGATCCCGCAGCCCCTGCCTGGAGGCCCACGGTGCCTGTTTCTCTCTGGGCGTTGCTTCCACAGTGCGGCCAAGCAACATCTTCACCATGGGCACAACAGCGCTTCCCTTCCGCCTGACAGACGGCTCAGCGCTCTGCTCTAGACCTCTGAAGTGGGGAGACAACCGAGCCCAGCCTCCTTTCCAAGGAGTCCTGCGCCTTCCATTGCACTGAAAGGCAATAGCACGGGGAAGCCTAGGAAGGGGCTGAGTCATGTCGGACACACTTCCTCATCCTGCTCCTTTCAGGGAAGCAACGCTGGGAGCTAGGAAAGCCTTCTCAAGCTCGGAGAGTGCAAGAGAGATGCAGGCCGCGCACCCGGAAATCTCGGTGCTTGGAGCCAATCTCAGCGTCTCCCAGGGGCAAAGCGAACGCCTCTCTGCCAAATCCAGCTTTGCAGACGCAGGCCGCTAGGCTGCCTCTGCATTGGCGAAGGAAGCTCTCTCCTCCCGCTTCCTGCGAAATCTGCTTCTCAGCCTGAGCGAATCTCAGTGGGAACGGTCTTTCCTCTGGGGCCGCCGCAAGGGCACCACCCTCCCAGGGAAAGGCCAAACACACCCCACATGTCTTTGCTCCTCTGGAGAGCTGCAGGCAACCTCAAACTCTCAGGAAGCTTCTCGGCTGAGACGCAGAAGCACTCTGGCTGGGGTCTCGCATCCCCTGCCTGGAGGCCCATGGTGCCTGTTTCTCCCTGGGCGTTGCTTCACCAGAGCGGCCAGGCAACATCTGCCCCATCTACCCTTCTGCTCTTCCCTTCCAGCTGACAGAGTTCTCCCTGCTCTACTCTAGCCCTAGGAAGTTTGGAGACAACCGGGCTCCTCCTCCTGTGCAAGGAGTCCCGGGGCCCAGGTGGAGTGGAAAGGCAAAACCACAGGCAAGCCCAGGAAAGTGCTGAGTCATGTCTGACACACTCCCTCAGCCTGCTCCTTCATGGCTAGCGAGGCTGTGAGCTAGGAAAGTCTTTGGAAGCTCAGCAAGTGGCAGCGAGATGCAGGCCCCAACCCAGCAATCCCGGTGCTTGGAGCAGGTCTCACAGCCTCCCAGTGCCAAAGCGAGCTCCTCTCTGCCAAATGCAGCTTTGCACACGCAGGCCGCTCTGCTGCCTCTGCATCCACGAAGGAAGCTCTCTAGGCCCGCTTCCTGCGAAATCTGCTTCCGCCTGAGGGAAAAGCCCTTGGAGAGGTCTTGGCTCAGGGGCAGTTGCTCCTGTGCCTGGGGAAGAGGGAAGGGCACCACACTCCCAAGGAAAGGCCAGACACACTCCACACGTCTTTGCTCCTCTGGAGGGCGGCATGGAGCCTCCAACTGGGAGGTCGCGTCTCAGCGGAGACGCAGGGGCATTCTGGCTGTGATCCCGCAGCCCCTGCCTGGAGGCCCACGGTGCCTGTTTCTCTCTGGGCGTTGCTTCCACAGTGCGGCCAAGCAACATCTTCACCATGGGCACAACAGCGCTTCCCTTCCGCCTGACAGACGTCTCAGTGCTCTGCTCTAGACCTCTGAAGTGGGGAGACAACCGAGCCCAGCCTCCTTTCCAAGGAGTCCTGCGCCTTCCATTGCACTGAAAGGCAATAGCACGGGGAAGCCTAGGAAGGGGCTGAGTCATGTCGGACACACTTCCTCAGCCTGCTCCTTTCAGGGAAGCAACGCTGGGAGCTAGGAAAGCCTTCTCAAGCTCGGAGAGTGCAAGAGAGATGCAGGCCGCGCACCCGGAAATCTCGGTGCTTGGAGCCAATCTCAGCGTCTCCCAGGGGCAAAGCGAACACCTCTCTGCCAAATCCAGCTTTGCAGACGCAGGCCGCTAGGCTGCCTCTGCATTGGCGAAGGAAGCTCTCTCCTCCCGCTTCCTGCGAAATCTGCTTCTCAGCCTGAGCGAATCTCAGTGGGAACGGTCTTTCCTCTGGGGCCGTTGCTCCTGTGCCTGGGGCCGCCGCAAGGGCACCACCCTCCCAGGGAAAGGCCAAACACACCCCACATGTCTTTGCTCCTCTGGAGAGCTGCAGGCAACCTCAAACTCTCAGGAAGCTTCTCGGCTGAGACGCAGAAGCACTCTGGCTGGGGTCTCGCATCCCCTGCCTGGAGGCCCATGGTGCCTGTTTCTCCCTGGGCGTTGCTTCACCAGAGCGGCCAGGCAACATCTGCCCCATCTACCCTTCTGCTCTTCCCTTCCAGCTGACAGAGTTCTCCCTGCTCTACTCTAGCCCTAGGAAGTTTGGAGACAACCGGGCTCCTCCTCCTGTGCAAGGAGTCCCGGGGCCCAGGTGGAGTGGAAAGGCAAAACCACAGGCAAGCCCAGGAAAGTGCTGAGTCATGTCTGACACACTCCCTCAGCCTGCTCCTTCATGGCTAGCGAGGCTGTGAGCTAGGAAAGTCTTTGGAAGCTCAGCAAGTGGCAGCGAGATGCAGGCCCCAACCCAGCAATCCCGGTGCTTGGAGCAGGTCTCACAGCCTCCCAGTGCCAAAGCGAGCTCCTCTCTGCCAAATGCAGCTTTGCACACGCAGGCCGCTCTGCTGCCTCTGCATCCACGAAGGAAGCTCTCTAGGCCCGCTTCCTGCGAAATCTGCTTCCGCATGAGGGACAAGCCCTTGGTGAGGTCTTGGCTCAGGGGCAGTTGCTCCTGTGCCTGGGGAAGAGGGAAGGGCACCACACTCCCAAGGAAAGGCCAGACACACTCCACACGTCTTTGCTCCTCTGGAGGGCGGCATGGAGCCTCCAACTGGGAGGTCGCGTCTCAGCGGAGACGCAGGGGCATTCTGGCTGTGATCCCGCAGCCCCTGCCTGGAGGCCCACGGTGCCTGTTTCTCTCTGGGCGTTGCTTCCACAGTGCGGCCAAGCAACATCTTCACCATGGGCACAACAGCGCTTCCCTTCCGCCTGACAGACGTCTCAGTGCTCTGCTCTAGACCTCTGAAGTGGGGAGACAACCGAGCCCAGCCTCCTTTCCAAGGAGTCCTGCGCCTTCCATTGCACTGAAAGGCAATAGCACGGGGAAGCCTAGGAAGGGGCTGAGTCATGTCGGACACACTTCCTCAGCCTGCTCCTTTCAGGGAAGCAACGCTGGGAGCTAGGAAAGCCTTCTCAAGCTCGGAGAGTGCAAGAGAGATGCAGGCCGCGCACCCGGAAATCTCGGTGCTTGGAGCCAATCTCAGCGTCTCCCAGGGGCAAAGCGAACGCCTCTCTGCCAAATCCAGCTTTGCAGACGCAGGCCGCTAGGCTGCCTCTGCATTGGCGAAGGAAGCTCTCTCCTCCCGCTTCCTGCGAAATCTGCTTCTCAGCCTGAGCGAATCTCAGTGGGAACGGTCTTTCCTCTGGGGCCGTTGCTCCTGTGCCTGGGGCCGCCGCAAGGGCACCACCCTCCCAGGGAAAGGCCAAACACACCCCACATGTCTTTGCTCCTCTGGAGAGCTGCAGGCAACCTCAAACTCTCAGGAAGCTTCTCGGCTGAGACGCAGAAGCACTCTGGCTGGGGTCTCGCATCCCCTGCCTGGAGACCCATGGTGCCTGTTTCTCCCTGGGCGTTGCTTCACCTGAGCGGCCAGGCAACATCTGCCCCATCTACCCTTCTGCTCTTCCCTTCCAGCTGACAGAGTTCTCCCTGCTCTACTCTAGCCCTAGGAAGTTTGGAGACAACCGGGCTCCTCCTCCTGTGCAAGGAGTCCCGGGGCCCAGGTGGAGTGGAAAGGCAAAACCACAGGCAAGCCCAGGAAAGTGCTGAGTCATGTCTGACACACTCCCTCAGCCTGCTCCTTCATGGCTAGCGAGGCTGTGAGCTAGGAAAGTCTTTGGAAGCTCAGCAAGTGGCAGCGAGATGCAGGCCCCAACCCAGCAATCCCGGTGCTTGGAGCAGGTCTCACAGCCTCCCAGTGCCAAAGCGAGCTCCTCTCTGCCAAATGCAGCTTTGCACACGCAGGCCGCTCTGCTGCCTATGCATCCACGAAGGAAGCTCTCTAGGCCCGCTTCCTGCGAAATCTGCTTCCGCCTGAGGGAAAAGCCCTTGGAGAGGTCTTGGCTCAGGGGCAGTTGCTCCTGTGCCTGGGGAAGAGGGAAGGGCACCACACTCCCAAGGAAAGGCCAGACACACTCCACACGTCTTTGCTCCTCTGGAGGGCGGCATGGAGCCTCCAACTGGGAGGTCGCGTCTCAGCGGAGACGCAGGGGCATTCTGGCTGTGATCCCGCAGCCCCTGCCTGGAGGCCCACGGTGCCTGTTTCTCTCTGGGCGTTGCTTCCACAGTGCGGCCAAGCAACATCTTCACCATGGGCACAACAGCGCTTCCCTTCCGCCTGACAGACGTCTCAGTGCTCTGCTCTAGACCTCTGAAGTGGGGAGACAACCGAGCCCAGCCTCCTTTCCAAGGAGTCCTGCGCCTTCCATTGCACTGAAAGGCAATAGCACGGGGAAGCCTAGGAAGGGGCTGAGTCATGTCGGACACACTTCCTCAGCCTGCTCCTTTCAGGGAAGCAACGCTGGGAGCTAGGAAAGCCTTCTCAAGCTCGGAGAGTGCAAGAGAGATGCAGGCCGCGCACCCGGAAATCTCGGTGCTTGGAGCCAATCTCAGCGTCTCCCAGGGGCAAAGCGAACGCCTCTCTGCCAAATCCAGCTTTGCAGACGCAGGCCGCTAGGCTGCCTCTGCATTGGCGAAGGAAGCTCTCTCCTCCCGCTTCCTGCGAAATCTGCTTCTCAGCCTGAGCGAATCTCAGTGGGAACGGTCTTTCCTCTGGGGCCGTTGCTCCTGTGCCTGGGGCCGCCGCAAGGGCACCACCCTCCCAGGGAAAGGCCAAACACACCCCACATGTCTTTGCTCCTCTGGAGAGCTGCAGGCAACCTCAAACTCTCAGGAAGCTTCTCGGCTGAGACGCAGAAGCACTCTGGCTGGGGTCTCGCATCCCCTGCCTGGAGACCCATGGTGCCTGTTTCTCCCTGGGCGTTGCTTCACCTGAGCGGCCAGGCAACATCTGCCCCATCTACCCTTCTGCTCTTCCCTTCCAGCTGACAGAGTTCTCCCTGCTCTACTCTAGCCCTAGGAAGTTTGGAGACAACCGGGCTCCTCCTCCTGTGCAAGGAGTCCCGGGGCCCAGGTGGAGTGGAAAGGCAAAACCACAGGCAAGCCCAGGAAAGTGCTGAGTCATGTCTGACACACTCCCTCAGCCTGCTCCTTCATGGCTAGCGAGGCTGTGAGCTAGGAAAGTCTTTGGAAGCTCAGCAAGTGGCAGCGAGATGCAGGCCCCAACCCAGCAATCCCGGTGCTTGGAGCAGGTCTCACAGCCTCCCAGTGCCAAAGCGAGCTCCTCTCTGCCAAATGCAGCTTTGCACACGCAGGCCGCTCTGCTGCCTCTGCATCCACGAAGGAAGCTCTCTAGGCCCCCTTCCTGCGAAATCTGCTTCCGCCTGAGGGAAAAGCCCTTGGAGAGGTCTTGGCTCAGGGTCAGTTGCTCCTGTGCCTGGGGAAGAGGGAAGGGCACCACACTCCCAAGGAAAGGCCAGACACACTCCACACGTCTTTGCTCCTCTGGAGGGCGGCATGGAGCCTCCAACTGGGAGGTCGCGTCTCAGCGGAGACGCAGGGGCATTCTGGCTGTGATCCCGCAGCCCCTGCCTGGAGGCCCACGGTGCCTGTTTCTCTCTGGGCGTTGCTTCCACAGTGCGGCCAAGCAACATCTTCACCATGGGCACAACAGCGCTTCCCTTCCGCCTGACAGACGTCTCAGTGCTCTGCTCTAGACCTCTGAAGTGGGGAGACAACCGAGCCCAGCCTCCTTTCCAAGGAGTCCTGCGCCTTCCATTGCACTGAAAGGCAATAGCACGGGGACACCTAGGAAGGGGCTGAGTCATGTCGGACACACTTCCTCAGCCTGCTCCTTTCAGGGAAGCAACGCTGGGAGCTAGGAAAGCCTTCTCAAGCTCGGAGAGTGCAAGAGAGATGCAGGCCGCGCACCCGGAAATCTCGGTGCTTGGAGCCAATCTCAGCGTCTCCCAGGGGCAAAGCGAACGCCTCTCTGCCAAATCCAGCTTTGCAGACGCAGGCCGCTAGGCTGCCTCTGCATTGGCGAAGGAAGCTCTCTCCTCCCGCTTCCTGCGAAATCTGCTTCTCAGCCTGAGCGAATCTCAGTGGGAACGGTCTTTCCTCTGGGGCCGTTGCTCCTGTGCCTGGGGCCGCCGCAAGGGCACCACCCTCCCAGGGAAAGGCCAAACACACCCCACATGTCTTTGCTCCTCTGGAGAGCTGCAGGCAACCTCAAACTCTCAGGAAGCTTCTCGGCTGAGACGCAGAAGCACTCTGGCTGGGGTCTCGCATCCCCTGCCTGGAGACCCATGGTGCCTGTTTCTCCCTGGGCGTTGCTTCACCTGAGCGGCCAGGCAACATCTGCCCCATCTACCCTTCTGCTCTTCCCTTCCAGCTGACAGAGTTCTCCCTGCTCTACTCTAGCCCTAGGAAGTTTGGAGACAACCGGGCTCCTCCTCCTGTGCAAGGAGTCCCGGGGCCCAGGTGGAGTGGAAAGGAAAAACCACAGGCAAGCCCAGGAAAGTGCTGAGTCATGTCTGACACACTCCCTCAGCCTGCTCCTTCATGGCTAGCGAGGCTGTGAGCTAGGAAAGTCTTTGGAAGCTCAGCAAGTGGCAGCGAGATGCAGGCCCCAACCCAGCAATCCCGGTGCTTGGAGCAGGTCTCACAGCCTCCCAGTGCCAAAGCGAGCTCCTCTCTGCCAAATGCAGCTTTGCACACGCAGGCCGCTCTGCTGCCTCTGCATCCACGAAGGAAGCTCTCTAGGCCCGCTTCCTGCGAAATCTGCTACCGCCTGAGGGAAAAGCCCTTGGAGAGGTCTTGGCTCAGGGGCAGTTGCTCCTGTGCCTGGGGAAGAGGGAAGGGCACCACACTCCCAAGGAAAGGCCAGACACACTCCACACGTCTTTGCTCCTCTGGAGGGCGGCATGGAGCCTCCAACTGGGAAGTGGCTTTTCAGCTGAGATGCAGGGGCATTCTGGCTATGATCCCGCAGCCCCTGCCTGGAGGCCCACGGTGCGTGTTTCTCCCTGGGCGTTGCTTCCACAGTGCGGCCAAGCAACATCTTCACCCTGGGCACAACAGCGCTTCCCTTCGGTCTGACAGACATCTCAGTGCTCTGCCCTAGATCTCTGAAGTGGGGAGACAACCGAGCCCAGCCTCCACAACCGAGCCCAGCCTCCTTTCCAAGGAGTCCTGCGCCTTCGATTGCACTGAAAGGCAATAGCACGGGGAAGCCTAGGAAGGGGCTGAGTCACGTCGGACACACTTCCTCAGCCTGCTCCTTTCGGGGAAGCAACGCTGGGATCTAGGAAAGCCTTCTCAAGCTCGGAAAGTGCCAGAGAGATGCAGGCCGCGCACCCGGAAATCTCGGTGCTTGGAGCCAATCTCAGCGTCTCCCAGGGGCAAAGCGAACGCCTCTCTGCCAAATCCAGCTTTGCAGACGCAGGCCGCTAGGCTGCCTCTGCATTGGCGAAGGATGCTCTCTCCTCCCGCTTCCTGCAAAATGTGCTTCTCAGCCTGAGCGAATCTCAGTGGGAACGGTCTTTCCTCTGGGGCCGTTGCTCCTGGGCCTGGGGCTGCCGCAAGGGCACCACCCTCCCAGGGAAAGGCCAAACACACCCCACATGTCTTTGCTCCTCTGGAGAGCTGCAGGTAACCTCAAACTCTCAGGAAGCTTCTCGGCTGAGACGCAGAAGCACTCTGGCTGGGGTCTCGCATCCCCTGCCTGGAGGCCCATGGTGCCTGTTTCTCCATGGGCGTTGCTTCACCAGAGCGGCCAGGCAACATCTGCCCCATCTACCCTTCTGCTCTTCCCTTCCAGCTGACAGAGTTCTCCCTGCTCTACTCTAGCCCTAGGAAGTTTGGAGACAACCGGGCTCCTCCTCCTGTGCAAGGAGTCCCGGGGCCCAGGTGGAGTGGAAAGGCAAAACCACAGGCAAGCCCAGGAAAGTGCTGAGTCATGTCTGACACACTCCCTCAGCCTGCTCCTTCATGGCTAGCGAGGCTGTGAGCTAGGAAAGTCTTTGGAAGCTCAGCAAGTGGCAGCGAGATGCAGGCCCCAACCCAGCAATCCCGGTGCTTGGAGCAGGTCTCACAGCCTCCCAGTGCCAAAGCGAGCTCCTCTCTGCCAAATGCAGCTTTGCACACGCAGGCCGCTCTGCTGCCTCTGCATCCACGAAGGAAGCTCTCGAGGCCCGCTTCCTGCGAAATCTGCTTCAGCCTGAGGGAAAAGCCCTTGGAGAGGTCTTGGCTCAGGGGCAGTTGCTCCTGTGCCTGGGGAAGAGGGAAGGGCACCACACTCCCAAGGAAAGGCCAGACACACTCCACATGTCTTTGCTCCTCTGGAGGGCGGCATGGAGCCTCCAACTGGGAGGTCGCGTCTCAGCGGAGACGCAGGGGCATTCTGGCTGTGATCCCGCAGCCCCTGCCTGGAGGCCCACGGTGCCTGTTTCTCTCTGGGCGTTGCTTCCACAGTGCGGCCAAGCAACATCTTCACCATGGGCACAACAGCGCTTCCCTTCCGCCTGACAGACGTCTCAGTGCTCTGCTCTATACCTCTGAAGTGGGGAGACAACCGAGCCCAGCCTCCTTTCCAAGGAGTCCTGCGCCTTCCATTGCACTGAAAGGCAATAGCACGGGGAAGCCTAGGAAGGGGCTGAGTCATGTCGGACACACTTCCTCATCCTGCTCCTTTCAGGGAAGCAACGCTGGGAGCTAGGAAAGCCTTCTCAAGCTCGGAGAGTGCAAGAGAGATGCAGGCCGCGCACCCGAAAATTCGGTGCATGGAGCCAATCTCAGCGTCTCCCAGGGGCAAAGCGAACGCCTCTCTGCCAAATCCAGCTTTGCAGACGCAGGCCGCTAGGCTGCCTCTGCATTGGCGAAGGAAGCTCTCTCCTCCCGCTTCCTGCGAAATCTGCTTCTCAGCCTGAGCGAATCTCAGTGGGAACGGTCTTTCCTCTGGGGCCGTTGCTCCTGTGCCTGGGGCCGCCGCAAGGGCACCACCCTCCCAGGGAAAGGCCAAACACACCCCACATGTCTTTGCTCCTCTGGAGAGCTGCAGGCAACCTCAAACTCTCAGGAAGCTTCTCGGCTGAGACGCAGAAGCACTCTGGCTGGGGTCTCGCATCCCCTGCCTGGAGGCCCATGGTGCCTGTTTCTCCCTGGGCGTTGCTTCACCTGAGCGGCCAGGCAACATCTGCCCCATCTACCCTTCTGCTCTTCCCTTCCAGCTGACAGAGTTCTCCCTGCTCTACTCTAGCCCTAGGAAGTTTGGAGACAACCGGGCTCCTCCTCCTCTGCAAGGAGTCCCGGGGCCCAGGTGGAGTGGAAAGGCAAAACCACAGGCAAGCCCAGGAAAGTGCTGAGTCATGTCTGACACACTCCCTCAGCCTGCTCCTTCATGGCTAGCGAGGCTGTGAGCTAGGAAAGTCTTTGGAAGCTCAGCAAGTGGCAGCGAGATGCAGGCCCCAACCCAGCAATCCCGGTGCTTGGAGCAGGTCTCACAGCCTCCCAGTGCCAAAGCGAGCTCCTCTCTGCCAAATGCAGCTTTGCACACGCAGGCCGCTCTGCTGCCTCTGCATCCACGAAGGAAGCTCTCTAGGCCCGCTTCCTGCGAAATCTGCTTCAGCCTGAGGGAAAAGCCCTTGGAGAGGTCTTGGCTCAGGGGCAGTTGCTCCTGTGCCTGGGGAAGAGGGAAGGGCACCACACTCCCAAGGAAAGGCCAGACACACTCCACACGTCTTTGCTCCTCTGGAGGGCGGCATGGAGCCTCCAACTGGGAGGTCGCTTCTCAGCAGAGAAGCAGGGGCATTCTGGCTGTGATCCCGCAGCCCCTGCCTGGAGGGCCACGGTGCCTGTTTCTCTCTGGGCGTTGCTTCCACAGTGCGGCCAAGCAACATCTTCACCATGGGCACAACAGCGCTTCCCTTCCGCCTGTCAGACGTCTCAGTGCTCTGCTCTAGACCTCTGAAGTGGGGAGACAACCGAGCCCAGCCTCCATTCCAAGGAGTCCTGCGCCTTCCATTGCACTGAAAGGCAATAGCACGGGGAAGCCTAGGAAGGGGCTGAGTCATGTCGGACACACTTCCTCAGCCTGCTCCTTTCAGGGAAGCAACGCTGGGAGCTAGGAAAGCCTTCTCAAGCTCGGAGAGTGCAAGAGAGATGCAGGCCGCGCACCCGGAAATCTCGGTGCTTGGAGACAATCTCAGCGTCTCCCAGGGGCAAAGCGAACGCCTCTCTGCCAAATCCAGCTTTGCAGACGCAGGCCGCTAGGCTGCCTCTGCATTGGCGAAGGAAGCTCTCTCCTCCCGCTTCCTGCGAAATCTGCTTCTCAGCCTGAGCGAATCTCCGTGGGAACGGTCTTTCCTCTGGGGCCGTTGCTCCTGTGCCTGGGGCCGCCGCAAGGGCACCACCCTCCCAGGGAAAGGCCAAACACACCCCACATGTCTTTGCTCCTCTGGAGAGCTGCAGGCAACCTCAAACTCTCAGGAAGCTTCTCGGCTGAGACGCAGAAGCACTCTGGCTGGGGTCTCGCATCCCCTGCCTGGAGGCCCATGGTGCCTGTTTCTCCCTGGGCGTTGCTTCACCAGAGCGGCCAGGCAACATCTGCCCCATCTACCCTTCTGCTCTTCCCTTCCAGCTGACAGAGTTCTCCCTGCTCTACTCTAGCCCTAGGAAGTTTGGAGACAACCGGGCTCCTCCTCCTGTGCAAGGAGTCCCGGGGCCCAGGTGGAGTGGAAAGGCAAAACCACAGGCAAGCCCAGGAAAGTGCTGAGTCATGTCTGACACACTCCCTCAGCCTGCTCCTTCATGGCTAGCGAGGCTGTGAGCTAGGAAAGTCTTTGGAAGCTCAGCAAGTGGCAGCGAGATGCAGGCCCCAACCCAGCAATCCCGGTGCTTGGAGCAGGTCTCACAGCCTCCCAGTGCCAAAGCGAGCTCCTCTCTGCCAAATGCAGCTTTGCACACGCAGGCCGCTCTGCTGCCTCTGCATCCACGAAGGAAGCTCTCTAGGCCCGCTTCCTGCGAAATCTGCTTCAGCCTGAGGGAAAAGCCCTTGGAGAGGTCTTGGCTCAGGGGCAGTTGCTCCTGTGCCTGGGGAAGAGGGAAGGGCACCACACTCCCAAGGAAAGGCCAGACACACTCCACACGTCTTTGCTCCTCTGGAGGGCGGCATGGAGCCTCCAACTGGGAGGTCGCTTCTCAGCAGAGACGCAGGGGCATTCTGGCTGTGATCTCGCAGCCCCTGCCTGGAGGCCCACGGTGCCTGTTTCTCTCTGGGCGTTGCTTCCACAGTGCGGCCAAGCAACATCTTCACCATGGGCACAACAGCGCTTCCCTTCCGCCTGACAGACGTCTCAGTGCTCTGCTCTAGACCTCTGAAGTGGGGAGACAACCGAGCCCAGCCTCCTTTCCAAGGAGTCCTGCGCCTTCCATTGCACTGAAAGGCAATAGCACGGGGAAGCCTAGGAAGGGGCTGAGTCATGTCGGACACACTTCCTCAGCCTGCTCCTTTCAGGGAAGCAACGCTGGGAGCTAGGAAAGCCTTCTCAAGCTCGGAGAGTGCAAGAGAGATGCAGGCCGCGCACCCGGAAATCTCGGTGCTTGGAGCCAATCTCAGCGTCTCCCAGGGGCAAAGCGAACGCCTCTCTGCCAAATCCAGCTTTGCAGACGCAGGCCGCTAGGCTGCCTCTGCATTGGCGAAGGAAGCTCTCTCCTCCCGCTTCCTGCGAAATCTGCTTCTCAGCCTGAGCGAATCTCAGTGGGAACGGTCTTTCCTCTGGGGCCGTTGCTCCTGTGCCTGGGGCTGCCGCAAGGGCACCACCCTCCCAGGGAAAGGCCAAACACACCCCACATGTCTTTGCTCCTCTGGAGAGCTGCAGGCAACCTCAAACTCTCAGGAAGCTTCTCGGCTGAGACGCAGAAGCACTCTGGCTGGGGTCTCGCATCCCCTGCCTGGAGGCCCATGGTGCCTGTTTCTCCCTGGGCGTTGCTTCACCAGAGCGGCCAGGCAACATCTGCCCCATCTACCCTTCTGCTCTTCCCTTCCAGCTGACAGAGTTCTCCCTGCTCTACTCTAGCCCTAGGAAGTTTGGAGACAACCGGGCTCCTCCTCCTGTGCAAGGAGTCCCGGGGCCCAGGTGGAGTGGAAAGGCAAAACCACAGGCAAGCCCAGGAAAGTGCTGAGTCATGTCTGACACACTCCCTCAGCCTGCTCCTTCATGGCTAGCGAGGCTGTGAGCTAGGAAAGTCTTTGGAAGCTCAGCAAGTGGCAGCGAGATGCAGGCCCCAACCCAGCAATCCCGGTGCTTGGAGCAGGTCTCACAGCCTCCCAGTGCCAAAGCGAGCTCCTCTCTGCCAAATGCAGCTTTGCACACGCAGGCCGCTCTGCTGCCTCTGCATCCACGAAGGAAGCTCTCTAGGCCCGCTTCCTGCGAAATCTGCTTCAGCCTGAGGGAAAAGCCCTTGGAGAGGTCTTGGCTCAGGGGCAGTTGCTCCTGTGCCTGGGGAAGAGGGAAGGGCACCACACTCCCAAGGAAAGGCCAGACACACTCCACACGTCTTTGCTCCTCTGGAGGGCGGCATGGAGCCTCCAACTGGGAGGTCGCTTCTCAGCAGAGACGCAGGGGCATTCTGGCTGTGATCTCGCAGCCCCTGCCTGGAGGCCCACGGTGCCTGTTTCTCTCTGGGCGTTGCTTCCACAGTGCGGCCAAGCAACATCTTCACCATGGGCACAACAGCGCTTCCCTTCCGCCTGACAGACGTCTCAGTGCTCTGCTCTAGACCTCTGAAGTGGGGAGACAACCGAGCCCAGCCTCCTTTCCAAGGAGTCCTGCGCCTTCCATTGCACTGAAAGGCAATAGCACGGGGAAGCCTAGGAAGGGGCTGAGTCATGTCGGACACACTTCCTCAGCCTGCTCCTTTCAGGGAAGCAACGCTGGGAGCTAGGAAAGCCTTCTCCAGCTCGGAGAGTGCAAGAGAGATGCAGGCCGCGCACCCGGAAATCTCGGTGCTTGGAGCCAATCTCAGCGTCTCCCAGGGGCAAAGCGAACGCCTCTCTGCCAAATCCAGCTTTGCAGACGCAGGCCGCTAGGCTGCCTCTGCATTGGCGAAGGAAGCTCTCTCCTCCCGCTTCCTGCGAAATCTGCTTCTCAGCCTGAGCGAATCTCAGTGGGAACGGTCTTTCCTCTGGGGCCGTTGCTCCTGTGCCTGGGGCTGCCGCAAGGGCACCACCCTCCCAGGGAAAGGCCAAACACACCCCACATGTCTTTGCTCCTCTGGAGAGCTGCAGGCAACCTCAAACTCTCAGGAAGCTTCTCGGCTGAGACGCAGAAGCACTCTGGCTGGGGTCTCGCATCCCCTGCCTGGAGGCCCATGGTGCCTGTTTCTCCCTGGGCGTTGCTTCACCAGAGCGGCCAGGCAACATCTGCCCCATCTACCCTTCTGCTCTTCCCTTCCAGCTGACAGAGTTCTCCCTGCTCTACTCTAGCCCTAGGAAGTTTGGAGACAACCGGGCTCCTCCTCCTGTGCAAGGAGTCCCGGGGCCCAGGTGGAGTGGAAAGGCAAAACCACAGGCAAGCCCAGGAAAGTGCTGAGTCATGTCTGACACACTCCCTCAGCCTGCTCCTTCATGGCTAGCGAGGCTGTGAGCTAGGAAAGTCTTTGGAAGCTCAGCAAGTGGCAGCGAGATGCAGGCCCCAACCCAGCAATCCCGGTGCTTGGAGCAGGTCTCACAGCCTCCCAGTGCCAAAGCGAGCTCCTCTCTGCCAAATGCAGCTTTGCACACGCAGGCCGCTCTGCTGCCTCTGCATCCACGAAGGAAGCTCTCTAGGCCCGCTTCCTGCGAAATCTGCTTCCGCCTGAGGGAAAAGCCCTTGGAGAGGTCTTGGCTCAGGGGCAGTTGCTCCTGTGCCTGGGGAAGAGGGAAGGGCACCACACTCCCAAGGAAAGGCCAGACACACTCCACACGTCTTTGCTCCTCTGGAGGGCGGCATGGAGCCTCCAACTGGGAGGTCGCTTCTCAGCAGAGACGCAGGGGCATTCTGGCTGTGATCTCGCAGCCCCTGCCTGGAGGCCCACGGTGCCTGTTTCTCTCTGGGCGTTGCTTCCACAGTGCGGCCAAGCAACATCTTCACCATGGGCACAACAGCGCTTCCCTTCCGCCTGACAGACGTCTCAGTGCTCTGCTCTAGACCTCTGAAGTGGGGAGACAACCGAGCCCAGCCTCCTTTCCAAGGAGTCCTGCGCCTTCCATTGCACTGAAAGGCAATAGCACGGGGAAGCCTAGGAAGGGGCTGAGTCATGTCGGACACACTTCCTCAGCCTGCTCCTTTCAGGGAAGCAACGCTGGGAGCTAGGAAAGCCTTCTCCAGCTCGGAGAGTGCAAGAGAGATGCAGGCCGCGCACCCGGAAATCTCGGTGCTTGGAGCCAATCTCAGCGTCTCCCAGGGGCAAAGCGAACGCCTCTCTGCCAAATCCAGCTTTGCAGACGCAGGCCGCTAGGCTGCCTCTGCATTGGCGAAGGAAGCTCTCTCCTCCCGCTTCCTGCGAAATCTGCTTCTCAGCCTGAGCGAATCTCAGTGGGAACGGTCTTTCCTCTGGGGCCGTTGCTCCTGTGCCTGGGGCTGCCGCAAGGGCACCACCCTCCCAGGGAAAGGCCAAACACACCCCACATGTCTTTGCTCCTCTGGAGAGCTGCAGGCAACCTCAAACTCTCAGGAAGCTTCTCGGCTGAGACGCAGAAGCACTCTGGCTGGGGTCTCGCATCCCCTGCCTGGAGGCCCATGGTGCCTGTTTCTCCCTGGGCGTTGCTTCACCAGAGCGGCCAGGCAACATCTGCCCCATCTACCCTTCTGCTCTTCCCTTCCAGCTGACAGAGTTCTCCCTGCTCTACTCTAGCCCTAGGAAGTTTGGAGACAACCGGGCTCCTCCTCCTGTGCAAGGAGTCCCGGGGCCCAGGTGGAGTGGAAAGGCAAAACCACAGGCAAGCCCAGGAAAGTGCTGAGTCATGTCTGACACACTCCCTCAGCCTGCTCCTTCATGGCTAGCGAGGCTGTGAGCTAGGAAAGTCTTTGGAAGCTCAGCAAGTGGCAGCGAGATGCAGGCCCCAACCCAGCAATCCCGGTGCTTGGAGCAGGTCTCACAGCCTCCCAGTGCCAAAGCGAGCTCCTCTCTGCCAAATGCAGCTTTGCACACGCAGGCCGCTCTGCTGCCTCTGCATCCACGAAGGAAGCTCTCTAGGCCCGCTTCCTGCGAAATCTGCTTCCGCCTGAGGGAAAAGCCCTTGGAGAGGTCTTGGCTCAGGGGCAGTTGCTCCTGTGCCTGGGGAAGAGGGAAGGGCACCACACTCCCAAGGAAAGGCCAGACACACTCCACACGTCTTTGCTCCTCTGGAGGGCGGCATGGAGCCTCCAACTGGGAGGTCGCGTCTCAGCGGAGACGCAGGGGCATTCTGGCTGTGATCCCGCAGCCCCTGCCTGGAGGCCCACGGTGCCTGTTTCTCTCTGGGCGTTGCTTCCACAGTGCGGCCAAGCAACATCTTCACCATGGGCACAACAGCGCTTCCCTTCCGCCTGACAGACGTCTCAGTGCTCTGCTCTAGACCTCTGAAGTGGGGAGACAACCGAACCCAGCCTCCTTTCCAAGGAGTCCTGCGCCTTCCATTGCACTGAAAGGCAATAGCACAGGGAAGACTAGGAAGGGGCTGAGTCATGTCGGACACACTTCCTCAGCCTGCTCCTTTCAGGGAAGCAACGCTGGGAGCTAGGAAAGCCTTCTCAAGCTCGGAGAGTGCAAGAGAGATGCAGGCCGCGCACCCGGAAATCTCGGTGCTTGGAGCCAATCTCAGCGTCTCCCAGGGGCAAAGCGAACGCCTCTCTGCCAAATCCAGCTTTGCAGACGCAGGCCGCTAGGCTGCCTCTGCATTGGCGAAGGAAGCTCTCTCCTCCCGCTTCCTGCGAAATCTGCTTCTCAGCCTGAGCGAATCTCCGTGGGAACGGTCTTTCCTCTGGGGCCGTTGCTCCTGGGCCTGGGGCTGCCGCAAGGGCACCACCCTCCCAGGGAAAGGCCAAACACACCCCACATGTCTTTGCTCCTCTGGAGAGCTGCAGGCAACCTCAAACTCTCAGGAAGCTTCTCGGCTGAGACGCAGAAGCACTCTGGCTGGGGTCTCGCATCCCCTGCCTGGAGGCCCATGGTGCCTGTTTCTCCCTGGGTGTTGCTTCACCAGAGCGGCCAGGCAACATCTGCCCCATCTACCCTTCTGCTCTTCCCTTCCAGCTGACAGAGTTCTCCCTGCTCTACTCTAGCCCTAGGAAGTTTGGAGACAACCGGGCTCCTCCTCCTGTGCAAGGAGTCCCGGGGCCCAGTTGGAGTGGAAAGGCAAAAGCACAGGCAAGCCCAGGAAAGTGCTGAGTCATGTCTGACACACTCCCTCAGCCTGCTCCTTCATGGCTAGCGAGGCTGTGAGCTAGGAAAGTCTTTGGAAGCTCAGCAAGTGGCAGCGAGATGCAGGCCCCAACCCAGCAATCCCGGTGCTTGGAGCAGGTCTCACAGCCTCCCAGTGCCAAAGCGAGCTCCTCTCTGCCAAATGCAGCTTTGCACACGCAGGCCGCTCTGCTGCCTCTGCATCCACGAAGGAAGCTCTCTAGGCCCGCTTCCTGCGAAATCTGCTTCCGCCTGAGGGAAAAGCCCTTGGAGAGGTCTTGGCTCAGGGGCAGTTGCTCCTGTGCCTGGGGAAGAGGGAAGGGCACCACACTCCCAAGGAAAGGCCAGACACACTCCACACGTCTTTGCTCCTCTGGAGGGCGGCATGGAGCCTCCAACTGGGAGGTCGCTTCTCAGCAGAGACGCAGGGGCATTCTGGCTGTGATCTCGCAGCCCCTGCCTGGAGGCCCACGGTGCGTGTTTCTCTCTGGGCGTTGCTTCCACAGTGCGGCCAAGCAACATCTTCACCATGGGCACAACAGCGCTTCCCTTCCGCCTGACAGACGTCTCAGTGCTCTGCTCTAGACCTCTGAAGTGGGGAGACAACCGAGCCCAGCCTCCTTTCCAAGGAGTCCTGCGCCTTCCATTGCACTGAAAGGCAATAGCACGGGGAAGACTAGGAAGGGGCTGAGTCATGTCGGACACACTTCCTCAGCCTGCTCCTTTCAGGGAAGCAACGCTGGGAGCTAGGAAAGCCTTCTCAAGCTCGGAGAGTGCAAGAGAGATGCAGGCCGCGCACCCGGAAATCTCGGTGCTTGGAGCCAATCTCAGCGTCTCCCAGGGGCAAAGCGAACGCCTCTCTGCCAAATCCAGCTTTGCAGACGCAGGCCGCTAGGCTGCCTCTGCATTGGCGAAGGAAGCTCTCTCCTCCCGCTTCCTGCGAAATCTGCTTCTCAGCCTGAGCGAATCTCAGTGGGAACGGTCTTTCCTCTGGGGCCGTTGCTCCTGTGCCTGGGGCCGCCGCAAGGGCACCACCCTCCCAGGGAAAGGCCAAACACACCCCACATGTCTTTGCTCCTCTGGAGAGCTGCAGGCAACCTCAAACTCTCAGGAAGCTTCTCGGCTGAGACGCAGAAGCACTCTGGCTGGGGTCTCGCATCCCCTGCCTGGAGGCCCATGGTGCCTGTTTCTCCCTGGGCGTTGCTTCACCTGAGCGGCCAGGCAACATCTGCCCCATCTACCCTTCTGCTCTTCCCTTCCAGCTGACAGAGTTCTCCCTGCTCTACTCTAGCCCTAGGAAGTTTGGAGACAACCGGGCTCCTCCTCCTGTGCAAGGAGTCCCGGGGCCCAGGTGGAGTGGAAAGGCAAAACCACAGGCAAGCCCAGGAAAGTGCTGAGTCATGTCTGACACACTCCCTCAGCCTGCTCCTTCATGGCTAGCGAGGCTGTGAGCTAGGAAAGTCTTTGGAAGCTCAGCAAGTGGCAGCGAGATGCAGGCCCCAACCCAGCAATCCCGGTGCTTGGAGCAGGTCTCACAGCCTCCCAGTGCCAAAGCGAGCTCCTCTCTGCCAAATGCAGCTTTGCACACGCAGGCCGCTCTGCTGCCTCTGCATCCACGAAGGAAGCTCTCGAGGCCCGCTTCCTGCGAAATCTGCTTCCGCCTGAGGGAAAAGCCCTTGGAGAGGTCTTGGCTCAGGGGCAGTTGCTCCTGTGCCTGGGGAAGAGGGAAGGGCACCACACTCCCAAGGAAAGGCCAGACACACTCCACACGTCTTTGCTCCTCTGGAGGGCGGCATGGAGCCTCCAACTGGGAGGTCGCGTCTCAGCGGAGACGCAGGGGCATTCTGGCTGTGATCCCGCAGCCCCTGCCTGGAGGCCCACGGTGCCTGTTTCTCTCTGGGCGTTGCTTCCACAGTGCGGCCAAGCAACATCTTCACCATGGGCACAACAGCGCTTCCCTTCCGCCTGACAGACGTCTCAGTGCTCTGCTCTAGACCTCTGAAGTGGGGAGACAACCGAGCCCAGCCTCCATTCCAAGGAGTCCTGCGCCTTCCATTGCACTGAAAGGCAATAGCACGGGGAAGCCTAGGAAGGGGCTGAGTCATGTCGGACACACTTCCTCAGCCTGCTCCTTTCAGGGAAGCAACGCTGGGAGCTAGGAAAGCCTTCTCCAGCTCGGAGAGTGCAAGAGAGATGCAGGCCGCGCACCCGGAAATCTCGGTGCTTGGAGCCAATCTCAGCGTCTCCCAGGGGCAAAGCGAACGCCTCTCTGCCAAATCCAGCTTTGCAGACGCAGGCCGCTAGGCTGCCTCTGCATTGGCGAAGGAAGCTCTCTCCTCCCGCTTCCTGCGAAATCTGCTTCTCAGCCTGAGCGAATCTCAGTGGGAACGGTCTTTCCTCTGGGGCCGTTGCTCCTGTGCCTGGGGCCGCCGCAAGGGCACCACCCTCCCAGGGAAAGGCCAAACACGCCCCACATGTCTTTGCTCCTCTGGAGAGCTGCAGGCAACCTCAAACTCTCAGGAAGCTTCTCGGCTGAGACGCAGAAGCACTCTGGCTGGGGTCTCGCATCCCCTGCCTGGAGGCCCATGGTGCCTGTTTCTCCCTGGGCGTTGCTTCACCAGAGCGGCCAGGCAACATCTGCCCCATCTACCCTTCTGCTCTTCCCTTCCAGCTGACAGAGTTCTCCCTGCTCTACTCTAGCCCTAGGAAGTTTGGAGACATCCGGGCTCCTCCTCCTGTGCAAGGAGTCCCGGGGCCCAGTTGGAGTGGAAAGGCAAAACCACAGGCAAGCCCAGGAAAGTGCTGAGTCATGTCTGACACACTCCCTCAGCCTGCTCCTTCATGGCTAGCGAGGCTGTGAGCTAGGAAAGTCTTTGGAAGCTCAGCAAGTGGCAGCGAGATGCAGGCCCCAACCCAGCAATCCCGGTGCTTGGAGCAGGTCTCACAGCCTCCCAGTGCCAAAGCGAGCTCCTCTCTGCCAAATGCAGCTTTGCACACGCAGGCCGCTCTGCTGCCTCTGCATCCACGAAGGAAGCTCTCTAGGCCCGCTTCCTGCGAAATCTGCTTCCGCCTGAGGGAAAAGCCCTTGGAGAGGTCTTGGCTCAGGGGCAGTTGCTCCTGTGCCTGGGGAAGAGGGAAGGGCACCACACTCCCAAGGAAAGGCCAGACACACTCCACACGTCTTTGCTCCTCTGGAGGGCGGCATGGAGCCTCCAACTGGGAGGTCGCGTCTCAGCGGAGACGCAGGGGCATTCTGGCTGTGATCCCGCAGCCCCTGCCTGGAGGCCCACGGTGCCTGTTTCTCTCTGGGCGTTGCTTCCACAGTGCGGCCAAGCAACATCTTCACCATGGGCACAACAGCGCTTCCCTTCCGCCTGACAGACGTCTCAGTGCTCTGCTCTAGACCTCTGAAGTGGGGAGACAACCGAGCCCAGCCTCCTTTCCAAGGAGTCCTGCGCCTTCCATTGCACTGAAAGGCAATAGCACGGGGAAGCCTAGGAAGGGGCTGAGTCATGTCGGACACACTTCCTCAGCCTGCTCCTTTCAGGAAAGCAACGCTGGGAGCTAGGAAAGCCTTCTCAAGCTCGGAGAGTGCAAGAGAGATGCAGGCCGCGCACCCGGAAATCTCGGTGCTTGGAGCCAATCTCAGCGTCTCCCAGGGGCAAAGCGAACGCCTCTCTGCCAAATCCAGCTTTGCAGACGCAGGCCGCTAGGCTGCCTCTGCATTGGCGAAGGAAGCTCTCTCCTCCCGCTTCCTGCGAAATCTGCTTCTCAGCCTGAGCGAATCTCAGTGGGAACGGTCTTTCCTCTGGGGCCGTTGCTCCTGTGCCTGGGGCCGCCGCAAGGGCACCACCCTCCCAGGGAAAGGCCAAACACGCCCCACATGTCTTTGCTCCTCTGGAGAGCTGCAGGCAACCTCAAACTCTCAGGAAGCTTCTCGGCTGAGACGCAGAAGCACTCTGGCTGGGGTCTCGCATCCCCTGCCTGGAGGCCCATGGTGCCTGTTTCTCCCTGGGCGTTGCTTCACCAGAGCGGCCAGGCAACATCTGCCCCATCTACCCTTCTGCTCTTCCCTTCCAGCTGACAGAGTTCTCCCTGCTCTACTCTAGCCCTAGGAAGTTTGGAGACATCCGGGCTCCTCCTCCTGTGCAAGGAGTCCCGGGGCCCAGTTGGAGTGGAAAGGCAAAACCACAGGCAAGCCCAGGAAAGTGCTGAGTCATGTCTGACACACTCCCTCAGCCTGCTCCTTCATGGCTAGCGAGGCTGTGAGCTAGGAAAGTCTTTGGAAGCTCAGCAAGTGGCAGCGAGATGCAGGCCCCAACCCAGCAATCCCGGTGCTTGGAGCAGGTCTCACAGCCTCCCAGTGCCAAAGCGAGCTCCTCTCTGCCAAATGCAGCTTTGCACACGCAGGCCGCTCTGCTGCCTCTGCATCCACGAAGGAAGCTCTCTAGGCCCGCTTCCTGCGAAATCTGCTTCCGCCTGAGGGAAAAGCCCTTGGAGAGGTCTTGGCTCAGGGGCAGTTGCTCCTGTGCCTGGGGAAGAGGGAAGGGCACCACACTCCCAAGGAAAGGCCAGACACACTCCACACGTCTTTGCTCCTCTGGAGGGCGGCATGGAGCCTCCAACTGGGAGGTCGCGTCTCAGCGGAGACGCAGGGGCATTCTGGCTGTGATCCCGCAGCCCCTGCCTGGAGGCCCACGGTGCCTGTTTCTCTCTGGGCGTTGCTTCCACAGTGCGGCCAAGCAACATCTTCACCATGGGCACAACAGCGCTTCCCTTCCGCCTGACAGACGTCTCAGTGCTCTGCTCTAGACCTCTGAAGTGGGGAGACAACCGAGCCCAGCCTCCTTTCCAAGGAGTCCTGCGCCTTCCATTGCACTGAAAGGCAATAGCACGGGGAAGCCTAGGAAGGGGCTGAGTCATGTCGGACACACTTCCTCAGCCTGCTCCTTTCAGGAAAGCAACGCTGGGAGCTAGGAAAGCCTTCTCAAGCTCGGAGAGTGCAAGAGAGATGCAGGCCGCGCACCCGGAAATCTCGGTGCTTGGAGCCAATCTCAGCGTCTCCCAGGGGCAAAGCGAACGCCTCTCTGCCAAATCCAGCTTTGCAGACGCAGGCCGCTAGGCTGCCTCTGCATTGGCGAAGGAAGCTCTCTCCTCCCGCTTCCTGCGAAATCTGCTTCTCAGCCTGAGCGAATCTCAGTGGGAACGGTCTTTCCTCTGGGGCCGTTGCTCCTGTGCCTGGGGCCGCCGCAAGGGCACCACCCTCCCAGGGAAAGGCCAAACACACCCCACATGTCTTTGCTCCTCTGGAGAGCTGCAGGCAACCTCAAACTCTCAGGAAGCTTCTCGGCTGAGACGCAGAAGCACTCTGGCTGGGGTCTCGCATCCCCTGCCTGGAGACCCATGGTGCCTGTTTCTCCCTGGGCGTTGCTTCACCTGAGCGGCCAGGCAACATCTGCCCCATCTACCCTTCTGCTCTTCCCTTCCAGCTGACAGAGTTCTCCCTGCTCTACTCTAGCCCTAGGAAGTTTGGAGACAACCGGGCTCCTCCTCCTGTGCAAGGAGTCCCGGGGCCCAGGTGGAGTGGAAAGGCAAAACCACAGGCAAGCCCAGGAAAGTGCTGAGTCATGTCTGACACACTCCCTCAGCCTGCTCCTTCATGGCTAGCGAGGCTGTGAGCTAGGAAAGTCTTTGGAAGCTCAGCAAGTGGCAGCGAGATGCAGGCCCCAACCCAGCAATCCCGGTGCTTGGAGCAGGTCTCACAGCCTCCCAGTGCCAAAGCGAGCTCCTCTCTGCCAAATGCAGCTTTGCACACGCAGGCCGCTCTGCTGCCTCTGCATCCACGAAGGAAGCTCTCTAGGCCCGCTTCCTGCGAAATCTGCTTCAGCCTGAGGGAAAAGCCCTTGGAGAGGTCTTGGCTCAGGGGCAGTTGCTCCTGTGCCTGGGGAAGAGGGAAGGGCACCACACTCCCAAGGAAAGGCCAGACACACTCCAAACGTCTTTGCTCCTCTGGAGGGCGGCATGGAGCCTCCAACTGGGAGGTCGCGTCTCAGCGGAGACGCAGGGGCATTCTGGCTGTGATCCCGCAGCCCCTGCCTGGAGGCCCACGGTGCCTGTTTCTCTCTGGGCGTTGCTTCCACAGTGCGGCCAAGCAACATCTTCACCATGGGCACAACAGCGCTTCCCTTCCGCCTGACAGACGTCTCAGTGCTCTGCTCTAGACCTCTGAAGTGGGGAGACAACCGAGCCCAGCCTCCTTTCCAAGGAGTCCTGCGCCTTCCATTGCACTGAAAGGCAATAGCACGGGGAAGCCTAGGAAGGGGCTGAGTCATGTCGGACACACTTCCTCAGCCTGCTCTTTTCAGGGAAGCAACGCTGGGAGCTAGGAAACCTTCTCAAGCTCGGAGAGTGCAAGAGAGATGCAGGCCGCGCACCCGGAAATCTCGGTGCTTGGAGCCAATCTCAGCGTCTCCCAGGGGCAAAGCGAACGCCTCTCTGCCAAATCCAACTTTGCAGACGCAGGCCGCTAGGCTGCCTCTGCATTGGCGAAGGAAGCTCTCTCCTCCCGCTTCCTGCGAAATCTGCTTCTCAGCCTGAGCGAATCTCAGTGGGAACGGTCTTTCCTCTGGGGCCGTTGCTCCTGTGCCTGGGGCCGCCGCAAGGGCACCACCCTCCCAGGGAAAGGCCAAACACACCCCACATGTCTTTGCTCCTCTGGAGAGCTGCAGGCAACCTCAAACTCTCAGGAAGCTTCTCGGCTGAGACGCAGAAGCACTCTGGCTGGGGTCTCGCATCCCCTGCCTGGAGACCCATGGTGCCTGTTTCTCCCTGGGCGTTGCTTCACCTGAGCGGCCAGGCAACATCTGCCCCATCTACCCTTCTGCTCTTCCCTTCCAGCTGACAGAGTTCTCCCTGCTCTACTCTAGCCCTAGGAAGTTTGGAGACAACCGGGCTCCTCCTCCTGTGCAAGGAGTCCCGGGGCCCAGGTGGAGTGGAAAGGCAAAACCACAGGCAAGCCCAGGAAAGTGCTGAGTCATGTCTGACACACTCCCTCAGCCTGCTCCTTCATGGCTAGCGAGGCTGTGAGCTAGGAAAGTCTTTGGAAGCTCAGCAAGTGGCAGCGAGATGCAGGCCCCAACCCAGCAATCCCGGTGCTTGGAGCAGGTCTCACAGCCTCCCAGTGCCAAAGCGAGCTCCTCTCTGCCAAATGCAGCTTTGCACACGCAGGCCGCTCTGCTGCCTCTGCATCCACGAAGGAAGCTCTCTAGGCCCGCTTCCTGCGAAATCTGCTTCAGCCTGAGGGAAAAGCCCTTGGAGAGGTCTTGGCTCAGGGGCAGTTGCTCCTGTGCCTGGGGAAGAGGGAAGGGCACCACACTCCCAAGGAAAGGCCAGACACACTCCACACGTCTTTGCTCCTCTGGAGGGCGGCATGGAGCCTCCAACTGGGAGGTCGCGTCTCAGCGGAGACGCAGGGGCATTCTGGCTGTGATCCCGCAGCCCCTGCCTGGAGGCCCACGGTGCCTGTTTCTCTCTGGGCGTTGCTTCCACAGTGCGGCCAAGCAACATCTTCACCATGGGCACAACAGCGCTTCCCTTCCGCCTGACAGACGTCTCAGTGCTCTGCTCTAGACCTCTGAAGTGGGGAGACAACCGAGCCCAGCCTCCTTTCCAAGGAGTCCTGCGCCTTCGATTGCACTGAAAGGCAATAGCACGGGGAAGCCTAGGAAGGGGCTGAGTCATGTCGGACACACTTCCTCAGCCTGCTCCTTTCAGGGAAGCAACGCTGGGAGCTAGGAAAGCCTTCTCCAGCTCGGAGAGTGCAAGAGAGATGCAGGCCGCGCACCCGGAAATCTCGGTGCTTGGAGCCAATCTCAGCGTCTCCCAGGGGCAAAGCGAACGCCTCTCTGCCAAATCCAGCTTTGCAGACGCAGGCCGCTAGGCTGCCTCTGCATTGGCGAAGGAAGCTCTCTCCTCCCGCTTCCTGCGAAATCTGCTTCTCAGCCTGAGCGAATCTCAGTGGGAACGGTCTTTCCTCTGGGGCCGTTGCTCCTGTGCCTGGGGCCGCCGCAAGGGCACCACCCTCCCAGGGAAAGGCCAAACACACCCCACATGTCTTTGCTCCTCTGGAGAGCTGCAGGCAACCTCAAACTCTCAGGAAGCTTCTCGGCTGAGACGCAGAAGCACTCTGGCTGGGGTCTCGCATCCCCTGCCTGGAGGCCCATGGTGCCTGTTTCTCCCTGGGCGTTGCTTCACCAGAGCGGCCAGGCAACATCTGCCCCATCTACCCTTCTGCTCTTCCCTTCCAGCTGACAGAGTTCTCCCTGCTCTACTCTAGCCCTAGGAAGTTTGGAGACAACCGGGCTCCTCCTCCTGTGCAAGGAGTCCCGGGGCCCAGGTGGAGTGGAAAGGCAAAACCACAGGCAAGCCCAGGAAAGTGCTGAGTCATGTCTGACACACTCCCTCAGCCTGCTCCTTCATGGCTAGCGAGGCTGTGAGCTAGGAATTTCTTTGGAAGCTCAGCAAGTGGCAGCGAGATGCAGGCCCCAACCCAGCAATCCCGGTGCTTGGAGCAGGTCTCACAGCCTCCCAGTGCCAAAGCGAGCTCCTCTCTGCCAAATGCAGCTTTGCACACGCAGGCCGCTCTGCTGCCTCTGCATCCACGAAGGAAGCTCTCTAGGCCCGCTTCCTGCGAAATCTGCTTCAGCCTGAGGGAAAAGCCCTTGGAGAGGTCTTGGCTCAGGGGCAGTTGCTCCTGTGCCTGGGGAAGAGGGAAGGGCACCACACTCCCAAGGAAAGGCCAGACACACTCCACACGTCTTTGCTCCTCTGGAGGGCGGCATGGAGCCTCCAACTGGGAGGTCGCGTCTCAGCGGAGACGCAGGGGCATTCTGGCTGTGATCCCGCAGCCCCTGCCTGGAGGCTCACGGTGCCTGTTTCTCTCTGGGCGTTGCTTCCACAGTGCGGCCAAGCAACATCTTCACCATGGGCACAACAGCGCTTCCCTTCCGCCTGACAGACGTCTCAGTGCTCTGCCCTAGATCTCTGAAGTGGGGAGACAACCGAGCCCAGCCTCCACAACCGAGCCCAGCCTCCTTTCCAAGGAGTCCTGCGCCTTCGATTGCACTGAAAGGCAATAGCACGGGGAAGCCTAGGAAGGGGCTGAGTCACGTCGGACACACTTCCTCAGCCTGCTCCTTTCGGGGAAGCAACGCTGGATTCTAGGAAAGCCTTCTCAAGCTCGGAAAATGCCAGAGAGATGCAGGCCGCGCACTCGGAAATCTCGGTGCTTGGAGCCAATCTCAGCGTCTCCCAGGGGCAAAGCGAACGCCTCTCTGCCAAATCCAGCTTTGCAGACGCAGGCCGCTAGGCTGCCTCTGCATTGGCGAAGGATGCTCTCTCCTCCCGCTTCCTGCAAAATGTGCTTCTCAGCCTGAGTGAATCTCAGTGGGAACGGTCTTTCCTCTGGGGCCGATGCTCCTGGGCCTGGGGCTGCCGCAAGTGCACCACCCTCACAGGGAAAGGCCAAAGACACCCCACATGTCTTTGCTCCTCTGGAGAGCTGCAGGCAACCTCAAACTCTCAGGAAGCTTCTCGGCTGAGACGCAGAAGCACTCTGGCTGGGGTCTCGCATCCCCTGCCTGGAGGCCCATGGTGCCTGTTTCTCCCTGGCCGTTGCTTCACCAGAGCGGCCAGGCAACATCTGCCCCATCTACCCTTCTGCTCTTCCCTTCCAGCTGACAGAGTTCTCCCTGCTCTAATCTAGCCCTAGGAAGTTTGGAGACAACCGGGCTCCTCCTCCTGTGCAAGGAGTCCCGGGGCCCAGTTGGAGTGGAAAGGCAAAACCACAGGCAAGCCCAGGAAAGTGCTGAGTCATGTCTGACACACTCCCTCAGCCTGCTCCTTCATGGCTAGCGAGGCTGTGAGCTAGGAAAGTCTTTGGAAGCTCAGCAAGTGGCAGCGAGATGCAGGCCCCAACCCAGCAATCCCGGTGCTTGGAGCAGGTCTCACAGCCTCCCAGTGCCAAAGCGAGCTCCTCTCTGCCAAATGCAGCTTTGCACACGCAGGCCGCTCTGCTGCCTCTACATCCACGAAGGAAGCTCTCTAGGCCCGCTTCCTGCGAAATCTGCTTCCGCCTGAGGGAAAAGCCCTTGGAGAGGTCTTGGCTCAGGGGCAGTTGCTCCTGTGCCTGGGGAAGAGGGAAGGGCACCACACTCCCAAGGAAAGGCCAGACACACTCCACACGTCTTTGCTCCTCTGGAGGGCGGCATGGAGCCTCCAACTGGGAGGTCGCTTTTCAGCTGAGATGCAGGGGCATTCTGGCTATGATCCCGCAGCCCCTGCCTGGAGGCCCACGGTGCGTGTTTCTCTCTGGGCGTTGCTTCCACAGTGCGGCCAAGCAACATCTTCACCCTGGGCACAACAGCGCTTCGCTTCCGTCTGACAGACGTCTCAGTGCTCTGCCCTAGATCTCTGAAGTGGGGAGAAAACCGAGCCCAGCCTCCACAACGGAGCCCAGCCTCCTTTCCAAGGAGTCCTGCGCCTTCGATTGCACTGAAAGGCAATAGCACGGGGAAGCCTAGGAAGGGGCTGAGTCACGTCGGACACACTTCCTCAGCCTGCTCCTTTCGGGGAAGCAACGCTGGGATCTAGGAAAGCCTTCTCAAGCTCGGAAAGTGCCAGAGAGATGCAGGCCGCGCACCCGGAAATCTCGGTGCTTGGAGCCAGTCTCAGCGTCTCCCAGGGGCAAAGCGAACGCCTCTCTGCCAAATCCAGCTTTGCAGACGCAGGCCGCTAGGCTGCCTCTGCATTGGCGAAGGATGCTCTCTCCTCCAGCTTCCTGCAAAATGTGCTTCTCAGCCTGAGCGAATCTCAGTGGGAACGGTCTTTCCTCTGGGGCCGTTGCTCCTGGGCCTGGGGCTGCCGCAAGGGCACCACCCTCACAGGGAAAGGCCAAACACACCCCACATGTCTTTGCTCCTCTGGAGAGCTGCAGGCAACCTCAAACTCTCAGGAAGCTTCTCGGCTGAGACGCAGAAGCACTCTGGCTGGGGTCTCGCATCCCCTGCCTGGAGGCCCAAGGTGCCTGTTTCTCCCTGGGCGTTGCTTCACCAGAGCGGCCAGGCAACATCTGCCCCATCTACCCTTCTGCTCTTCCCTTCCAGCTGACAGAGTTCTCCCTGCTCTACTCTAGCCCTAGGAAGTTTGGAGACAACCGGGCTCCTCCTCCTCTGCAAGGAGTCCCGGGGCCCAGGTGGAGTGGAAAGGCAAAACAACAGGCAAGCCCAGGAAAGTGCTGAGTCATGTCTGACACACTCCCTCAGCCTGCTCCTTCATGGCTAGCGAGGCTGTGAGCTAGGAAAGTCTTTGGAAGCTCAGCAAGTGGCAGCGAGATGCAGGCCCCAACCCAGCAATCCCGGTGCTTGGAGCAGGTCTCACAGCCTCCCAGTGCCAAAGCGAGCTCCTCTCTGCCAAATGCAGCTTTGCACACGCAGGCCGCTCTGCTGCCTCTGCATCCACGAAGGAAGCTCTCTAGGCCCGCTTCCTGCGAAATCTGCTTCAGCCTGAGGGAAAAGCCCTTGGAGAGGTCTTGGCTCAGGGGCAGTTGCTCCTGTGCCTGGGGAAGAGGGAAGGGCACCACACTCCCAAGGAAAGGCCAGACACACTCCACACGTCTTTGCTCCTCTGGAGGGCGGCATGGAGCCTCCAACTGGGAGGTCGCGTCTCAGCGGAGACACAGGGGCATTCTGGCTGTGATCCCGCAGCCCCTGCCTGGAGGCCCACGGTGCCTGTTTCTCTCTGGGCGTTGCTTCCACAGTGCGGCCAAGCAACATCTTCACCATGGGCACAACAGCGCTTCCCTTCCGCCTGACAGACGTCTCAGTGCTCTGCTCTAGACCTCTGAAGTGGGGAGACAACTGAGCCCAGCCTCCTTTCGAAGGAGTCCTGCGCCTTCCATTGCACTGAAAGGCAATAGCACGGGGAAGACTAGGAAGGGGCTGAGTCATGTCGGACACACTTCCTCAGCCTGCTCCTTTCAGGGAAGCAACGCTGGGAGCTAGGAAAGCCTTCTCAAGCTCGGAGAGTGCAAGAGAGATGCAGGCCGCGCACCCGGAAATCTCGGTGCTTGGAGCCAATCTCAGCGTCTCCCAGGGGCAAAGCGAACGCCTCTCTGCCAAATCCAGCTTTGCAGACGCAGGCCGCTAGGCTGCCTCTGCATTGGCGAAGGAAGCTCTCTCCTCCCGCTTCCTGCGAAATCTGCTTCTCAGCCTGAGCGAATCTCAGTGGGAACGGTCTTTCCTCTGGGGCCGTTGCTCCTGTGCCTGGGGCCGCCGCAAGGGCACCACCCTCCCAGGGAAAGGCCAAACACACCCCACATGTCTTTGCTCCTCTGGAGAGCTGCAGGCAACCTCAAACTCTCAGGAAGCTTCTCGGCTGAGACGCAGAAGCACTCTGGCTGGGGTCTCGCATCCCCTGCCTGGAGGCCCATGGTGCCTGTTTCTCCCTGGGCGTTGCTTCACCTGAGCGGCCAGGCAACATCTGCCCCATCTACCCTTCTGCTCTTCCCTTCCAGCTGACAGAGTTCTCCCTGCTCTACTCTAGCCCTAGGAAGTTTGGAGACAACCGGGCTCCTCCTCCTGTGCAAGGAGTCCCGGGGCCCAGGTGGAGTGGAAAGGCAAAACCACAGGCAAGCCCAGGAAAGTGCTGAGTCATGTCTGACACACTCCCTCAGCCTGCTCCTTCATGGCTAGCGAGGCTGTGAGCTAGGAAAGTCTTTGGAAGCTCAGCAAGTGGCAGCGAGATGCAGGCCCCAACCCAGCAATCCCGGTGCTTGGAGCAGGTCTCACAGCCTCCCAGTGCCAAAGCGAGCTCCTCTCTGCCAAATGCAGCTTTGCACACGCAGGCCGCTCTGCTGCCTCTGCATCCACGAAGGAAGCTCTCTAGGCCCGCTTCCTGCGAAATCTGCTTCCGCCTGAGGGAAAAGCCCTTGGAGAGGTCTTGGCTCAGGGGCAGTTGCTCCTGTGCCTGGGGAAGAGGGAAGGGCACCACACTCCCAAGGAAAGGCCAGACACACTCCACACGTCTTTGCTCCTCTGGAGGGCGGCATGGAGCCTCCAACTGGGAGGTCGCGTCTCAGCGGAGACGCAGGGGCATTCTGGCTGTGATCCCGCAGCCCCTGCCTGGAGGCCCACGGTGCCTGTTTCTCTCTGGGCGTTGCTTCCACAGTGCGGCCAAGCAACATCTTCACCATGGGCACAACTGCGCTTCCCTTCCGCCTGACAGACGGCTCAGTGCTCTGCTCTAGACCTCTGAAGTGGGGAGACAACCGAGCCCAGCCTCCTTTCCAAGGAGTCCTGCGCCTTCCATTGCACTGAAAGGCAATAGCACGGGGAAGACTAGGAAGGGGCTGAGTCATGTCGGACACACTTCCTCAGCCTGCTCCTTTCAGGGAAGCAACGCTGGGAGCTAGGAAAGCCTTCTCCAGCTCGGAGAGTGCAAGAGAGATGCAGGCCGCGCACCCGGAAATCTCGGTGCTTGGAGCCAATCTCAGCGTCTCCCAGGGGCAAAGCGAACGCCTCTCTGCCAAATCCAGCTTTGCAGACGCAGGCCGCTAGGCTGCCTCTGCATTAGCGAAGGAAGCTCTCTCCTCCCGCTTCCTGCGAAATCTGCTTCTCAGCCTGAGCGAATCTCAGTGGGAACGGTCTTTCCTCTGGGGCCGTTGCTCCTGTGCCTGGGGCCGCCGCAAGGGCACCACCCTCCCAGGGAAAGGCCAAACACACCCCACATGTCTTTGCTCCTCTGGAGAGCTGCAGGCAACCTCAAACTCTCAGGAAGCTTCTCGGCTGAGACGCAGAAGCACTCTGGCTGGGGTCTCGCATCCCCTGCCTGGAGGCCCATGGTGCCTGTTTCTCCCTGGCCGTTGCTTCACCAGAGCGGCCAGGCAACATCTGCCCCATCTACCCTTCTGCTCTTCCCTTCCAGCTGACAGAGTTCTCCCTGCTCTACTCTAGCCCTAGGAAGTTTGGAGACAACCGGGCTCCTCCTCCTGTGCAAGGAGTCCCGGGGCCCAGGTGGAGTGGAAAGGCAAAACCACAGGCAAGCCCAGGAAAGTGCTGAGTCATGTCTGACACACTCCCTCAGCCTGCTCCTTCATGGCTAGCGAGGCTGTGAGCTAGGAAAGTCTTTGGAAGCTCAGCAAGTGGCAGCGAGATGCAGGCCCCAACCCAGCAATCCCGGTGCTTGGAGCAGGTCTCACAGCCTCCCAGTGCCAAAGCGAGCTCCTCTCTGCCAAATGCAGCTTTGCACACGCAGGCCGCTCTGCTGCCTCTGCATCCACGAAGGAAGCTCTCTAGGCCCGCTTCCTGCGAAATCTGCTTCAGCCTGAGGGAAAAGCCCTTGGAGAGGTCTTGGCTCAGGGGCAGTTGCTCCTGTGCCTGGGGAAGAGGGAAGGGCACCACACTCCCAAGGAAAGGCCAGACACACTCCACACGTCTTTGCTCCTCTGGAGGGCGGCATGGAGCCTCCAACTGGGAGGTCGCTTCTCAGCAGAGACGCAGGGGCATTCTGGCTATGATCCCGCAGCCCCTGCCTGGAGGCCCACGGTGCGTGTTTCTCTCTGGGCGTTGCTTCCACAGTGCGGCCAAGCAACATCTTCACCCTGGGCACAACAGCGCTTCCCTTCCGTCTGACAGACGTCTCAGTGCTCTGCCCTAGATCTCTGAAGTGGGGAGACAACCGAGCCCAGCCTCCACAACCGAGCCCAGCCTCCTTTCCAAGGAGTCCTGCGCCTTCGATTGCACTGAAAGGCAATAGCACGGGGAAGCCTAGGAAGGGGCTGAGTCACGTCTGACACACTTCCTCAGCCTGCTCCTTTCGGGGAAGCAACGCTGGGATCTAGGAAAGCCTTCTCAAGCTCGGAAAGTGCCAGAGAGATGCAGGCCGCGCACCCGGAAATCTCGGTGCTTGGAGCCAATCTCAGCGTCTCCCAGGGGCAAAGCGAACGCCTCTCTGCCAAATCCAGCTTTGCAGACGCAGGCCGCTAGGCTGCCTCTGCATTGGCGAAGGATGCTCTCTCCTCCAGCTTCCTGCAAAATGTGCTTCTCAGCCTGAGCGAATCTCAGTGGGAACGGTCTTTCCTCTGGGGCCGTTGCTCCTGGGCCTGGGGCTGCCGCAAGGGCACCACCCTCACAGGGAAAGGCCAAACACACCCCACATGTCTTTGCTCCTCTGGAGAGCTGCAGGCAACCTCAAACTCTCAGGAAGCTTCTCGGCTGAGACGCAGAAGCACTCTGGCTGGGGTCTCGCATCCCCTGCCTGGAGGCCCATGGTGCCTGTTTCTCCCTGGGCGTTGCTTCACCTGAGCGGCCAGGCAACATCTGCCCCATCTACCCTTCTGCTCTTCCCTTCCAGCTGACAGAGTTCTCCCTGCTCTACTCTAGCCCTAGGAAGTTTGGAGACAACCGGGCTCCTCCTCCTGTGCAAGGAGTCCCGGGGCCCAGGTGGAGTGGAAAGGCAAAACCACAGGCAAGCCCAGGAAAGTGCTGAGTCATGTCTGACACACTCCCTCAGCCTGCTCCTTCATGGCTAGCGAGGCTGTGAGCTCGGAAAGTCTTTGGAAGCTCAGCAAGTGGCAGCGAGATGCAGGCCCCAACCCAGCAATCCCGGTGCTTGGAGCAGGTCTCACAGCCTCCCAGTGCCAAAGCGAGCTCCTCTCTGCCAAATGCAGCTTTGCACACGCAGGCCGCTCTGCTGCCTCTGCATCCACGAAGGAAGCTCTCTAGGCCCGCTTCCTGCGAAATCTGCTTCCGCCTGAGGGAAAAGCCCTTGGAGAGGTCTTGGCTCAGGGCAGTTGCTCCTGTGCCTGGGGAAGAGGGAAGGGCACCACACTCCCAAGGAAAGGCCAGACACACTCCACACGTCTTTGCTCCTCTGGAGGGCGGCATGGAGCCTCCAACTGGGAGGTCGCGTCTCAGCGGAGACGCAGGGGCATTCTGGCTGTGATCCCGCAGCCCCTGCCTGGAGGCCCACGGTGCCTGTTTCTCTCTGGGCGTTGCTTCCACAGTGCGGCCAAGCAACATCTTCACCATGGGCACAACAGCGCTTCCCTTCCGCCTGACAGACGTCTCAGTGCTCTGCTCTAGACCTCTGAAGTGGGGAGACAACCGAGCCCAGCCTCCTTTCCAAGGAGTCCTGCGCCTTCCATTGCACTGAAAGGCAATAGCACGGGGAAGCCTAGGAAGGGGCTGAGTCATGTCGGACACACTTCCTCAGCCTGCTCCTTTCAGGGAAGCAACGCTGGGAGCTAGGAAAGCCTTCTCCAGCTCGGAGAGTGCAAGAGAGATGCAGGCCGCGCACCCGGAAATCTCGGTGCTTGGAGTCAATCTCAGCGTCTCCCAGGGGCAAAGCGAACGCCTCTCTGCCAAATCCAGCTTTGCAGACGCAGGCCGCTAGGCTGCCTCTGCATTGGCGAAGGAAGCTCTCTCCTCCCGCTTCCTGCGAAATCTGTTTCTCAGTCTGAGAGAATCTCAGTGGGAACGGTCTTTCCTCTGGGGCCGTTGCTCCTGGGCCTGCGGCTGCCGCAAGGGCACCACCCTCACAGGGAAAGGCCAAACACACCCCACATGTCTTTGCTCCTATGGAGAGCTGCAGGCAACCTCAAACTCTCAGGAAGCTTCTCGGCTGAGACGCAGAAGCACTCTGGCTGGGGTCTCGCATCCCCTGCCTGGAGGCCCATGGTGCCTGTTTCTCCCTGGGCGTTGCTTCACCTGAGCGGCCAGGCAACATCTGCCCCATCTACCCTTCTGCTCTTCCCTTCCAGCTGACAGAGTTCTCCTGCTCTACTCTAGCCCTAGGAAGTTTGGAGACAACCGGGCTCCTCCTCCTGTGCAAGGAGTCCCGGGGCCCAGGTGGAGTGGAAAGGCAAAACCACAGGCAAGCCCAGGAAAGTGTTGAGTCATGTCTGACACACTCCCTCAGCCTGCTCCTTCATGGCTAGCGAGGCTGTGAGCTAGGAAAGTCTTTGGAAGCTCAGCAAGTGGCAGCGAGATGCAGGCCCCAACCCAGCAATCCCGGTGCTTGGAGCAGGTCTCACAGCCTCCCAGTGCCAAAGCGAGCTCCTCTCTGCCAAATGCAGCTTTGCACACGCAGGCCGCTCTGCTGCCTCTGCATCCACGAAGGAAGCTCTCTAGGCCCGCTTCCTGCGAAATCTCCTTCAGCCTGAGGGAAAAGCCCTTGGAGAGGTCTTGGCTCAGGGGCAGTTGCTCCTGTGCCTGGGGAAGAGGGAAGGGCACCACACTCCCAAGGAAAGGCCAGACACACTCCACACGTCTTTGCTCCTCTGGAGGGCGGCATGGAGCCTCCAACTGGGAGGTCGCGTCTCAGCGGAGACGCAGGGGCATTCTGGCTGTGATCCCGCAGCCCCTGCCTGGAGGCCCACGGTGCCTGTTTCTCTCTGGGCGTTGCTTCCACAGTGCGGCCAGGCAACATCTTCACCATGGGCACAACAGCGCTTCCCTTCCGCCTGACAGACGTCTCAGTGCTCTGCTCTAGACCTCTGAAGTGGGGAGACAACCGAGCCCAGCCTCCTTTCCAAGGAGTCCTGCGCCTTCCATTGCACTGAAAGGCAATAGCACGGGGAAGCCTAGGAAGGGGCTGAGTCATGTCGGACACACTTCCTCAGCCTGCTCCTTTCAGGGAAGCAACGCTGGGAGCTAGGAAAGCCTTCTCAAGCTCGGAGAGTGCAAGAGAGATGCAGGCCGCGCACCCGGAAATCTCGGTGCTTGGAGCCAATCTCAGCGTCTCCCAGGGGCAAAGCGAACGCCTCTCTGCCAAATCCAGCTTTGCAGACGCAGGCCGCTAGGCTGCCTCTGCATTGCGAAGGAAGCTCTCTCCTCCCGCTTCCTGCGAAATCTGCTTCTCAGCCTGAGCGAATCTCAGTGGGAACGGTCTTTCCTCTGGGGCCGTTGCTCCTTTGCCTGGGGCCGCCGCAAGGGCACCACCCTCCCAGGGAAAGGCCAAACACACCCCACATGTCTTTGCTCCTCTGGAGAGCTGCAGGCAACCTCAAACTCTCAGGAAGCTTCTCGGCTGAGACGCAGAAGCACTCTGGCTGGGGTCTCGCATCCCCTGCCTGGAGGCCCATGGTGCCTGTTTCTCCCTGGCCGTTGCTTCACCAGAGCGGCCAGGCAACATCTGCCCCATCTACCCTTCTGCTCTTCCCTTCCAGCTGACAGAGTTCTCCCTGCTCTACTCTAGCCCTAGGAAGTTTGGAGACAACCGGGCTCCTCCTCCTGTGCAAGGAGTCCCGGGGCCCAGGTGGAGTGGAAAGGCAAAACCACAGGCAAGCCCAGGAAAGTGCTGAGTCATGTCTGACACACTCCCTCAGCCTGCTCCTTCATGGCTAGCGAGGCTGTGAGCTAGGAAAGTCTTTGGAAGCTCAGCAAGTGGCAGCGAGATGCAGGCCCCAACCCAGCAGTCCCGGTGCTTGGAGCAGGTCTCAAAGCCTCCCAGTGCCAAAGCGAGCTCCTCTCTGCCAAATGCAGCTTTGCACACGCAGGCCGCTCTGCTGCCTCTGCATCCACGAAGGAAGCTCTCTAGGCCCGCTTCCTGCGAAATCTGCTTCAGCCTGTGGGAAAAGCCCTTGGAGAGGTCTTGGCTCAGGGGCAGTTGCTCCTGTGCCTGGGGAAGAGGGAAGGGCACCACACTCCCAAGGAAAGGCCAGACACACTCCACACGTCTTTGCTCCTCTGGAGGGCGGCATGGAGCCTCCAACTGGGAGGTCGCTTTTCAGCTGAGATGCAGGGGCATTCTGGCTATGATCCCGCAGCCCCTGCCTGGAGGCCCACGGTGCGTGTTTCTCTCTGGGCGTTGCTTCCACAGTGCGGCCAAGCAACATCTTCACCCTGGGCACAACAGCGCTTCCCTTCCGTCTGACAGACGTCTCAGTGCTCTGCTCTAGACCTCTGAAGTGGGGAGACAACCGAGCCCAGCCTCCTTTCCAAGGAGTCCTGCGCCTTCCATTGCACTGAAAGGCAATAGCACGGGGAAGCCAGGAAGGGGCTGAGTCATGTCGGACACACTTCCTCAGCCTGCTCCTTTCAGGGAAGCACCGCTGGGAGCTAGGAAAGCCTTCTCAAGCTCGGAGAGTGCAAGAGAGATGCAGGCCGCGCACCCGGAAATCTCGGTGCTTGGAGCCAATCTCAGCGTCTCCCAGGGGCAAAGCGAACGCCTCTCTGCCAAATCCAGCTTTGCAGACGCAGGCCGCTAGGCTGCCTCTGCATTGGCGAAGGAAGCTCTCTCCTCCCGCTTCCTGCGAAATCTGCTTCTCAGCCTGAGCGAATCTCAGTGGGAACGGTCTTTCCTCTGGGGCCGTTGCTCCTGTGCCTGGGGCTGCCGCAAGGGCACCACCCTCACAGGGAAAGGCCAAACACACCCCACATGTCTTTGCTCCTCTGGAGAGCTGCAGGCAACCTCAAACTCTCAGGAAGCTTCTCGGCTGAGACGCAGAAGCACTCTGGCTGGGGTCTCGCATCCCCTGCCTGGAGGCCCATGGTGCCTGTTTCTCCCTGGGCGTTGCTTCACCTGAGCGGACAGGCAATATCTGCCCCATCTACCCTTCTTCTCTTCCCTTCCAGCTGACAGAGTTCTCCCTGCTCTACTCTAGCCCTAGGAAGTTTGGAGACAACCGGGCTCCTCCTCCTGTGCAAGGAGTCCTGGGGCCCAGGTGGAGTGGAAAGGCAAAACCACAGGCAAGCCCAGGAATGTGCTGAGTCATGTCTGAAACACTCCCTCAGCCTGCTCCTTCATGGCTAGCGAGGCTGTGAGCTAGGAAAGTCTTTGGAAGCTCAGCAAGTGGCAGCGAGATGCAGGCCCCAACCCAGCAATCCCGGTGCTTGGAGCAGGTCTCACAGCCTCCCAGTGCCAAAGCGAGCTCCTCTCTGCCAAATGCAGCTTTGCACACGCAGGCCGCTCTGCTGCCTCTGCATCCACGAAGGAAGCTCTCTAGGCCCGCTTCTTGCGAAATCTGCTTCAGCTTGAGGGAAAAGCCCTTGGAGAGGTCTTTGCTCAGGGGCAGTTGCTCCTGTGCCTGGGGAAGAGGGAAGGGCACCACACTCCCAAGTAAAGGCCAGACACACTCCACACGTCTTTGCTCCTCTGGAGGGCGGCATGGAGCCTCCAACTGGGAGGTCGCTTCTCAGCGGAGACGCAGGGGCATTCTGGCTGTGATCCCGCAGCCCCTGCCTGGAGGCCCACGGTGCCTGTTTCTCTCTGGGCGTTGCTTCCACAGTGCGGCCAAGCAACGTCTTCACCATGGGCACAACAGCGCTTCCCTTCCGCCTGACAGACGTCTCAGTGCTCTGCTCTAGACCTCTGAAGTGGGGAGACAACCGAGCCCAGCCTCCTTTCCAAGGAGTCCTGCGCCTTCCATTGCACTGAAAGGCAATAGCACGGGGAAGCCTAGGAAGGGGCTGAGTCACGTCGGACACACTTCCTCAGCCTGCTCCTTTCGGGGAAGCAACGCTGGGATCTAGGAAAGCCTTCTCAAGTTCGGAAAGTGCCAGAGAGATGCAGGCCGCGCACCCGGAAATCTCGGTGCTTGGAGCCAATCTCAGCGTCTCCCAGGGACAAAGCGAACGCCTCTCTGCCAAATCCAGCTTTGCAGACGCAGGCCGCTAGGCTGCCTCTGCATTGGCGAAGGAAGCTCTCTCCTCCCGCTTCCTGCGAAATCTGCTTCTCAGCCTGAGCGAATCTCAGTGGGAACGGTCTTTCCTCTGGGGCCGTTGCTCCTGTGCCTGGGGCTGCCGCAAGGGCACCACCCTCCCAGGGAAAGGCCAAACACACCCCACATGTCTTTGCTCCTCTGGAGAGCTGCAGGCAACCTCAAACTCTCAGGAAGCTTCTCGGCTGAGACGCAGAAGCACTCTGGCTGGGGTCTCGCATCCCCTGCCTGGAGGCCCATGGTGCCTGTTTCTCCCTGGGCGTTGCTTCACCAGAGCGGCCAGGCAACATCTGCCCCATCTACCCTTCTGCTCTTCCCTTCCAGCTGACAGAGTTCTCCCTGCTCTACTCTAGCCCTAGGAAGTTTGGAGACAACCGGGCTCCTCCTCCTGTGCAAGGAGTCCCGGGGCCCAGGTGGAGTGGAAAGGCAAAACCACAGGCAAGCCCAGGAAAGTGCTGAGTCATGTCTGACACACTCCCTCAGCCTGCTCCTTCATGGCTAGCGAGGCTGTGAGCTAGGAAAGTCTTTGGAAGCTCAGCAAGTGGCAGCGAGATGCAGGCCCCAACCCAGCAATCCCGGTGCTTGGAGCAGGTCTCACAGCCTCCCAGTGCCAAAGCGAGCTCCTCTCTGCCAAATGCAGCTTTGCACACGCAGGCCGCTCTGCTGCCTCTGCATCCACGAAGGAAGCTCTCTAGGCCCGCTTCCTGCGAAATCTGCTTCCGCCTGAGGGAAAAGCCCTTGGAGAGGTCTTGGCTCAGGGGCAGTTGCTCCTGTGCCTGGGGAAGAGGGAAGGGCACCACACTCCCAAGGAAAGGCCAGACACACTCCACACGTCTTTGCTTCTCTGGAGGGCGGCATGGAGCCTCCAACTGGGAGGTCGCGTCTCAGCGGAGACGCAGGGGCATTCTGGCTGTGATCCCGCAGCCCCTGCCTGGAGGCCCACGGTGCCTGTTTCTCTCTGGGCGTTGCTTCCACAGTGCGGCCAAGCAACATCTTCACCATGGGCACAACAGCGCTTCCCTTCCGCCTGACAGACGTCTCAGAGCTCTGCTCTAGACCTCTGAAGTGGGGAGACAACCGAGCCCAGCCTCCTTTCCAAGGAGTCCTGCGCCTTCCATTGCACTGAAAGGCAATAGCACGGGGAAGCTTAGGAAGGGGCTGAGTCATGTCGGACACACTTCCTCAGCCTGCTCCTTTCAGGGAAGCAACGCTGGGAGCTAGGAAAGCCTTCTCAAGCTCGGAGAGTGCAAGAGAGATGCAGGCCGCGCACCCGGAAATCTCGGTGCTTGGAGCCAATCTCAGCGTCTCCCAGGGGCAAAGCGAACGCCTCTCTGCCAAATCCAGCTTTGCAGACGCAGGCCGCTAGGCTGCCTCTGCATTGGCGAAGGAAGCTCTCTCCTCCCGCTTCCTGCGAAATCTGCTTCTCAGCCTGAGCGAATCTCAGTGGGAACGGTCTTTCCTCTGGGGCCGTTGCTCCTGTGCCTGGGGCCGCCGCAAGGGCACCACCCTCCCAGGGAAAGGCCAAACACACCCCACATGTCTTTGCTCCTCTGGAGAGCTGCAGGCAACCTCAAACTCTCAGGAAGCTTCTCGGCTGAGACGCAGAAGCACTCTGGCTGGGGTCTCGCATCCCCTGCCTGGAGGCCCATGGTGCCTGTTTCTCCCTGGGCGTTGCTTCACCAGAGCGGCCAGGCAACATCTGCCCCATCTACCCTTCTGCTCTTCCCTTCCAGCTGACAGAGTTCTCCCTGCTCTACTCTAGCCCTAGGAAGTTTGGAGACAACCGGGCTCCTCCTCCTGTGCAAGGAGTCCCGGGGCCCAGGTGGAGTGGAAAGGCAAAACCACAGGCAAGCCCAGGAAAGTGCTGAGTCATGTCTGACACACTCCCTCAGCCTGCTCCTTCATGGCTAGCGAGGCTGTGAGCTAGGAAAGTCTTTGGAAGCTCAGCAAGTGGCAGCGAGATGCAGGCCCCAACCCAGCAATCCCGGTGCTTGGAGCAGGTCTCACAGCCTCCCAGTGCCAAAGCGAGCTCCTCTCTGCCAAATGCAGCTTTGCACACGCAGGCCGCTCTGCTGCCTCTGCATCCACGAAGGAAGCTCTCTAGGCCCGCTTCCTGCGAAATCTGCTTCAGCCTGAGGGAAAAGCCCTTGGAGAGGTCTTTGCTCAGGGGCAGTTGCTCCTGTGCCTGGGGAAGAGGGAAGGGCACCACACTCCCAAGGAAAGGCCAGACACACTCCACACGTCTTTGCTCCTCTGGAGGGCGGCATGGAGCCTCCAACTGGGAGGTCGCGTCTCAGCGGAGACGCAGGGGCATTCTGGCTGTGATCCCGCAGCCCCTGCCTGGAGGCCCACGGTGCCTGTTTCTCTCTGGGCGTTGCTTCCACAGTGCGGCCAAGCAACATCTTCACCATGGGCACAACAGCGCTTCCCTTCCGCCTGACAGACGTCTCAGTGCTCTGCTCTAGACCTCTGAAGTGGGGAGACAACCGAGCCCAGCCTCCTTTCCAAGGAGTCCTGCGCCTTCCATTGCACTGAAAGGCAATAGCACGGGGAAGCCTAGGAAGGGGCTGAGTCACGTCGGACACACTTCCTCAGCCTGCTCCTTTCGGGGAAGCAACGCTGGGATCTAGGAAAGCCTTCTCAAGCTCGGAAAGTGCCAGAGAGATGCAGGCCGCGCACCCGGAAATCTCGGTGCTTGGAGCCAATCTCAGCGTCTCCCAGGGGCAAAGCGAACGCCTCTCTGCCAAATCCAGCTTTGCAGACGCAGGCCGCTAGGCTGCCTCTGCATTGGCGAAGGATGCTCTCTCCTCCCGCTTCCTGCAAAATGTGCTTCTCAGCCTGAGTGAATCTCAGTGGGAACGGTCTTTCCTCTGGGGCCGTTGCTCCTGGGCCTGGGGCTGCCGCAAGGGCACCACCCTCACAGGGAAATGCCAAACACACCCCACATGTCTTTGCTCCTCTGGAGAGCTGCAGGCAACCTCAAACTCTCAGGAAGCTTTTCGGCTGAGACGCAGAAGCACTCTGGCTGGGGTCTCGCATCCCCTGCCTGGAGGCCCATGGTGCCTGTTTCTCCCTGGGCGTTGCTTCACCTGAGCGGCCAGGCAACATCTGCCCCATCTACCCTTCTGCTCTTCCCTTCCAGCTGACAGAGTTCTCCCTGCTCTACTCTAGCCCTAGGAAGTTTGGAGACAACCGGGCTACTCCTCCTGTGCAAGGAGTCCCGGGGCCCAGGTGGAGTGGAAAGGCAAAACCACAGGCAAGCCCAGGAAAGTGCTGAGTCATGTCTGACACACTCCCTCAGCCTGCTCCTTCATGGCTAGCGAGGCTGTGAGCTAGGAAAGTCTTTGGAAGCTCAGCAAGTGGCAGCGAGATGCAGGCCCCAACCCAGCAATCCCGGTGCTTGGAGCAGGTCTCACAGCCTCCCAGTGCCAAAGCGAGCTCCTCTCTGCCAAATGCAGCTTTGCACAAGCAGGCCGCTCTGCTGCCTCTGCATCCACGAAGGAAGCTCTCTAGGCCCGCTTCCTGCGAAATCTGCTTCAGCCTGAGGGAAAAGCCCTTGGAGAGGTCTTGGCTCAGGGGCAGTTGCTCCTGTGCCTGGGGAAGAGGGAAGGGCACCACACTCCCAAGGAAAGGCCAGACACACTCCACACGTCTTTGCTCCTCTGGAGGGCGGCATGGAGCCTCCAACTGGGAGGTCGCGTCTCAGCGGAGACGCAGGGGCATTCTGGCTGTGATCCCGCAGCCCCTGCCTGGAGGCCCACGGTGCCTGTTTCTCTCTGGGCGTTGCTTCCACAGTGCGGCCAAGCAACATCTTCACCATGGGCACAACAGCGCTTCCCTTCCGCCTGACAGACGTCTCAGTGCTCTGCTCTAGACCTCTGAAGTGGGGAGACAACCGAGCCCAGCCTCCTTTCCAAGGAGTCCTGCGCCTTCCATTGCACTGAAAGGCAATAGCACGGGGAAGCCTAGGAAGGGGCTGAGTCATGTCGGACACACTTCCTCAGCCTGCTCCTTTCAGGGAAGCAACGCTGGGAGCTAGGAAAGCCTTCTCAAGCTCGGAGAGTGCAAGAGAGATGCAGGCCGCGCACCCGGAAATCTCGGTGCTTGGAGCCAATCTCAGCGTCTCCCAGGGGCAAAGCGAACGCCTCTCTGCCAAATCCAGCTTTGCAGACGCAGGCCCCTAGGCTGCCTCTGCATTGGCGAAGGAAGCTCTCTCCTCCCGCTTCCTGCGAAATCTGCTTCTCAGCCTGAGCGAATCTCCGTGGGAACGGTCTTTCCTCTGGGGCCGTTGCTCCTGTGCCTGGGGCCGCCGCAAGGGCACCACCCTCCCAGGGAAAGGCCAAACACACCCCACATGTCTTTGCTCCTCTGGAGAGCTGCAGGCAACCTCAAACTCTCAGGAAGCTTCTCGGCTGAGACGCAGAAGCACTCTGGCTGGGGTCTCGCATCCCCTGCCTGGAGGCCCATGGTGCCTGTTTCTCCCTGGGCGTTGCTTCACCAGAGCGGCCAGGCAACATCTGCCCCATCTACCCTTCTGCTCTTCCCTTCCAGCTGACAGAGTTCTCCCTGCTCTACTCTAGCCCTAGGAAGTTTGGAGACAACCGGGCTCCTCCTCCTGTGCAAGGAGTCCCGGGGCCCAGGTGGAGTGGAAAGGCAAAACCACAGGCAAGCCCAGGAAAGTGCTGAGTCATGTCTGACACACTCCCTCAGCCTGCTCCTTCATGGCTAGCGAGGCTGTGAGCTAGGAAAGTCTTTGGAAGCTCAGCAAGTGGCAGCGAGATGCAGGCCCCAACCCAGCAATCCCGGTGCTTGGAGCAGGTCTCACAGCCTCCCAGTGCCAAAGCGAGCTCCTCTCTGCCAAATGCAGCTTTGCACACGCAGGCCGCTCTGCTGCCTCTGCATCCACGAAGGAAGCTCTCTAGGCCCGCTTCCTGCGAAATCTGCTTCAGCCTGAGGGAAAAGCCCTTGGAGAGGTCTTGGCTCAGGGGCAGTTGCTCCTGTGCCTGGGGAAGAGGGAAGGGCACCACACTCCCAAGGAAAGGCCAGACACACTCCACACGTCTTTGCTCCTCTGGAGGGCGGCATGGAGCCTCCAACTGGGAGGTCGCGTCTCAGCGGAGACGCAGGGGCATTCTGGCTGTGATCCCGCAGCCCCTGCCTGGAGGCCCACGGTGCCTGTTTCTCTCTGGGCGTTGCTTCCACAGTGCGGCCAAGCAACATCTTCACCATGGGCACAACAGCGCTTCCCTTCCGCCTGACAGACGTCTCAGTGCTCTGCTCTAGACCTCTGAAGTGGGGAGACAACCGAGCCCAGCCTCCTTTCCAAGGAGTCCTGCGCCTTCCATTGCACTGAAAGGCAATAGCACGGGGAAGCCTAGGAAGGGGCTGAGTCACGTCGGACACACTTCCTCAGCCTGCTCCTTTCGGGGAAGCAACGCTGGGATCTAGGAAAGCCTTCTCAAGCTCGGAAAGTGCCAGAGAGATGCAGGCCGCGCACCCGGAAATCTCGGTGCTTGGAGCCAATCTCAGCGTCTCCCAGGGGCAAAGCGAACGCCTCTCTGCCAAATCCAGCTTTGCAGACGCAGGCCGCTAGGCTGCCTCTGCATTGGCGAAGGAAGCTCTCTCCTCCCGCTTCCTGCAAAATGTGCTTCTCAGCCTGAGTGAATCTCAGTGGGAACGGTCTTTCCTCTGGGGCCGTTGCTCCTGGGCCTGGGGCTGCCGCAAGGGCACCACCCTCACAGGGAAATGCCAAACACACCCCACATGTCTTTGCTCCTCTGGAGAGCTGCAGGCAACCTCAAACTCTCAGGAAGCTTCTCGGCTGAGACGCAGAAGCACTCTGGCTGGGGTCTCGCATCCCCTGCCTGGAGGCCCTTGGTGCCTGTTTCTCCCTGGGCGTTGTTTCACCTGAGCGGCCAGGCAACATCTGCCCCATCTACCCTTCTGCTCTTCCCTTCCAGCTGACAGAGTTCTCCCTGCTCTACTCTAGCCCTAGGAAGTTTGGAGACAACCGGGCTCCTCCTCCTGTGCAAGGAGTCCCGGGGCCCAGGTGGAGTGGAAAGGAAAAACCACAGGCAAGCCCAGGAAAGTGCTGAGTCATGTCTGACACACTCCCTCAGCCTGCTCCTTCATGGCTAGCGAGGCTGTGAGCTAGGAAAGTCTTTGGAAGCTCAGCAAGTGGCAGCGAGATGCAGGCCCCAACCCAGCAATCCCGGTGCTTGGAGCAGGTCTCACAGCCTCCCAGTGCCAAAGCGAGCTCCTCTCTGCCAAATGCAGCTTTGCACACGCAGGCCGCTCTGCTGCCTCTGCATCCACGAAGGAAGCTCTCTAGGCCCGCTTCCTGCGAAATCTGCTTCAGCCTGAGGGAAAAGCCCTTGGAGAGGTCTTGGCTCAGGGGCAGTTGCTCCTGTGCCTGGGGAAGAGGGAAGGGCACCACACTCCCAAGGAAAGGCCAGACACACTCCACACGTCTTTGCTCCTCTGGAGGGCGGCATGGAGCCTCCAACTGGGAGGTCGCGTCTCAGCGGAGACGCAGGGGCATTCTGGCTGTGATCCCGCAGCCCCTGCCTGGAGGCCCACGGTGCCTGTTTCTCTCTGGGCCTTGCTTCCACAGTGCGGCCAAGCAACATCTTCACCATGGGCACAACAGCGCTTCCCTTCCGCCTGACAGACGTCTCAGTGCTCTGCTCTAGACCTCTGAAGTGGGGAGACAACCGAGCCCAGCCTCCTTTCCAAGGAGTCCTGCGCCTTCCATTGCACTGAAAGGCAATAGCACGGGGAAGCCTAGGAAGGGGCTGAGTCATGTCGGACACACTTCCTCAGCCTGCTCCTTTCAGGGAAGCAACGCTGGGAGCTAGGAAAGCCTTCTCAAGCTCGGAGAGTGCAAGAGAGATGCAGGCCGCGCACCCGGAAATCTCGGTGCTTGGAGCCAATCTCAGCGTCTCCCAGGGGCAAAGCGAACGCCTCTCTGCCAAATCCAGCTTTGCAGACGCAGGCCCCTAGGCTGCCTCTGCATTGGCGAAGGAAGCTCTCTCCTCCCGCTTCCTGCGAAATCTGCTTCTCAGCCTGAGCGAATCTCAGTGGGAACGGTCTTTCCTCTGGGGCCGTTGCTCCTGTGCCTGGGGCCGCCGCAAGGGCACCACCCTCCCAGGGAAAGGCCAAACACACCCCACATGTCTTTGCTCCTCTGGAGAGCTGCAGGCAACCTCAAACTCTCAGGAAGCTTCTCGGCTGAGACGCAGAAGCACTCTGGCTGGGGTCTCGCATCCCCTGCCTGGAGGCCCATGGTGCCTGTTTCTCCCTGGGCGTTGCTTCACCAGAGCGGCCAGGCAACATCTGCCCCATCTACCCTTCTGCTCTTCCCTTCCAGCTGACAGAGTTCTCCCTGCTCTACTCTAGCCCTAGGAAGTTTGGAGACAACCGGGCTCCTCCTCCTGTGCAAGGAGTCCCGGGGCACAGGTGGAGTGGAAAGGCAAAACCACAGGCAAGCCCAGGAAAGTGCTGAGTCATGTCTGACACACTCCCTCAGCCTGCTCCTTCATGGCTAGCGAGGCTGTGAGCTAGGAAAGTCTTTGGAAGCTCAGCAAGTGGCAGCGAGATGCAGGCCCCAACCCAGCAATCCCGGTGCTTGGAGCAGGTCTCACAGCCTCCCAGTGCCAAAGCGAGCTCCTCTCTGCCAAATGCAGCTTTGCACACGCAGGCCGCTCTGCTGCCTCTGCATCCACGAAGGAAGCTCTCTAGGCCCGCTTCCTGCGAAATCTGCTTCAGCCTGAGGGAAAAGCCCTTGGAGAGGTCTTGGCTCAGGGGCAGTTGCTCCTGTGCCTGGGGAAGAGGGAAGGGCACCACACTCCCAAGGAAAGGCCAGACACACTCCACACGTCTTTGCTCCTCTGGAGGGCGGCATGGAGCCTCCAACTGGGAGGTCGCGTCTCAGCGGAGACGCAGGGGCATTCTGGCTGTGATCCCGCAGCCCCTGCCTGGAGGCCCACGGTGCCTGTTTCTCTCTGGGCGTTGCTTCCACAGTGCGGCCAAGCAACATCTTCACCATGGGCACAACAGCGCTTCCCTTCCGCCTGACAGACGTCTCAGTGCTCTGCTCTAGACCTCTGAAGTGGGGAGACAACCGAGCCCAGCCTCCTTTCCAAGGAGTCCTGCGCCTTCCATTGCACTGAAAGGCAATAGCACGGGGAAGCCTAGGAAGGGGCTGAGTCATGTCGGACACACTTCCTCAGCCTGCTCCTTTCAGGGAAGCAACGCTGGGAGCTAGGAAAGCCTTCTCAAGCTCGGAGAGTGCAAGAGAGATGCAGGCCGCGCACCCGGAAATCTCGGTGCTTGGAGACAATCTCAGCGTCTCCCAGGGGCAAAGCGAACGCCTCTCTGCCAAATCCAGCTTTGCAGACGCAGGCCGCTAGGCTGCCTCTGCATTGGCGAAGGAAGCTCTCTCCTCCCGCTTCCTGCGAAATCTGCTTCTCAGCCTGAGCGAATCTCAGTGGGAATGGTCTTTCCTCTGGGGCCGTTGCTCCTGTGCCTGGGGCCGCCGCAAGGGCACCACCCTCCCAGGGAAAGGCCAAACACACCCCACATGTCTTTGCTCCTCTGGAGAGCTGCAGGCAACCTCAAACTCTCAGGAAGCTTCTCGGCTGAGACGCAGAAGCACTCTGGCTGGGGTCTCGCATCCCCTGCCTGGAGGCCCATGGTGCCTGTTTCTCCCTGGGCGTTGCTTCACCAGAGCGGCCAGGCAACATCTGCCCCATCTACCCTTCTGCTCTTCCCTTCCAGCTGACAGAGTTCTCCCTGCTCTACTCTAGCCCTAGGAAGTTTGGAGACAACCGGGCTCCTCCTCCTGTGCAAGGAGTCCCGGGGCCCAGGTGGAGTGGAAAGGCAAAACCACAGGCAAGCCCAGGAAAGTGCTGAGTCATGTCTGACACACTCCCTCAGCCTGCTCCTTCATGGCTAGCGAGGCTGTGAGCTAGGAAAGTCTTTGGAAGCTCAGCAAGTGGCAGCGAGATGCAGGCCCCAACCCAGCAATCCTGGTGCTTGGAGCAGGTCTCACAGCCTCCCAGTGCCAAAGCGAGCTCCTCTCTGCCAAATGCAGCTTTGCACACGCAGGCCGCTCTGCTGCCTCTGCATCCACGAAGGAAGCTCTCTAGGCCCGCTTCCTGCGAAATCTGCTTCAGCCTGAGGGAAAAGCCCTTGGAGAGGTCTTTGCTCAGGGGCAGTTGCTCCTGTGCCTGGGGAAGAGGGAAGGGCACCACACTCCCAAGGAAAGGCCAGACACACTCCACACGTCTTTGCTCCTCTGGAGGGCGGCATGGAGCCTCCAACTGGGAGGTCGCGTCTCAGCGGAGACGCAGGGGCATTCTGGCTGTGATCCCGCAGCCCCTGCCTGGAGGCCCACGGTGCCTGTTTCTCTCTGGGCGTTGCTTCCACAGTGCGGCCAAGCAACATCTTCACCATGGGCACAACAGCGCTTCCCTTCCGCCTGACAGACGTCTCAGTGCTCTGCTCTAGACCTCTGAAGTGGGGAGACAACCGAGCCCAGCCTCCTTTCCAAGGAGTCCTGCGCCTTCCATTGCACTGAAAGGCAATAGCACGGGGAAGCCTAGGAAGGGGCTGAGTCACGTCGGACACACTTCCTCAGCCTGCTCCTTTCGGGGAAGCAACGCTGGGATCTAGGAAAGCCTTCTCAAGCTCGGAAAGTGCCAGAGAGATGCAGGCCGCGCACCCGGAAATCTCGGTGCTTGGAGCCAATCTCAGCGTCTCCCAGGGGCAAAGCGAACGCCTCTCTGCCAAATCCAGCTTTGCAGACGCAGGCCGCTAGGCTGCCTCTGCATTGGCGAAGGATGCTCTCTCCTCCCGCTTCCTGCAAAATGTGCTTCTCAGCCTGAGTGAATCTCAGTGGGAACGGTCTTTCCTCTGGGGCCGTTGCTCCTGTGCCTGGGGCCGCCGCAAGGGCACCACCCTCCCAGGGAAAGGCCAAACACACCCCACATGTCTTTGCTCCTCTGGAGAGCTGCAGGCAACCTCAAACTCTCAGGAAGCTTCTCGGCTGAGACGCAGAAGCACTCTGGCTGGGGTCTCGCATCCCCTGCCTGGAGGCCCATGGTGCCTGTTTCTCCCTGGGCGTTGCTTCACCAGAGCGGCCAGGCAACATCTGCCCCATCTACCCTTCTGCTCTTCCCTTCCAGCTGACAGAGTTCTCCCTGCTCTACTCTAGCCCTAGGAAGTTTGGAGACAACCGGGCTCCTCCTCCTGTGCAAGGAGTCCCGGGGCCCAGGTGGAGTGGAAAGGCAAAACCACAGGCAAGCCCAGGAAAGTGCTGAGTCATGTCTGACACACTCCCTCAGCCTGCTCCTTCATGGCTAGCGAGGCTGTGAGCTAGGAAAGTCTTTGGAAGCTCAGCAAGTGGCAGCGAGATGCAGGCCCCAACCCAGCAATCCCGGTGCTTGGAGCAGGTCTCACAGCCTCCCAGTGCCAAAGCGAGCTCCTCTCTGCCAAATGCAGCTTTGCACACGCAGGCCGCTCTGCTGCCTCTGCATCCACGAAGGAAGCTCTCTAGGCCCGCTTCCTGCGAAATCTGCTTCAGCCTGAGGGAAAAGCCCTTGGAGAGGTCTTTGCTCAGGGGCAGTTGCTCCTGTGCCTGGGTAAGAGGGAAGGGCACCACACTCCCAAGGAAAGGCCAGACACACTCCACACGTCTTTGCTCCTCTGGAGGGCGGCATGGAGCCTCCAACTGGGAGGTCGCGTCTCAGCGGAGACGCAGGGGCATTCTGGCTGTGATCCCGCAGCCCCTGCCTGGAGGCCCACGGTGCCTGTTTCTCTCTGGGCGTTGCTTCCACAGTGCGGCCAAGCAACATCTTCACCATGGGCACAACAGCGCTTCCCTTCCGCCTGACAGACGTCTCAGTGCTCTGCTCTAGACCTCTGAAGTGGGGAGACAACCGAGCCCAGCCTCCTTTCCAAGGAGTCCTGCGCCTTCCATTGCACTGAAAGGCAATAGCACGGGGAAGCCTAGGAAGGGGCTGAGTCATGTCGGACACACTTCCTCAGCCTGCTCCTTTCAGGGAAGCAACGCTGGGAGCTAGGAAAGCCTTCTCAAGCTCGGAGAGTGCAAGAGAGATGCAGGCCGCGCACCCGGAAATCTCGGTGCTTGGAGCCAATCTCAGCGTCTCCGAGGGGCAAAGCGAACGCCTCTCTGCCAAATCCAGCTTTGCAGACGCAGGCCGCTAGGCTGCCTCTGCATTGGCGAAGGAAGCTCTCTCCTCCCGCTTCCTGCGAAATCTGCTTCTCAGCCTGAGCGAATCTCAGTGGGAACGGTCTTTCCTCTGGGGCCGTTGCTCCTGTGCCTGGGGCTGCCGCAAGGGCACCACCCTCCCAGGGAAAGGCCAAACACACCCCACATGTCTTTGCTCCTCTGGAGAGCTTCAGGCAACCTCAAACTCTCAGGAAGCTTCTCGGCTGAGACGCAGAAGCACTCTGGCTGGGATCTCGCATCCCCTGCCTGGAGACCCATGGTGCCTGTTTGTCCCTGGGCGTTGCTTCACCAGAGCGGTCAGGCAATTTCTGCCCCATCTACCCTTCTTCTCTTCCCTTCCAGCTGACAGAGTTCTCCCTGCTCTACTCTGGCCCTAGGAAGTTTGGAGACAACCGGGCTCCTCCTCCTGTGCAAGGAGTCCTGGGGCCCAGGTGGAGTGGAAAGGCAAAACCACAGGCAAGCCCAGGAAAGTGCTGAGTCATGTCTGACACACTCCCTCAGCCTGCTCCTTCATGGCTAGCGAGGCTGTGAGCTAGGAAAGTCTTTGGAAGCTCAGCAAGTGGCAGCGAGATGCAGGCCCCAACCCAGCAATCCCGGTGCTTGGAGCAGGTCTCACAGCCTCCCAGTGCCAAAGCGAGCTCCTCTCTGCCAAATGCAGCTTTGCACACGCAGGCCGCTCTGCTGCCTCTGCATCCACGAGGGAAGCTCTCTAGGCCCGCTTCTTGCGAAATCTGCTTCAGCCTGAGGGAAAAGCCCTTGGAGAGGTCTTGGCTCAGGGGCAGTTGCTCCTGTGCCTGGGGAAGAGGGAAGGGCACCACACTCCCAAGGAAAGGCCAGACACACTCCACACGTCTTTGCTCCTCTGGAGGGCGGCATGGAGCCTCCAACTGGGAGGTCGCTTCTCAGCGGAGACGCAGGGGCATTCTGGCTGTGATCCCGCAGCCCCTGCCTGGAGGCCCACGGTGCCTGTTTCTCTCTGGGCGTTGCTTCCACAGTGCGGCCAAGCAACATCTTCACCATGGGCACAACAGCGCTTCCCTTCCACCTGACAGACGTCTCAGTGCTCTGCTCTAGACCTCTGAAGTGGGGAGACAACCGAGCCCAGCCTCCTTTCCATGGAGTCCTGCGCCTTCCATTGCACTGAAAGGCAATAGCACGGGGAAGCCTAGGAAGGGGCTGAGTCATGTCGGACACACTTCCTCAGCCTGCTCCTTTCAGGGAAGCAACGCTGGGAGCTAGGAAAGCCTTCTCAAGCTCGGAGAGTGCAAGAGAGATGCAGGCCGCGCACCCGGAAATCTCGGTGCTTGGAGCCAATCTCAGCGTCTCCCAGGGGCAAAGCGAACGCCTCTCTGCCAAATCCAGCTTTGCAGACGCAGGCCGCTAGGCTGCCTCTGCATTGGCGAAGGAAGCTCTCTCCTCCCGCTTCCTGCGAAATCTGCTTCTCAGCCTGAGCGAATCTCAGTGGGAACGGTCTTTCCTCTGGGGCCGTTGCTCCTGTGCCTGGGGCCGCCGCAAGGGCACCACCCTCCCAGGGAAAGGCCAAACACACCCCACATGTCTTTGCTCCTCTGGAGAGCTGCAGGCAACCTCAAACTCTCAGGAAGCTTCTCGGCTGAGACGCAGAAGCACTCTGGCTGGGGTCTCGCATCCCCTGCCTGGAGGCCCATGGTGCCTGTTTCTCCCTGGGCGTTGCTTCACCAGAGCGGCCAGGCAACATCTGCCCCATCTACCCTTCTGCTCTTCCCTTCCAGCTGACAGAGTTCTCCCTGCTCTACTCTAGCCCTAGGAAGTTTGGAGACAACCGGGCTCCTCCTCCTGTGCAAGGAGTCCCGGGGCCCAGGTGGAGTGGAAAGGCAAAACCACAGGCAAGCCCAGGAAAGTGCTGAGTCATGTCTGACACACTCCCTCAGCCTGCTCCCTCATGGCTAGCGAGGCTGTGAGCTAGGAAAGTCTTTGGAAGCTCAGCAAGTGGCAGCGAGATGCAGGCCCCAACCCAGCAATCCCGGTGCTTGGAGCAGGTCTCACAGCCTCCCAGTGCCAAAGCGAGCTCCTCTCTGCCAAATGCAGCTTTGCACACGCAGGCCGCTCTGCTGCCTCTGCATCCACGAAGGAAGCTCTCTAGGCCCGCTTCCTGCGAAATCTGCTTCAGCCTGAGGGAAAAGCCCTTGGAGAGGTCTTGGCTCAGGGGCAGTTGCTCCTGTGCCTGGGGAAGAGGGAAGGGCACCACACTCCCAAGGAAAGGCCAGACACACTCCACACGTCTTTTCTCCTCTGGAGGGCGGCATGGAGCCTCCAACTGGGAGGTCGCTTCTCAGCGGAGACGCAGGGGCATTCTGGCTGTGATCCCGCATCCCCTGCCTGGAGGCCCACGGTGCCTGTTTCTCTCTGGGCGTTGCTTTCACAGTGCGGCCAAGCAACATCTTCACCATGGGCACAACAGCGCTTCCCTTCCGCCTGACAGACGTCTCAGTGCTCTGCTCTAGACCTCTGAAGTGGGGAGACAACCTAGCCCAGCCTCCTTTCCAAGGAGTCTTGCGCCTTCCATTGCACTGAAAGGCAATAGCACGGGGAAGCCTAGGAAGTGGCTGAGTCATGTCGGACACACTTCCTCAGCCTGCTCCTTTCAGGGAAGCAACGCTGGGAGCTAGGAAAGCCTTCTCAAGCTCGGAGAGTGCAAGAGAGATGCAGGCCGCGCACCCGGAAATCTCGGTGCTTGGAGCCAATCTCAGCGTCTCCCAGGGGCAAAGCGAACGCCTCTCTGCCAAATCCAGCTTTGCAGACGCAGGCCGCTAGGCTGCCTCTGCATTGGCGAAGGAAGCTCTCTCCTCCCGCTTCCTGCGAAATCTGCTTCTCAGCCTGAGCGAATCTCAGTGGGAACGGTCTTTCCTCTGGGGCCGTTGCTCCTGTGCCTGGGGCCGCCGCAAGGGCACCACCCTCCCAGGGAAAGGCCAAACACACCCCACATGTCTTTGCTCCTCTGGAGAGCTGCAGGCAACCTCAAACTCTCAGGAAGCTTCTCGGCTGAGACGCAGAAGCACTCTGGCTGGGGTCTCGCATCCCCTGCCTGGAGGCCCATGGTGCCTGTTTCTCCCTGGGCGTTGCTTCACCAGAGCAGCCAGGCAACATCTGCCCCATCTACCCTTCTGCTCTTCCCTTCCAGCTGACAGAGTTCTCCCTGCTCTACTCTAGCCCTATTTGGAGACAACCGGGCTCCTCCTCCTGTTCAAGGAGTCCCGGGGCCCAGTTGGAGTGGAAAGGCAAAACCACAGGCAAGCCCAGGAAAGTGCTGAGTCATGTCTGACACACTCCCTCAGCCTGCTCCTTCATGGCTAGCGAGGCTGTGAGCTAGGAAAGTCTTTGGAAGCTCAGCAAGTGGCAGCGAGATGCAGGCCCCAACCCAGCAATCCCGGTGCTTGGAGCAGGTCTCACAGCCTCCCAGTGCCAAAGCGAGCTCCTCTCTGCCAAATGCAGCTCTGCACACGCAGGCCGCTCTGCTGCCTCTGCATCCACGAAGGAAGCTCTCTAGGCCCGCTTCCTGCGAAATCTGCTTCAGCCTGAGGGAAAAGCCCTTGGAGAGGTCTTGGCTCAGGGGCAGTTGCTCCTGTGCCTGGGGAAGAGGGAAGGGCACCACACTCCCAAGGAAAGGCCAGACACACTCCACACGTCTTTGCTCCTCTGGAGGGCGGCATGGAGCCTCCAACTGGGAGGTCGCGTCTCAGCGGAGACGCAGGGGCATTCTGGCTGTGATCCCGCAGCCCCTGCCTGGAGGCCCACGGTGCCTGTTTCTCTCTGGGCGTTGCTTCCACAGTGCGGCCAAGCAACATCTTCACCATGGGCACAACAGCGCTTCCCTTCCGCCTGACAGACGTCTCAGTGCTCTGCTCTAGACCTCTGAAGTGGGGAGACAACCGAGCCCAGCCTCCTTTCCAAGGAGTCCTGCGCCTTCCATTGCACTGAAAGTGCAATAGCACGGGGAAGCCTAGGAAGGGGCTGAGTCATGTCGGACACACTTCCTCAGCCTGCTCCTTTCAGGGAAGCAACGCTGGGAGCTAGGAAAGCCTTCTCCAGCTCGGAGAGTGCAAGAGAGATGCAGGCCGCGCACCCGGAAATCTCGGTGCTTGGAGCCAATCTCAGCGTCTCCCAGGGGCAAAGCGAACGCCTCTCTGCCAAATCCAGCTGTGCAGACGCAGGCCCCTAGGCTGCCTCTGCATTGGCGAAGGAAGCTCTCTCCTCCCGCTTCCTGCGAAATCTGCTTCTCAGCCTGAGCGAATCTCAGTGGGAACGGTCTTTCCTCTGGGGCCGTTGCTCCTGGGCCTGGGGCTGCCGCAAGGGCACCACCCTCACAGGGAAAGGCCAAACACACCCCACATGTCTTTGCTCCTCTGGAGAGCTGCAGGCAACCTCAAACGCTCAGGAAGCTTCTCGGCTGAGACGCAGAAGCACTCTGGCTGGGATCTCGCATCCCCTGCCTGGAGGCCCATGGTGCCTGTTTCTCCCTGGGCGTTGCTTCCCCAGAGCGGCCAGGCAACATCTGCCCCATCTACCCTTCTGCTCTTCCCTTCCAGCTGACAGAGTTCTCCCTGCTCTACTCTAGCCCTAGGAAGTTTGGAGACAACCGGGCTCCTCCTCCTGTGCAAGGAGTCCCGGAGCCCAGTTGGAGTGGAAAGGCAAAACCACAGGCAAGCCCAGGAAAGTGCTGAGTCATGTCTGACACACTCCCTCAGCCTGCTCCTTCATGGCTAGCGAGGCTGTGAGCTAGGAAAGTCTTTGGAAGCTCAGCAAGTGGCAGCGAGATGCAGGCCCCAACCCAGCAATCCCGGTGCTTGGAGCAGGTCTCACAGCCTCCCAGTGCCAAAGCGAGCTCCTCTCTGCCAAATGCAGCTTTGCACACGCAGACCGCTCTGCTGCCTCTGCATCCACGAAGGAAGCTCTCGAGGCCCGCTTCCTGCGAAATCTGCTTCAGCCTGAGGGAAAAGCCCTCGGAGAGGTCTTTGCTCAGGGGCAGTTGCTCCTGTGCCTGGGGAAGAGGGAAGGGCACCACACTCCCAAGGAAAGGCCAGACACACTCCACACGTCTTTGCTCCTCTGGAGGGCGGCATGGAGCCTCCAACTGGGAGGTCGCCTCTCAGCGGAGACGCAGGGGCATTCTGGCTGTGATCCCGCAGCCCCTGCCTGGAGGCCCACGGTGCCTGTTTCTCTCTGGGCGTTGCTTCCACAGTGCGGCCAAGCAACATCTTCACCATGGGCACAACAGCGCTTCCCTTCCGCCTGACAGACGTCTCAGTGCTCTGCTCTAGACCTCTGAAGTGGGGAGACAACCGAGCCCAGCCTCCTTTCCAAGGAGTCCTGCGCCTTCCATTGCACTGAAAGGCAATAGCACGGGGAAGCCTAGGAAGGGGCTGAGTCATGTCGGACACACTTCCTCAGCCTGCTCCTTTCAGGGAAGCAACGCTGGGAGCTAGGAAAGCCTTCTCCAGCTCGGAGAGTGCAAGAGAGATGCAGGCCGCGCACCCGGAAATCTCGGTGCTTGGAGCCAATCTCAGCGTCTCCCAGGGGCAAAGCGAACGCCTCTCTGCCAAATCCAGCTGTGCAGACGCAGGCCGCTAGGCTGCCTCTGCACTGGCGAAGGAAGCTCTCTCCTCCCGCTTCCTGCGAAATCTGCTTCTCAGCCTGAGCGAATCTCAGTGGGAACGGTCTTTCCTCTGGGGCCGTTGCTCCTGGGCCTGGGGCTGCCGCAAGGGCACCACCCTCACAGGGAAAGGCCAAACACACCCCACATGTCTTTGCTCCTCTGGAGAGCTGCAGGCAACCTCAAACGCTCAGGAAGCTTCTCGGCTGAGACGCAGAAGCACTCTGGCTGGGATCTCGCATCCCCTGCCTGGAGGCCCATGGTGCCTGTTTCTCCCTGGGCGTTGCTTCCCCAGAGCGGCCAGGCAACATCTGCCCCATCTACCCTTCTGCTCTTCCCTTCCAGCTGACAGAGTTCTCCCTGCTCTACTCTAGCCCTAGGAAGTTTGGAGACAACCGGGCTCCTCCTCCTGTGCAAGGAGTCCCGGGGCCCAGTTGGAGTGGAAAGGCAAAACCACAGGCAAGCCCAGGAAAGTGCTGAGTCATGTCTGACACACTCCCTCAGCCTGCTCCTTCATGGCTAGCGAGGCTGTGAGCTAGGAAAGTCTTTGGAAGCTCAGCAAGTGGCAGCGAGATGCAGGCCCCAACCCAGCAATCCCGGTGCTTGGAGCAGGTCTCACAGCCTCCCAGTGCCAAAGCGAGCTCCTCTCTGCCAAATGCAGCTTTGCACACGCAGGCCGCTCTGCTGCCTCTGCATCCACGAAGGAAGCTCTCTAGGCCCGCTTCCTGCGAAATCTGCTTCAGCCTGAGGGAAAAGCCCTTGGAGAGGTCTTGGCTCAGGGGCAGTTGCTCCTGTGCCTGGGGAAGAGGGAAGGGCACCACACTCCCAAGGAAAGGCCAGACACACTCCACACGTCTTTGCTCCTCTGGAGGGCGGCATGGAGCCTCCAACTGGGAGGTCGCGTCTCAGCGGAGACGCAGGGGCATTCTGGCTGTGATCCCGCAGCCCCTGCCTGGAGGCCCACGGTGCCTGTTTCTCTCTGGGCGTTGCTTCCACAGTGCGGCCAAGCAACATCTTCACCATGGGCACAACAGCGCTTCCCTTCCGCCTGACAGACGTCTCAGTGCTCTGCTCTAGACCTCTGAAGTGGGGAGACAACCGAGCCCAGCCTCCTTTCCAAGGAGTCCTGCGCCTTCCATTGCACTGAAAGGCAATAGCACGGGGAAGCCTAGGAAGGGGCTGAGTCATGTCGGACACACTTCCTCAGCCTGCTCCTTTCAGGGAAGCAACGCTGGGAGCTAGGAAAGCCTTCTCCAGCTCGGAGAGTGCAAGAGAGATGCAGGCCGCGCACCCGGAAATCTCGGTGCTTGGAGCCAATCTCAGCGTCTCCCAGGGGCAAAGCGAACGCCTCTCTGCCAAATCCAGCTGTGCAGACTCAGGCCGCTAGGCTGCCTCTGCATTGGCGAAGGAAGCTCTCTCCTCCCGCTTCCTGCGAAATCTGCTTCTCAGCCTGAGCGAATCTCAGTGGGAACGGTCTTTCCTCTGGGGCCGTTGCTCCTGGGCCTGGGGCTGCCGCAAGGGCACCACCCTCACAGCGAAAGGCCAAACACACCCCACATGTCTTTGCTCCTCTGGAGAGCTGCAGGCAACCTCAAACGCTCAGGAAGCTTCTCGGCTGAGACGCAGAAGCACTCTGGCTGGGATCTCGCATCCCCTGCCTGGAGGCCCATGGTGCCTGTTTCTCCCTGGGCGTTGCTTCCCCAGAGCGGCCAGGCAACATTTGCCCCATCTACCCTTCTGCTCTTCCCTTCCAGCTGACAGAGTTCTCCCTGCTCTACTCTAGCCCTAGGAAGTTTGGAGACAACCGGGCTCCTCCTCCTGTGCAAGGAGTCCCGGGGCCCAGTTGGAGTGGAAAGGCAAAACCACAGGCAAGCCCAGGAAAGTGCTGAGTCATGTCTGACACACTCCCTCAGCCTGCTCCTTCATGGCTAGCGAGGCTGTGAGCTAGGAAAGTCTTTGGAAGCTCAGCAAGTGGCAGCGAGATGCAGGCCCCAACCCAGCAATCCCGGTGCTTGGAGCAGGTCTCACAGCCTCCCAGTGCCAAAGCGAGCTCCTCTCTGCCAAATGCAGCTTTGCACACGCAGGCCGCTCTGCTGCCTCTGCATCCACGAAGGAAGCTCTCGAGGCCCGCTTCCTGCGAAATCTGCTTCAGCCTGAGGGAAAAGCCCTTGGAGAGGTCTTGGCTCAGGGGCAGTTGCTCCTGTGCCTGGGGAAGAGGGAAGGGCACCACACTCCCAAGGAAAGGCCAGACACACTCCACACGTCTTTGCTCCTCTGGAGGGCGGCATGGAGCCTCCAACTGGGAGGTCGCGTCTCAGCGGAGACGCAGGGGCATTCTGGCTGTGATCCCGCAGCCCCTGCCTGGAGGCCCACGGTGCCTGTTTCTCTCTGGGCGTTGCTTCCACAGTGCGGCCAAGCAACATCTTCACCATGGGCACAACAGCGCTTCCCTTCCGCCTGACAGACGTCTCAGTGCTCTGCTCTAGACCTCTGAAGTGGGGAGACAACCGAGCCCAGCCTCCTTTCCAAGGAGTCCTGCGCCTTCCATTGCACTGAAAGGCAATAGCACGGGGAAGCCTAGGAAGGGGCTGAGTCATGTCGGACACACTTCCTCAGCCTGCTCCTTTCAGGGAAGCAACGCTGGGAGCTAGGAAAGCCTTCTCCAGCTCGGAGAGTGCAAGAGAGATGCAGGCCGCGCACCCGGAAATCTCGGTGCTTGGAGCCAATCTCAGCGTCTCCCAGGGGCAAAGCGAACGCCTCTCTGCCAAATCCAGCTGTGCAGACGCAGGCCGCTAGGCTGCCTCTGCATTGGCGAAGGAAGCTCTCTCCTCCTGCTTCCTGCGAAATCTGCTTCTCAGCCTGAGCGAATCTCAGTGGGAACGGTCTTTCCTCTGGGGCCGTTGCTCCTGGGCCTGGGGCTGCCGCAAGGGCACCACCCTCACAGGGAAAGGCCAAACACACCCCACATGTCTTTGCTCCTCTGGAGAGCTGCAGGCAACCTCAAACGCTCAGGAAGCTTCTCGGCTGAGACGCAGAAGCACTCTGGCTGGGATCTCGCATCCCCTGCCTGGAGGCCCATGGTGCCTGTTTCTCCCTGGGCGTTGCTTCCCCAGAGCGGCCAGGCAACATCTGCCCCATCTACCCTTCTGCTCTTCCCTTCCAGCTGACAGAGTTCTCCCTGCTCTACTCTAGCCCTAGGAAGTTTGGAGACAACCGGGCTCCTCCTCCTGTGCAAGGCGTCCCGGGGCCCAGTTGGAGTGGAAAGGCAAAACCACAGGCAAGCCCAGGAAAGTGCTGAGTCATGTCTGACACACTCCCTCAGCCTGCTCCTTCATGGCTAGCGAGGCTGTGAGCTAGGAAAGTCTTTGGAAGCTCAGCAAGTGGCAGCGAGATGCAGGCCCCAACCCAGCAATCCCGGTGCTTGGAGCAGGTCTCACAGCCTCCCAGTGCCAAAGCGAGCTCCTCTCTGCCAAATGCAGCTTTGCACACGCAGGCCGCTCTGCTGCCTCTGCATCCACGAAGGAAGCTCTCGAGGCCCGCTTCCTGCGAAATCTGCTTCAGCCTGAGGGAAAAGCCCTTGGAGAGGTCTTGGCTCAGGGGCAGTTGCTCCTGTGCCTGGGGAAGAGGGAAGGGCACCACACTCCCAAGGAAAGGCCAGACACACTCCACACGTCTTTGCTCCTCTGGAGGGCGGCATGGAGCCTCCAACTGGGAGGTCGCGTCTCAGCGGAGACGCAGGGGCATTCTGGCTGTGATCCCGCAGCCCCTGCCTGGAGGCCCACGGTGCCTGTTTCTCTCTGGGCGTTGCTTCCACAGTGCGGCCAAGCAACATCTTCACCATGGGCACAACAGCGCTTCCCTTCCGCCTGACAGACGTCTCAGTGCTCTGCTCTAGACCTCTGAAGTGGGGAGACAACCGAGCCCAGCCTCCTTTCCAAGGAGTCCTGCGCCTTCCATTGCACTGAAAGGCATAGCACGGGGAAGCCTAGGAAGGGGCTGAGTCATGTCGGACACACTTCCTCAGCCTGCTCCTTTCAGGGAAGCAACGCTGGGAGCTAGGAAAGCCTTCTCCAGCTCGGAGAGTGCAAGAGAGATGCAGGCCGCGCACCCGGAAATCTCGGTGCTTGGAGGCAATCTCAGCGTCTCCCAGGGGCAAAGCGAACGCCTCTCTGCCAAATCCAGCTGTGCAGACGCAGGCCGCTAGGCTGCCTCTGCATTGGCGAAGGAAGCTCTCTCCTCCCGCTTCCTGCGAAATCTGCTTCTCAGCCTGAGCGAATCTCAGTGGGAACGGTCTTTCCTCTGGGGCCGTTGCTCCTGGGCCTGGGGCTGCCGCAAGGGCACCACCCTCACAGGGAAAGGCCAAACACACCCCACATGTCTTTGCTCCTCTGGAGAGCTGCAGGCAACCTCAAACGCTCAGGAAGCTTCTCGGCTGAGACGCAGAAGCACTCTGGCTGGGATCTCGCATCCCCTGCCTGGAGGCCCATGGTGCCTGTTTCTCCCTGGGCGTTGCTTCCCCAGAGCGGCCAGGCAACATTTGCCCCATCTACCCTTCTGCTCTTCCCTTCCAGCTGACAGAGTTCTCCCTGCTCTACTCTAGCCCTAGGAAGTTTGGAGACAACCGGGCTCCTCCTCCTGTGCAAGGAGTCCCGGGGCCCAGTTGGAGTGGAAAGGCAAAACCACAGGCAAGCCCAGGAAAGTGCTGAGTCATGTCTGACACACTCCCTCAGCCTGCTCCTTCATGGCTAGCGAGGCTGTGAGCTAGGAAAGTCTTTGGAAGCTCAGCAAGTGGCAGCGAGATGCAGGCCCCAACCCAGCAATCCCGGTGCTTGGAGCAGGTCTCACAGCCTCCCAGTGCCAAAGCGAGCTCCTCTCTGCCAAATGCAGCTTTGCACACGCAGGCCGCTCTGCTGCCTCTGCATCCACGAAGGAAGCTCTCGAGGCCCGCTTCCTGCGAAATCTGCTTCAGCCTGAGGGAAAAGCCCTTGGAGAGGTCTTGGCTCAGGGGCAGTTGCTCCTCTGCCTGGGGAAGAGGGAAGGGCACCACACTCCCAAGGAAAGGCCAGACACACTCCACACGTCTTTGCTCCTCTGGAGGGCGGCATGGAGCCTCCAACTGGGAGGTCGCGTCTCAGCGGAGACGCAGGGGCATTCTGGCTGTGATCCCGCAGCCCCTGCCTGGAGGCCCACGGTGCCTGTTTCTCTCTGGGCGTTGCTTCCACAGTGCGGCCAAGCAACATCTTCACCATGGGCACAACAGCGCTTCCCTTGCGCCTGACAGACGTCTCAGTGCTCTGCTCTAGACCTCTGAAGTGGGGAGACAACCGAGCCCAGCCTCCTTTCCAAGGAGTCCTGCGCCTTCCATTGCACTGAAAGGCAATAGCACGGGGAAGCCTAGGAAGGGGCTGAGTCATGTCGGACACACTTCCTCAGCCTGCTCCTTTCAGGGAAGCAACGCTGGGAGCTAGGAAAGCCTTCTCCAGCTCGGAGAGTGCAAGAGAGATGCAGGCCGCGCACCCGGAAATCTCGGTGCTTGGAGCCAATCTCAGCGTCTCCCAGGGGCAAAGCGAACGCCTCTCTGCCAAATCCAGCTGTGCAGACGCAGGCCGCTAGGCTGCCTCTGCATTGGCGAAGGAAGCTCTCTCCTCCCGCTTCCTGCGAAATCTGCTTCTCAGCCTGAGCGAATCTCAGTGGGAACGGTCTTTCCTCTGGGGCCGTTGCTCCTGGGCCTGGGGCTGCCGCAAGGGCACCACCCTCACAGCGAAAGGCCAAACACACCCCACATGTCTTTGCTCCTCTGGAGAGCTGCAGGCAACCTCAAACGCTCAGGAAGCTTCTCGGCTGAGACGCAGAAGCACTCTGGCTGGGATCTCGCATCCCCTGCCTGGAGGCCCATGGTGCCTGTTTCTCCCTGGGCGTTGCTTCACCAGAGCGGCCAGGCAACCTCTGCCCCATCTACCCTTCTGCTCTTCCCTTCCAGCTGACAGAGTTCTCCCTGCTCTACTCTAGCCCTAGGAAGTTTGGAGACAACCGGGCTCCTCCTCCTGTGCAAGGAGTCCCGGGGCCCAGTTGGAGTGGAAAGGCAAAACCACAGGCAAGCCCAGGAAAGTGCTGAGTCATGTCTGACACACTCCCTCAGCCTGCTCCTTCATGGCTAGCGAGGCTGTGAGCTAGGAAAGTCTTTGGAAGCTCAGCAAGTGGCAGCGAGATGCAGGCCCCAACCCAGCAATCCCGGTGCTTGGAGCAGGTCTCACAGCCTCCCAGTGCCAAAGCGAGCTCCTCTCTGCCAAATGCAGCTCTGCACACGCAGGCCGCTCTGCTGCCTCTGCATCCACGAAGGAAGCTCTCGAGGCCCGCTTCCTGCGAAATCTGCTTCAGCCTGAGGGAAAAGCCCTTGGAGAGGTCTTGGCTCAGGGGCAGTTGCTCCTGTGCCTGGGGAAGAGGGAAGGGCACCACACTCCCAAGGAAAGGCCAGACACACTCCACACGTCTTTGCTCCTCTGGAGGGCGGCATGGAGCCTCCAACTGGGAGGTCGCGTCTCAGCAGAGACGCAGGGGCATTCTGGCTGTGATCCCGCAGCCCCTGCTGGAGGCCCACGGTGCCTGTTTCTCTCTGGGCGTTGCTTCCACAGTGCGGCCAAGCAACATCTTCACCATGGGCACAACAGCGCTTCCCTTCCGCCTGACAGACGTCTCAGTGCTCTGCTCTAGACCTCTGAAGTGGGGAGACAACCGAGCCCAGCCTCCTTTCCAAGGAGTCCTGCGCCTTCCATTGCACTGAAAGGCAATAGCACGGGGAAGCCTAGGAAGGGGCTGAGTCATGTCGGACACACTTCCTCAGCCTGCTCCTTTCAGGGAAGCAACGCTGGGAGCTAGGAAAGCCTTCTCCAGCTCGGAGAGTGCAAGAGAGATGCAGGCCGCGCACCCGGAAATCTCGGTGCTTGGAGCCAATCTCAGCGTCTCCCAGGGGCAAAGCGAACGCCTCTCTGCCAAATCCAGCTGTGCAGACGCAGGCCGCTAGGCTGCCTCTGCACTGGCGAAGGAAGCTCTCTCCTCCCGCTTCCTGCGAAATCTGCTTCTCAGCCTGAGCGAATCTCAGTGGGAACGGTCTTTCCTCTGGGGCCGTTGCTCCTGGGCCTGGGGCTGCCGCAAGGGCACCACCCTCACAGGGAAAGGCCAAACACACCCCACATGTCTTTGCTCCTCTGGAGAGCTGCAGGCAACCTCAAACGCTCAGGAAGCTTCTCGGCTGAGACGCAGAAGCACTCTGGCTGGGATCTCGCATCCCCTGCCTGGAGGCCCATGGTGCCTGTTTCTCCCTGGGCGTTGCTTCCCCAGAGCGGCCAGGCAACATCTGCCCCATCTACCCTTCTGCTCTTCCCTTCCAGCTGACAGAGTTCTCCCTGCTCTACTCTAGCCCTAGGAAGTTTGGAGACAACCGGGCTCCTCCTCCTGTGCAAGGAGTCCCGGAGCCCAGTTGGAGTGGAAAGGCAAAACCACAGGCAAGCCCAGGAAAGTGCTGAGTCATGTCTGACACACTCCCTCAGCCTGCTCCTTCATGGCTAGCGAGGCTGTGAGCTAGGAAAGTCTTTGGAAGCTCAGCAAGTGGCAGCGAGATGCAGGCCCCAACCCAGCAATCCCGGTGCTTGGAGCAGGTCTCACAGCCTCCCAGTGCCAAAGCGAGCTCCTCTCTGCCAAATGCAGCTCTGCACACGCAGGCCGCTCTGCTGCCTCTGCATCCACGAAGGAAGCTCTCGAGGCCCGCTTCCTGCGAAATCTGCTTCAGCCTGAGGGAAAAGCCCTTGGAGAGGTCTTGGCTCAGGGGCAGTTGCTCCTGTGCCTGGGGAAGAGGGAAGGGCACCACACTCCCAAGGAAAGGCCAGACACACTCCACACGTCTTTGCTCCTCTGGAGGGCGGCATGGAGCCTCCAACTGGGAGGTCGCGTCTCAGCGGAGACGCAGGGGCATTCTGGCTGTGATCCCGCAGCCCCTGCCTGGAGGCCCACGGTGCCTGTTTCTCTCTGGGCGTTGCTTCCACAGTGCGGCCAAGCAACATCTTCACCATGGGCACAACAGCGCTTCCCTTCCGCCTGACAGACGTCTCAGTGCTCTGCTCTAGACCTCTGAAGTGGGGAGACAACCGAGCCCAGCCTCCTTTCCAAGGAGTCCTGCGCCTTCCATTGCACTGAAAGTGCAATAGCACGGGGAAGCCTAGGAAGGGGCTGAGTCATGTCGGACACACTTCCTCAGCCTGCTCCTTTCAGGGAAGCAACGCTGGGAGCTAGGAAAGCCTTCTCCAGCTCGGAGAGTGCAAGAGAGATGCAGGCCGCGCACCCGGAAATCTCGGTGCTTGGAGCCAATCTCAGCGTCTCCCAGGGGCAAAGCGAACGCCTCTCTGCCAAATCCAGCTGTGCAGACGCAGGCCCCTAGGCTGCCTCTGCATTGGCGAAGGAAGCTCTCTCCTCCCGCTTCCTGCGAAATCTGCTTCTCAGCCTGAGCGAATCTCAGTGGGAACGGTCTTTCCTCTGGGGCCGTTGCTCCTGGGCCTGGGGCTGCCCCAAGGGCACCACCCTCACAGGGAAAGGCCAAACACACCCCACATGTCTTTGCTCCTCTGGAGAGCTGCAGGCAACCTCAAACGCTCAGGAAGCTTCTCGGCTGAGACGCAGAAGCACTCTGGCTGGGATCTCGCATCCCCTGCCTGGAGGCCCATGGTGCCTGTTTCTCCCTGGGCGTTGCTTCCCCAGAGCGGCCAGGCAACATCTGCCCCATCTACCCTTCTGCTCTTCCCTTCCAGCTGACAGAGTTCTCCCTGCTCTACTCTAGCCCTAGGAAGTTTGGAGACAACCGGGCTCCTCCTCCTGTGCAAGGAGTGCCGGGGCCCAGTTGGAGTGGAAAGGCAAAACCACAGGCAAGCCCAGGAAAGTGCTGAGTCATGCCTGACACACTCCCTCAGCCTGCTCCTTCATGGCTAGCGAGGCTGTGAGCTAGGAAAGTCTTTGGAAGCTCAGCAAGTGGCAGCGAGATGCAGGCCCCAACCCAGCAATCCCGGTGCTTGGAGCAGGTCTCACAGCCTCCCAGTGCCAAAGCGAGCTCCTCTCTGCCAAATGCAGCTCTGCACACGCAGGCCGCTCTGCTGCCTCTGCATCCACGAAGGAAGCTCTCGAGGCCCGCTTCCTGCGAAATCTGCTTCAGCCTGAGGGAAAAGCCCTTGGAGAGGTCTTTGCTCAGGGGCAGTTGCTCCTGTGCCTGGGGAAGAGGGAAGGGCACCACACTCCCAAGGAAAGGCCAGACACACTCCACACGTCTTTGCTCCTCTGGAGGGCGGCATGGAGCCTCCAACTGGGAGGTCGCGTCTCAGCGGAGACGCAGGGGCATTCTGGCTGTGATCCCGCAGCCCCTGCCTGGAGGCCCACGGTGCCTGTTTCTCTCTGGGCGTTGCTTCCACAGTGCGGCCAAGCAACATCTTCACCATGGGCACAACAGCGCTTCCCTTCCGCCTGACAGACGTCTCAGTGCTCTGCTCTAGACCTCTGAAGTGGGGAGACAACCGAGCCCAGCCTCCTTTTCAAGGAGTCCTGCGCCTTCCATTGCACTGAAAGGCAATAGCACGGGGAAGCCTAGGAAGGGGCTGAGTCATGTCGGACACACTTCCTCAGCCTGCTCCTTTCAGGGAAGCAACGCTGGGAGCTAGGAAAGCCTTCTCCAGCTCGGAGAGTGCAAGAGAGATGCAGGCCGCGCACCCGGAAATCTCGGTGCTTGGAGCCAATCTCAGCGTCTCCCAGGGGCAAAGCGAACGCCTCTCTGCCAAATCCAGCTGTGCAGACGCAGGCCGCTAGGCTGCCTCTGCACTGGCGAAGGAAGCTCTCTCCTCCCGCTTCCTGCGAAATCTGCTTCTCAGCCTGAGCGAATCTCAGTGGGAACGGTCTTTCCTCTGGGGCCGTTGCTCCTGGGCCTGGGGCTGCCGCAAGGGCACCACCCTCACAGGGAAAGGCCAAACACACCCCACATGTCTTTGCTCCTCTGGAGAGCTGCAGGCAACCTCAAACGCTCAGGAAGCTTCTCGGCTGAGACGCAGAAGCACTCTGGCTGGGATCTCGCATCCCCTGCCTGGAGGCCCATGGTGCCTGTTTCTCCCTGGGCGTTGCTTCCCCAGAGCGGCCAGGCAACATCTGCCCCATCTACCCTTCTGCTCTTCCCTTCCAGCTGACAGAGTTCTCCCTGCTCTACTCTAGCCCTAGGAAGTTTGGAGACAACCGGGCTCCTCCTCCTGTGCAAGGAGTCCCGGAGCCCAGTTGGAGTGGAAAGGCAAAACCACAGGCAAGCCCAGGAAAGTGCTGAGTCATGTCTGACACACTCCCTCAGCCTGCTCCTTCATGGCTAGCGAGGCTGTGAGCTAGGAAAGTCTTTGGAAGCTCAGCAAGTGGCAGCGAGATGCAGGCCCCAACCCAGCAATCCCGGTGCTTGGAGCAGGTCTCACAGCCTCCCAGTGCCAAAGCGAGCTCCTCTCTGCCAAATGCAGCTTTGCACACGCTGACCGCTCTGCTGCCTCTGCATCCACGAAGGAAGCTCTCTAGGCCCGCTTCCTGCGAAATCTGCTTCAGCCTGAGGGAAAAGCCCTCGGAGAGGTCTTTGCTCAGGGGCAGTTGCTCCTGTGCCTGGGGAAGAGGGAAGGGCACCACACTCCCAAGGAAAGGCCAGACACACTCCACATGTCTTTGCTCCTCTGGAGGGCGGCATGGAGCCTCCAACTGGGAGGTCGCGTCTCAGCGGAGACGCAGGGGCATTCTGGCTGTGATCCCGCAGCCCCTGCCTGGAGGCCCACGGTGCCTGTTTCTCTCTGGGCGTTGCTTCCACAGTGCGGCCAAGCAACATCTTCACCATGGGCACAACAGCGCTTCCCTTCCGCCTGACAGACGTCTCAGTGCTCTGCTCTAGACCTCTGAAGTGGGGAGACAACCGAGCCCAGCCTCCTTTCCAAGGAGTCCTGCGCCTTCCATTGCACTGAAAGGCAATAGCACGGGGAAGCCTAGGAAGGGGCTGAGTCATGTCGGACACACTTCCTCAGCCTGCTCCTTTCAGGGAAGCAACGCTGGGAGCTAGGAAAGCCTTCTCCAGCTCGGAGAGTGCAAGAGAGATGCAGGCCGCGCACCCGGAAATCTCGGTGCTTGGAGCCAATCTCAGCGTCTCCCAGGGGCAAAGCGAACGCCTCTCTGCCAAATCCAGCTGTGCAGACGCAGGCCGCTAGGCTGCCTCTGCACTGGCGAAGGAAGCTCTCTCCTCCCGCTTCCTGCGAAATCTGCTTCTCAGCCTGAGCGAATCTCAGTGGGAACGGTCTTTCCTCTGGGGCCGTTGCTCCTGGGCCTGGGGCTGCCGCAAGGGCACCACCCTCACAGGGAAAGGCCAAACACACCCCACATGTCTTTGCTCCTCTGGAGAGCTGCAGGCAACCTCAAACGCTCAGGAAGCTTCTCGGCTGAGACGCAGAAGCACTCTGGCTGGGATCTCGCATCCCCTGCCTGGAGGCCCATGGTGCCTGTTTCTCCCTGGGCGTTGCTTCCCCAGAGCGGCCAGGCAACATCTGCCCCATCTACCCTTCTGCTCTTCCCTTCCAGCTGACAGAGTTCTCCCTGCTCTACTCTAGCCCTAGGAAGTTTGGAGACAACCGGGCTCCTCCTCCTGTGCAAGGAGTCCCGGGGCCCAGTTGGAGTGGAAAGGCAAAACCACAGGCAAGCCCAGGAAAGTGCTGAGTCATGTCTGACACACTCCCTCAGCCTGCTCCTTCATGGCTAGCGAGGCTGTGAGCTAGGAAAGTCTTTGGAAGCTCAGCAAGTGGCAGCGAGATGCAGGCCCCAACCCAGCAATCCCGGTGCTTGGAGCAGGTCTCACAGCCTCCCAGTGCCAAAGCGAGCTCCTCTCTGCCAAATGCAGCTTTGCACACGCAGGCCGCTCTGCTGCCTCTGCATCCACGAAGGAAGCTCTCGAGGCCCGCTTCCTGCGAAATCTGCTTCAGCCTGAGGGAAAAGCCCTTGGAGAGGTCTTGGCTCAGGGGCAGTTGCTCCTGTGCCTGGGGAAGAGGGAAGGGCACCACACTCCCAAGGAAAGGCCAGACACACTCCACACGTCTTTGCTCCTCTGGAGGGCGGCATGGAGCCTCCAACTGGGAGGTCGCGTCTCAGCGGAGACGCAGGGGCATTCTGGCTGTGATCCCGCAGCCCCTGCCTGGAGGCCCACGGTGCCTGTTTCTCTCTGGGCGTTGCTTCCACAGTGCGGCCAAGCAACATCTTCACCATGGGCACAACAGCGCTTCCCTTGCGCCTGACAGACGTCTCAGTGCTCTGCTCTAGACCTCTGAAGTGGGGAGACAACCGAGCCCAGCCTCCTTTCCAAGGAGTCCTGCGCCTTCCATTGCACTGAAAGGCAATAGCACGGGGAAGCCTAGGAAGGGGCTGAGTCATGTCGGACACACTTCCTCAGCCTGCTCCTTTCAGGGAAGCAACGCTGGGAGCTAGGAAAGCCTTCTCCAGCTCGGAGAGTGCAAGAGAGATGCAGGCCACGCACCCGGAAATCTCGGTGCTTGGAGCCAATCTCAGCGTCTCCCAGGGGCAAAGCGAACGCCTCTCTGCCAAATCCAGCTGTGCAGACGCAGGCCGCTAGGCTGCCTCTGCATTGGCGAAGGAAGCTCTCTCCTCCCGCTTCCTGCGAAATCTGCTTCTCAGCCTGAGCGAATCTCAGTGGGAACGGTCTTTCCTCTGGGGCCGTTGCTCCTGGGCCTGGGGCTGCCGCAAGGGCACCACCCTCACAGGGAAAGGCCAAACACACCCCACATGTCTTTGCTCCTCTGGAGAGCTGCAGGCAACCTCAAATGCTCAGGAAGCTTCTCGGCTGAGACGCAGAAGCACTCTGGCTGGGATCTCGCATCCCCTGCCTGGAGGCCCATGGTGCCTGTTTCTCCCTGGGCGTTGCTTCCCCAGAGCGGCAAGGCAACATCTGCCCCATCTACCCTTCTGCTCTTCCCTTCCAGCTGACAGAGTTCTCCCTGCTCTACTCTAGCCCTAGGAAGTTTGGAGACAACCGGGCTCCTCCTCCTGTTCAAGGAGTCCCGGGGCCCAGTTGGAGTGGAAAGGCAAAACCACAGGCAAGCCCAGGAAAGTGCTGAGTCATGTCTGACACACTCCCTCAGCCTGCTCCTTCATGGCTAGCGAGGCTGTGAGCTAGGAAAGTCTTTGGAAGCTCAGCAAGTGGCAGCGAGATGCAGGCCCCAACCCAGCAATCCCGGTGCTTGGAGCAGGTCTCACAGCCTCCCAGTGCCAAAGCGAGCTCCTCTCTGCCAAATGCAGCTCTGCACACGCAGGCCGCTCTGCTGCCTCTGCATCCACGAAGGAAGCTCTCGAGGCCCGCTTCCTGCGAAATCTGCTTCAGCCTGAGGGAAAAGCCCTTGGAGAGGTCTTGGCTCAGGGGCAGTTGCTCCTGTGCCTGGGGAAGAGGGAAGGGCACCACACTCCCAAGGAAAGGCCAGACACACTCCACACGTCTTTGCTCCTCTGGAGGGCGGCATGGAGCCTCCAACTGGGAGGTCGCGTCTCAGCGGAGACGCAGGGGCATTCTGGCTGTGATCCCGCAGCCCCTGCCTGGAGGCCCACGGTGCCTGTTTCTCTCTGGGCGTTGCTTCCACAGTGCGGCCAAGCAACATCTTCACCATGGGCACAACAGCGCTTCCCTTCCGCCTGACAGACGTCTCAGTGCTCTGCTCTAGACCTCTGAAGTGGGGAGACAACCGAGCCCAGCCTCCTTTCCAAGGAGTCCTGCGCCTTCCATTGCACTGAAAGTGCAATAGCACGGGGAAGCCTAGGAAGGGGCTGAGTCATGTCGGACACACTTCCTCAGCCTGCTCCTTTCAGGGAAGCAACGCTGGGAGCTAGGAAAGCCTTCTCCAGCTCGGAGAGTGCAAGAGAGATGCAGGCCGCGCACCCGGAAATCTCGGTGCTTGGAGCCAATCTCAGCGTCTCCCAGGGGCAAAGCGAACGCCTCTCTGCCAAATCCAGCTGTGCAGACGTAGGCCCCTAGGCTGCCTCTGCATTGGCGAAGGAAGCTCTCTCCTCCCGCTTCCTGCGAAATCTGCTTCTCAGCCTGAGCGAATCTCAGTGGGAACGGTCTTTCCTCTGGGGCCGTTGCTCCTGGGCCTGGGGCTGCCGCAAGGGCACCACCCTCACAGGGAAAGGCCAAACACACCCCACATGTCTTTGCTCCTCTGGAGAGCTGCAGGCAACCTCAAACGCTCAGGAAGCTTCTCGGCTGAGACGCAGAAGCACTCTGGCTGGGATCTCGCATCCCCTGCCTGGAGGGCCATGGTGCCTGTTTCTCCCTGGGCGTTGCTTCCCCAGAGCGGCCAGGCAACATCTGCCCCATCTACCCTTCTGCTCTTCCCTTCCAGCTGACAGAGTTCTCCCTGCTCTACTCTAGCCCTAGGAAGTTTGGAGACAACCGGGCTCCTCCTCCTGTGCAAGGAGTCCCGGAGCCCAGTTGGAGTGGAAAGGCAAAACCACAGGCAAGCCCAGGAAAGTGCTGAGTCATGTCTGACACACTCCCTCAGCCTGCTCCTTCATGGCTAGCGAGGCTGTGAGCTAGGAAAGTCTTTGGAAGCTCAGCAAGTGGCAGCGAGATGCAGGCCCCAACCCAGCAATCCCGGTGCTTGGAGCAGGTCTCACAGCCTCCCAGTGCCAAAGCGAGCTCCTCTCTGCCAAATGCAGCTTTGCACACGCAGACCGCTCTGCTGCCTCTGCATCCACGAAGGAAGCTCTCTAGGCCCGCTTCCTGCGAAATCTGCTTCAGCCTGAGGGAAAAGCCCTCGGAGAGGTCTTTGCTCAGGGGCAGTTGCTCCTGTGCCTGGGGAAGAGGGAAGGGCACCACACTCCCAAGGAAAGGCCAGACACACTCCACACGTCTTTGCTCCTCTGGAGGGCGGCATGGAGCCTCCAACTGGGAGGTCGCGTCTCAGCGGAGACGCAGGGGCATTCTGGCTGTGATCCCGCAGCCCCTGCCTGGAGGCCCACGGTGCCTGTTTCTCTCTGGGCGTTGCTTCCACAGTGCGGCCAAGCAACATCTTCACCATGGGCACAACAGCGCTTCCCTTCCGCCTGACAGACGTCTCAGTGCTCTGCTCTAGACCTCTGAAGTGGGGAGACAACCGAGCCCAGCCTCCTTTTCAAGGAGTCCTGCGCCTTCCATTGCACTGAAAGGCAATAGCACGGGGAAGCCTAGGAAGGGGCTGAGTCATGTCGGACACACTTCCTCAGCCTGCTCCTTTCAGGGAAGCAACGCTGGGAGCTAGGAAAGCCTTCTCCAGCTCGGAGAGTGCAAGAGAGATGCAGGCCGCGCACCCGGAAATCTCGGTGCTTGGAGCCAATCTCAGCGTCTCCCAGGGGCAAAGCGAACGCCTCTCTGCCAAATCCAGCTGTGCAGACGCAGGCCGCTAGGCTGCCTCTGCACTGGGGAAGGAAGCTCTCTCCTCCCGCTTCCTGCGAAATCTGCTTCTCAGCCTGAGCGAATCTCAGTGGGAACGGTCTTTCCTCTGGGGCCGTTGCTCCTGGGCCTGGGGCTGCCGCAAGGGCACCACCCTCACAGGGAAAGGCCAAACACACCCCACATGTCTTTGCTCCTCTGGAGAGCTGCAGGCAACCTCAAACGCTCAGGAAGCTTCTCGGCTGAGACGCAGAAGCACTCTGGCTGGGATCTCGCATCCCCTGCCTGGAGGCCCATGGTGCCTGTTTCTCCCTGGGCGTTGCTTCCCCAGAGCGGCCAGGCAACATCTGCCCCATCTACCCTTCTGCTCTTCCCTTCCAGCTGACAGAGTTCTCCCTGCTCTACTCTAGCCCTAGGAAGTTTGGAGACAACCGGGCTCCTCCTCCTGTGCAAGGAGTCCCGGAGCCCAGTTGGAGTGGAAAGGCAAAACCACAGGCAAGCCCAGGAAAGTGCTGAGTCATGTCTGACACACTCCCTCAGCCTGCTCCTTCATGGCTAGCGAGGCTGTGAGCTAGGAAAGTCTTTGGAAGCTCAGCAAGTGGCAGCGAGATGCAGGCCCCAACCCAGCAATCCCGGTGCTTGGAGCAGGTCTCACAGCCTCCCAGTGCCAAAGCGAGCTCCTCTCTGCCAAATGCAGCTTTGCACACGCTGACCGCTCTGCTGCCTCTGCATCCACGAAGGAAGCTCTCTAGGCCCGCTTCCTGCGAAATCTGCTTCAGCCTGAGGGAAAAGCCCTCGGAGAGGTCTTTGCTCAGGGGCAGTTGCTCCTGTGCCTGGGGAAGAGGGAAGGGCACCACACTCCCAAGGAAAGGCCAGACACACTCCACATGTCTTTGCTCCTCTGGAGGGCGGCATGGAGCCTCCAACTGGGAGGTCGCGTCTCAGCGGAGACGCAGGGGCATTCTGGCTGTGATCCCGCAGCCCCTGCCTGGAGGCCCACGGTGCCTGTTTCTCTCTGGGCGTTGCTTCCACAGTGCGGCCAAGCAACATCTTCACCATGGGCACAACAGCGCTTCCCTTCCGCCTGACAGACGTCTCAGTGCTCTGCTCTAGACCTCTGAAGTGGGGAGACAACCGAGCCCAGCCTCCTTTCCAAGGAGTCCTGCGCCTTCCATTGCACTGAAAGGCAATAGCACGGGGAAGCCTAGGAAGGGGCTGAGTCATGTCGGACACACTTCCTCAGCCTGCTCCTTTCAGGGAAGCAACGCTGGGAGCTAGGAAAGCCTTCTCCAGCTCGGAGAGTGCAAGAGAGATGCAGGCCGCGCACCCGGAAATCTCGGTGCTTGGAGCCAATCTCAGCGTCTCCCAGGGGCAAAGCGAACGCCTCTCTGCCAAATCCAGCTGTGCAGACGCAGGCCGCTAGGCTGCCTCTGCACTGGCGAAGGAAGCTCTCTCCTCCCGCTTCCTGCGAAATCTGCTTCTCAGCCTGAGCGAATCTCAGTGGGAACGGTCTTTCCTCTGGGGCCGTTGCTCCTGGGCCTGGGGCTGCCGCAAGGGCACCACCCTCACAGGGAAAGGCCAAACACACCCCACATGTCTTTGCTCCTCTGGAGAGCTGCAGGCAACCTCAAACGCTCAGGAAGCTTCTCGGCTGAGACGCAGAAGCACTCTGGCTGGGATCTCGCATCCCCTGCCTGGAGGCCCATGGTGCCTGTTTCTCCCTGGGCGTTGCTTCCCCAGAGCGGCCAGGCAACATCTGCCCCATCTACCCTTCTGCTCTTCCCTTCCAGCTGACAGAGTTCTCCCTGCTCTACTCTAGCCCTAGGAAGTTTGGAGACAACCGGGCTCCTCCTCCTGTGCAAGGAGTCCCGGGGCCCAGTTGGAGTGGAAAGGCAAAACCACAGGCAAGCCCAGGAAAGTGCTGAGTCATGTCTGACACACTCCCTCAGCCTGCTCCTTCATGGCTAGCGAGGCTGTGAGCTAGGAAAGTCTTTGGAAGCTCAGCAAGTGGCAGCGAGATGCAGGCCCCAACCCAGCAATCCCGGTGCTTGGAGCAGGTCTCACAGCCTCCCAGTGCCAAAGCGAGCTCCTCTCTGCCAAATGCAGCTTTGCACACGCAGGCCGCTCTGCTGCCTCTGCATCCACGAAGGAAGCTCTCGAGGCCCGCTTCCTGCGAAATCTGCTTCAGCCTGAGGGAAAAGCCCTTGGAGAGGTCTTGGCTCAGGGGCAGTTGCTCCTGTGCCTGGGGAAGAGGGAAGGGCACCACACTCCCAAGGAAAGGCCAGACACACTCCACACGTCTTTGCTCCTCTGGAGGGCGGCATGGAGCCTCCAACTGGGAGGTCGCGTCTCAGCGGAGACGCAGGGGCATTCTGGCTGTGATCCCGCAGCCCCTGCCTGGAGGCCCACGGTGCCTGTTTCTCTCTGGGCGTTGCTTCCACAGTGCGGCCAAGCAACATCTTCACCATGGGCACAACAGCGCTTCCCTTGCGCCTGACAGACGTCTCAGTGCTCTGCTCTAGACCTCTGAAGTGGGGAGACAACCGAGCCCAGCCTCCTTTCCAAGGAGTCCTGCGCCTTCCATTGCACTGAAAGGCAATAGCACGGGGAAGCCTAGGAAGGGGCTGAGTCATGTCGGACACACTTCCTCAGCCTGCTCCTTTCAGGGAAGCAACGCTGGGAGCTAGGAAAGCCTTCTCCAGCTCGGAGAGTGCAAGAGAGATGCAGGCCACGCACCCGGAAATCTCGGTGCTTGGAGCCAATCTCAGCGTCTCCCAGGGGCAAAGCGAACGCCTCTCTGCCAAATCCAGCTGTGCAGACGCAGGCCGCTAGGCTGCCTCTGCATTGGCGAAGGAAGCTCTCTCCTCCCGCTTCCTGCGAAATCTGCTTCTCAGCCTGAGCGAATCTCAGTGGGAACGGTCTTTCCTCTGGGGCCGTTGCTCCTGGGCCTGGGGCTGCCGCAAGGGCACCACCCTCACAGGGAAAGGCCAAACACACCCCACATGTCTTTGCTCCTCTGGAGAGCTGCAGGCAACCTCAAATGCTCAGGAAGCTTCTCGGCTGAGACGCAGAAGCACTCTGGCTGGGATCTCGCATCCCCTGCCTGGAGGCCCATGGTGCCTGTTTCTCCCTGGGCGTTGCTTCCCCAGAGCGGCAAGGCAACATCTGCCCCATCTACCCTTCTGCTCTTCCCTTCCAGCTGACAGAGTTCTCCCTGCTCTACTCTAGCCCTAGGAAGTTTGGAGACAACCGGGCTCCTCCTCCTGTTCAAGGAGTCCCGGGGCCCAGTTGGAGTGGAAAGGCAAAACCACAGGCAAGCCCAGGAAAGTGCTGAGTCATGTCTGACACACTCCCTCAGCCTGCTCCTTCATGGCTAGCGAGGCTGTGAGCTAGGAAAGTCTTTGGAAGCTCAGCAAGTGGCAGCGAGATGCAGGCCCCAACCCAGCAATCCCGGTGCTTGGAGCAGGTCTCACAGCCTCCCAGTGCCAAAGCGAGCTCCTCTCTGCCAAATGCAGCTCTGCACACGCAGGCCGCTCTGCTGCCTCTGCATCCACGAAGGAAGCTCTCGAGGCCCGCTTCCTGCGAAATCTGCTTCAGCCTGAGGGAAAAGCCCTTGGAGAGGTCTTGGCTCAGGGGCAGTTGCTCCTGTGCCTGGGGAAGAGGGAAGGGCACCACACTCCCAAGGAAAGGCCAGACACACTCCACACGTCTTTGCTCCTCTGGAGGGCGGCATGGAGCCTCCAACTGGGAGGTCGCGTCTCAGCGGAGACGCAGGGGCATTCTGGCTGTGATCCCGCAGCCCCTGCCTGGAGGCCCACGGTGCCTGTTTCTCTCTGGGCGTTGCTTCCACAGTGCGGCCAAGCAACATCTTCACCATGGGCACAACAGCGCTTCCCTTCCGCCTGACAGACGTCTCAGTGCTCTGCTCTAGACCTCTGAAGTGGGGAGACAACCGAGCCCAGCCTCCTTTCCAAGGAGTCCTGCGCCTTCCATTGCACTGAAAGTGCAATAGCACGGGGAAGCCTAGGAAGGGGCTGAGTCATGTCGGACACACTTCCTCAGCCTGCTCCTTTCAGGGAAGCAACGCTGGGAGCTAGGAAAGCCTTCTCCAGCTCGGAGAGTGCAAGAGAGATGCAGGCCGCGCACCCGGAAATCTCGGTGCTTGGAGCCAATCTCAGCGTCTCCCAGGGGCAAAGCGAACGCCTCTCTGCCAAATCCAGCTGTGCAGACGTAGGCCCCTAGGCTGCCTCTGCATTGGCGAAGGAAGCTCTCTCCTCCCGCTTCCTGCGAAATCTGCTTCTCAGCCTGAGCGAATCTCAGTGGGAACGGTCTTTCCTCTGGGGCCGTTGCTCCTGGGCCTGGGGCTGCCGCAAGGGCACCACCCTCACAGGGAAAGGCCAAACACACCCCACATGTCTTTGCTCCTCTGGAGAGCTGCAGGCAACCTCAAACGCTCAGGAAGCTTCTCGGCTGAGACGCAGAAGCACTCTGGCTGGGATCTCGCATCCCCTGCCTGGAGGGCCATGGTGCCTGTTTCTCCCTGGGCGTTGCTTCCCCAGAGCGGCCAGGCAACATCTGCCCCATCTACCCTTCTGCTCTTCCCTTCCAGCTGACAGAGTTCTCCCTGCTCTACTCTAGCCCTAGGAAGTTTGGAGACAACCGGGCTCCTCCTCCTGTGCAAGGAGTCCCGGAGCCCAGTTGGAGTGGAAAGGCAAAACCACAGGCAAGCCCAGGAAAGTGCTGAGTCATGTCTGACACACTCCCTCAGCCTGCTCCTTCATGGCTAGCGAGGCTGTGAGCTAGGAATGTCTTTGGAAGCTCAGCAAGTGGCAGCGAGATGCAGGCCCCAACCCAGCAATCCCGGTGCTTGGAGCAGGTCTCACAGCCTCCCAGTGCCAAAGCGAGCTCCTCTCTGCCAAATGCAGCTTTGCACACGCAGACCGCTCTGCTGCCTCTGCATCCACGAAGGAAGCTCTCTAGGCCCGCTTCCTGCGAAATCTGCTTCAGCCTGAGGGAAAAGCCCTCGGAGAGGTCTTTGCTCAGGGGCAGTTGCTCCTGTGCCTGGGGAAGAGGGAAGGGCACCACACTCCCAAGGAAAGGCCAGACACACTCCACACGTCTTTGCTCCTCTGGAGGGCGGCATGGAGCCTCCAACTGGGAGGTCGCGTCTCAGCGGAGACGCAGGGGCATTCTGGCTGTGATCCCGCAGCCCCTGCCTGGAGGCCCACGGTGCCTGTTTCTCTCTGGGCGTTGCTTCCACAGTGCGGCCAAGCAACATCTTCACCATGGGCACAACAGCGCTTCCCTTCCGCCTGACAGACGTCTCAGTGCTCTGCTCTAGACCTCTGAAGTGGGGAGACAACCGAGCCCAGCCTCCTTTCCAAGGAGTCCTGCGCCTTCCATTGCACTGAAAGGCAATAGCACGGGGAAGCCTAGGAAGGGGCTGAGTCATGTCGGACACACTTCCTCAGCCTGCTCCTTTCAGGGAAGCAACGCTGGGAGCTAGGAAAGCCTTCTCCAGCTCGGAGAGTGCAAGAGAGATGCAGGCCGCGCACCCGGAAATCTCGGTGCTTGGAGCCAATCTCAGCGTCTCCCAGGGGCAAAGCGAACGCCTCTCTGCCAAATCCAGCTGTGCAGACGCAGGCCGCTAGGCTGCCTCTGCACTGGCGAAGGAAGCTCTCTCCTCCCGCTTCCTGCGAAATCTGCTTCTCAGCCTGAGCGAATCTCAGTGGGAACGGTCTTTCCTCTGGGGCCGTTGCTCCTGGGCCTGGGGCTGCCGCAAGGGCACCACCCTCACAGGGAAAGGCCAAACACACCCCACATGTCTTTGCTCCTCTGGAGAGCTGCAGGCAACCTCAAACGCTCAGGAAGCTTCTCGGCTGAGACGCAGAAGCACTCTGGCTGGGATCTCGCATCCCCTGCCTGGAGGCCCATGGTGCCTGTTTCTCCCTGGGCGTTGCTTCCCCAGAGCGGCCAGGCAACATCTGCCCCATCTACCCTTCTGCTCTTCCCTTCCAGCTGACAGAGTTCTCCCTGCTCTACTCTAGCCCTAGGAAGTTTGGAGACAACCGGGCTCCTCCTCCTGTGCAAGGAGTCCCGGGGCCCAGTTGGAGTGGAAAGGCAAAACCACAGGCAAGCCCAGGAAAGTGCTGAGTCATGTCTGACACACTCCCTCAGCCTGCTCCTTCATGGCTAGCGAGGCTGTGAGCTAGGAAAGTCTTTGGAAGCTCAGCAAGTGGCAGCGAGATGCAGGCCCCAACCCAGCAATCCCGGTGCTTGGAGCAGGTCTCACAGCCTCCCAGTGCCAAAGCGAGCTCCTCTCTGCCAAATGCAGCTTTGCACACGCAGGCCGCTCTGCTGCCTCTGCATCCACGAAGGAAGCTCTCGAGGCCCGCTTCCTGCGAAATCTGCTTCAGCCTGAGGGAAAAGCCCTTGGAGAGGTCTTGGCTCAGGGGCAGTTGCTCCTGTGCCTGGGGAAGAGGGAAGGGCACCACACTCCCAAGGAAAGGCCAGACACACTCCACACGTCTTTGCTCCTCTGGAGGGCGGCATGGAGCCTCCAACTGGGAGGTCGCGTCTCAGCGGAGACGCAGGGGCATTCTGGCTGTGATCCCGCAGCCCCTGCCTGGAGGCCCACGGTGCCTGTTTCTCTCTGGGCGTTGCTTCCACAGTGCGGCCAAGCAACATCTTCACCATGGGCACAACAGCGCTTCCCTTCCGCCTGACAGACGTCTCAGTGCTCTGCTCTAGACCTCTGAAGTGGGGAGACAACCGAGCCCAGCCTCCTTTCCAAGGAGTCCTGCGCCTTCCATTGCACTGAAAGGCAATAGCACGGGGAAGCCTAGGAAGGGGCTGAGTCATGTCGGACACACTTCCTCAGCCTGCTCCTTTCAGGGAAGCAACGCTGGGAGCTAGGAAAGCCTTCTCCAGCTCGGAGAGTGCAAGAGAGTTGCAGGCCGCGCACCCGGAAATCTCGGTGCTTGGAGCCAATCTCAGCGTCTCCCAGGGGCAAAGCGAACGCCTCTCTGCCAAATCCAGCTGTGCAGACGCAGGCCGCTAGGCTGCCTCTGCACTGGCGAAGGAAGCTCTCTCCTCCCGCTTCCTGCGAAATCTGCTTCTCAGCCTGAGCGAATCTCAGTGGGAACGGTCTTTCCTCTGGGGCCGTTGCTCCTGGGCCTGGGGCTGCCGCAAGGGCACCACCCTCACAGGGAAAGGCCAAACACACCCCACATGTCTTTGCTCCTCTGGAGAGCTGCAGGCAACCTCAAACGCTCAGGAAGCTTCTCGGCTGAGACGCAGAAGCACTCTGGCTGGGATCTCGCATCCCCTGCCTGGAGGCCCATGGTGCCTGTTTCTCCCTGGGCGTTGCTTCCCCAGAGCGGCCAGGCAACATCTGCCCCATCTACCCTTCTGCTCTTCCCTTCCAGCTGACAGAGTTCTCCCTGCTCTACTCTAGCCCTAGGAAGTTTGGAGACAACCGGGCTCCTCCTCCTGTGCAAGGAGTCCCGGGGCCCAGTTGGAGTGGAAAGGCAAAACCACAGGCAAGCCCAGGAAAGTGCTGAGTCATGTCTGACACACTCCCTCAGCCTGCTCCTTCATGGCTAGCGAGGCTGTGAGCTAGGAAAGTCTTTGGAAGCTCAGCAAGTGGCAGCGAGATGCAGGCCCCAACCCAGCAATCCCGGTGCTTGGAGCAGGTCTCACAGCCTCCCAGTGCCAAAGCGAGCTCCTCTCTGCCAAATGCAGCTTTGCACACGCAGGCCGCTCTGCTGCCTCTGCATCCACGAAGGAAGCTCTCGAGGCCCGCTTCCTGCGAAATCTGCTTCAGCCTGAGGGAAAAGCCCTTGGAGAGGTCTTGGCTCAGGGGCAGTTGCTCCTGTGCCTGGGGAAGAGGGAAGGGCACCACACTCCCAAGGAAAGGCCAGACACACTCCACACGTCTTTGCTCCTCTGGAGGGCGGCATGGAGCCTCCAACTGGGAGGTCGCGTCTCAGCGGAGACGCAGGGGCATTCTGGCTGTGATCCCGCAGCCCCTGCCTGGAGGCCCACGGTGCCTGTTTCTCTCTGGGCGTTGCTTCCACAGTGCGGCCAAGCAACATCTTCACCATGGGCACAACAGCGCTTCCCTTGCGCCTGACAGACGTCTCAGTGCTCTGCTCTAGACCTCTGAAGTGGGGAGACAACCGAGCCCAGCCTCCTTTCCAAGGAGTCCTGCGCCTTCCATTGCACTGAAAGGCAATAGCACGGGGAAGCCTAGGAAGGGGCTGAGTCATGTCGGACACACTTCCTCAGCCTGCTCCTTTCAGGGAAGCAACGCTGGGAGCTAGGAAAGCCTTCTCCAGCTCGGAGAGTGCAAGAGAGATGCAGGCCGCGCACCCGGAAATCTCGGTGCTTGGAGCCAATCTCAGCGTCTCCCAGGGGCAAAGCGAACGCCTCTCTGCCAAATCCAGCTGTGCAGACGCAGGCCGCTAGGCTGCCTCTGCACTGGCGAAGGAAGCTCTCTCCTCCCGCTTCCTGCGAAATCTGCTTCTCAGCCTGAGCGAATCTCAGTGGGAACGGTCTTTCCTCTGGGGCCGTTGCTCCTGGGCCTGGGGCTGCCGCAAGGGCACCACCCTCACAGGGAAAGGCCAAACACACCCCACATGTCTTTGCTCCTCTGGAGAGCTGCAGGCAACCTCAAACGCTCAGGAAGCTTCTCGGCTGAGACGCAGAAGCACTCTGGCTGGGATCTCGCATCCCCTGCCTGGAGGCCCATGGTGCCTGTTTCTCCCTGGGCGTTGCTTCCCCAGAGCGGCCAGGCAACATCTGCCCCATCTACCCTTCTGCTCTTCCCTTCCAGCTGACAGAGTTCTCCCTGCTCTACTCTAGCCCTAGGAAGTTTGGAGACAACCGGGCTCCTCCTCCTGTGCAAGGAGTCCCGGGGCCCAGTTGGAGTGGAAAGGCAAAACCACAGGCAAGCCCAGGAAAGTGCTGAGTCATGTCTGACACACTCCCTCAGCCTGCTCCTTCATGGCTAGCGAGGCTGTGAGCTAGGAAAGTCTTTGGAAGCTCAGCAAGTGGCAGCGAGATGCAGGCCCCAACCCAGCAATCCCGGTGCTTGGAGCAGGTCTCACAGCCTCCCAGTGCCAAAGCGAGCTCCTCTCTGCCAAATGCAGCTCTGCACACGCAGGCCGCTCTGCTGCCTCTGCATCCACGAAGGAAGCTCTCGAGGCCCGCTTCCTGCGAAATCTGCTTCAGCCTGAGGGAAAAGCCCTTGGAGAGGTCTTGGCTCAGGGGCAGTTGCTCCTGTGCCTGGGGAAGAGGGAAGGGCACCACACTCCCAAGGAAAGGCCAGACACACTCCACACGTCTTTGCTCCTCTGGAGGGCGGCATGGAGCCTCCAACTGGGAGGTCGCGTCTCAGCGGAGACGCAGGGGCATTCTGGCTGTGATCCCGCAGCCCCTGCCTGGAGGCCCACGGTGCCTGTTTCTCTCTGGGCGTTGCTTCCACAGTGCGGCCAAGCAACATCTTCACCATGGGCACAACAGCGCTTCCCTTGCGCCTGACAGACGTCTCAGTGCTCTGCTCTAGACCTCTGAAGTGGGGAGACAACCGAGCCCAGCCTCCTTTCCAAGGAGTCCTGCGCCTTCCATTGCACTGAAAGGCAATAGCACGGGGAAGCCTAGGAAGGGGCTGAGTCATGTCGGACACACTTCCTCAGCCTGCTCCTTTCAGGGAAGCAACGCTGGGAGCTAGGAAAGCCTTCTCCAGCTCGGAGAGTGCAAGAGAGATGCAGGCCGCGCACCCGGAAATCTCGGTGCTTGGAGCCAATCTCAGCGTCTCCCAGGGGCAAAGCGAACGCCTCTCTGCCAAATCCAGCTGTGCAGACGCAGGCCGCTAGGCTGCCTCTGCACTGGCGAAGGAAGCTCTCTCCTCCCGCTTCCTGCGAAATCTGCTTCTCAGCCTGAGCGAATCTCAGTGGGAACGGTCTTTCCTCTGGGGCCGTTGCTCCTGGGCCTGGGGCTGCCGCAAGGGCACCACCCTCACAGGGAAAGGCCAAACACACCCCACATGTCTTTGCTCCTCTGGAGAGCTGCAGGCAACCTCAAACGCTCAGGAAGCTTCTCGGCTGAGACGCAGAAGCACTCTGGCTGGGATCTCGCATCCCCTGCCTGGAGGCCCATGGTGCCTGTTTCTCCCTGGGCGTTGCTTCCCCAGAGCGGCCAGGCAACATCTGCCCCATCTACCCTTCTGCTCTTCCCTTCCAGCTGACAGAGTTCTCCCTGCTCTACTCTAGCCCTAGGAAGTTTGGAGACAACCGGGCTCCTCCTCCTGTGCAAGGAGTCCCGGGGCCCAGTTGGAGTGGAAAGGCAAAACCACAGGCAAGCCCAGGAAAGTGCTGAGTCATGTCTGACACACTCCCTCAGCCTGCTCCTTCATGGCTAGCGAGGCTGTGAGCTAGGAAAGTCTTTGGAAGCTCAGCAAGTGGCAGCGAGATGCAGGCCCCAACCCAGCAATCCCGGTGCTTGGAGCAGGTCTCACAGCCTCCCAGTGCCAAAGCGAGCTCCTCTCTGCCAAATGCAGCTTTGCACACGCAGGCCGCTCTGCTGCCTCTGCATCCACGAAGGAAGCTCTCGAGGCCCGCTTCCTGCGAAATCTGCTTCAGCCTGAGGGAAAAGCCCTTGGAGAGGTCTTGGCTCAGGGGCAGTTGCTCCTGTGCCTGGGGAAGAGGGAAGGGCACCACACTCCCAAGGAAAGGCCAGACACACTCCACACGTCTTTGCTCCTCTGGAGGGCGGCATGGAGCCTCCAACTGGGAGGTCGCGTCTCAGCGGAGACGCAGGGGCATTCTGGCTGTGATCCCGCAGCCCCTGCCTGGAGGCCCACGGTGCCTGTTTCTCTCTGGGCGTTGCTTCCACAGTGCGGCCAAGCAACATCTTCACCATGGGCACAACAGCGCTTCCCTTCCGCCTGACAGACGTCTCAGTGCTCTGCTCTAGACCTCTGAAGTGGGGAGACAACCGAGCCCAGCCTCCTTTCCAAGGAGTCCTGCGCCTTCCATTGCACTGAAAGGCAATAGCACGGGGAAGCCTAGGAAGGGGCTGAGTCATGTCGGACACACTTCCTCAGCCTGCTCCTTTCAGGGAAGCAACGCTGGGAGCTAGGAAAGCCTTCTCCAGCTCGGAGAGTGCAAGAGAGATGCAGGCCGCGCACCCGGAAATCTCGGTGCTTGGAGCCAATCTCAGCGTCTCCCAGGGGCAAAGCGAACGCCTCTCTGCCAAATCCAGCTGTGCAGACGCAGGCCGCTAGGCTGCCTCTGCACTGGCGAAGGAAGCTCTCTCCTCCCGCTTCCTGCGAAATCTGCTTCTCAGCCTGAGCGAATCTCAGTGGGAACGGTCTTTCCTCTGGGGCCGTTGCTCCTGGGCCTGGGGCTGCCGCAAGGGCACCACCCTCACAGGGAAAGGCCAAACACACCCCACATGTCTTTGCTCCTCTGGAGAGCTGCAGGCAACCTCAAACGCTCAGGAAGCTTCTCGGCTGAGACGCAGAAGCACTCTGGCTGGGATCTCGCATCCCCTGCCTGGAGGCCCATGGTGCCTGTTTCTCCCTGGGCGTTGCTTCCCCAGAGCGGCCAGGCAACATCTGCCCCATCTACCCTTCTGCTCTTCCCTTCCAGCTGACAGAGTTCTCCCTGCTCTACTCTAGCCCTAGGAAGTTTGGAGACAACCGGGCTCCTCCTCCTGTGCAAGGAGTCCCGGGGCCCAGTTGGAGTGGAAAGGCAAAACCACAGGCAAGCCCAGGAAAGTGCTGAGTCATGTCTGACACACTCCCTCAGCCTGCTCCTTCATGGCTAGCGAGGCTGTGAGCTAGGAAAGTCTTTGGAAGCTCAGCAAGTGGCAGCGAGATGCAGGCCCCAACCCAGCAATCCCGGTGCTTGGAGCAGGTCTCACAGCCTCCCAGTGCCAAAGCGAGCTCCTCTCTGCCAAATGCAGCTTTGCACACGCAGGCCGCTCTGCTGCCTCTGCATCCACGAAGGAAGCTCTCGAGGCCCGCTTCCTGCGAAATCTGCTTCAGCCTGAGGGAAAAGCCCTTGGAGAGGTCTTGGCTCAGGGGCAGTTGCTCCTGTGCCTGGGGAAGAGGGAAGGGCACCACACTCCCAAGGAAAGGCCAGACACACTCCACACGTCTTTGCTCCTCTGGAGGGCGGCATGGAGCCTCCAACTGGGAGGTCGCGTCTCAGCGGAGACGCAGGGGCATTCTGGCTGTGATCCCGCAGCCCCTGCCTGGAGGCCCACGGTGCCTGTTTCTCTCTGGGCGTTGCTTCCACAGTGCGGCCAAGCAACATCTTCACCATGGGCACAACAGCGCTTCCCTTGCGCCTGACAGACGTCTCAGTGCTCTGCTCTAGACCTCTGAAGTGGGGAGACAACCGAGCCCAGCCTCCTTTCCAAGGAGTCCTGCGCCTTCCATTGCACTGAAAGGCAATAGCACGGGGAAGCCTAGGAAGGGGCTGAGTCATGTCGGACACACTTCCTCAGCCTGCTCCTTTCAGGGAAGCAACGCTGGGAGCTAGGAAAGCCTTCTCCAGCTCGGAGAGTGCAAGAGAGATGCAGGCCGCGCACCCGGAAATCTCGGTGCTTGGAGCCAATCTCAGCGTCTCCCAGGGGCAAAGCGAACGCCTCTCTGCCAAATCCAGCTGTGCAGACGCAGGCCGCTAGGCTGCCTCTGCACTGGCGAAGGAAGCTCTCTCCTCCCGCTTCCTGCGAAATCTGCTTCTCAGCCTGAGCGAATCTCAGTGGGAACGGTCTTTCCTCTGGGGCCGTTGCTCCTGGGCCTGGGGCTGCCGCAAGGGCACCACCCTCACAGGGAAAGGCCAAACACACCCCACATGTCTTTGCTCCTCTGGAGAGCTGCAGGCAACCTCAAACGCTCAGGAAGCTTCTCGGCTGAGACGCAGAAGCACTCTGGCTGGGATCTCGCATCCCCTGCCTGGAGGCCCATGGTGCCTGTTTCTCCCTGGGCGTTGCTTCCCCAGAGCGGCCAGGCAACATCTGCCCCATCTACCCTTCTGCTCTTCCCTTCCAGCTGACAGAGTTCTCCCTGCTCTACTCTAGCCCTAGGAAGTTTGGAGACAACCGGGCTCCTCCTCCTGTGCAAGGAGTCCCGGGGCCCAGTTGGAGTGGAAAGGCAAAACCACAGGCAAGCCCAGGAAAGTGCTGAGTCATGTCTGACACACTCCCTCAGCCTGCTCCTTCATGGCTAGCGAGGCTGTGAGCTAGGAAAGTCTTTGGAAGCTCAGCAAGTGGCAGCGAGATGCAGGCCCCAACCCAGCAATCCCGGTGCTTGGAGCAGGTCTCACAGCCTCCCAGTGCCAAAGCGAGCTCCTCTCTGCCAAATGCAGCTCTGCACACGCAGGCCGCTCTGCTGCCTCTGCATCCACGAAGGAAGCTCTCGAGGCCCGCTTCCTGCGAAATCTGCTTCAGCCTGAGGGAAAAGCCCTTGGAGAGGTCTTGGCTCAGGGGCAGTTGCTCCTGTGCCTGGGGAAGAGGGAAGGGCACCACACTCCCAAGGAAAGGCCAGACACACTCCACACGTCTTTGCTCCTCTGGAGGGCGGCATGGAGCCTCCAACTGGGAGGTCGCGTCTCAGCGGAGACGCAGGGGCATTCTGGCTGTGATCCCGCAGCCCCTGCCTGGAGGCCCACGGTGCCTGTTTCTCTCTGGGCGTTGCTTCCACAGTGCGGCCAAGCAACATCTTCACCATGGGCACAACAGCGCTTCCCTTGCGCCTGACAGACGTCTCAGTGCTCTGCTCTAGACCTCTGAAGTGGGGAGACAACCGAGCCCAGCCTCCTTTCCAAGGAGTCCTGCGCCTTCCATTGCACTGAAAGGCAATAGCACGGGGAAGCCTAGGAAGGGGCTGAGTCATGTCGGACACACTTCCTCAGCCTGCTCCTTTCAGGGAAGCAACGCTGGGAGCTAGGAAAGCCTTCTCCAGCTCGGAGAGTGCAAGAGAGATGCAGGCCGCGCACCCGGAAATCTCGGTGCTTGGAGCCAATCTCAGCGTCTCCCAGGGGCAAAGCGAACGCCTCTCTGCCAAATCCAGCTGTGCAGACGCAGGCCGCTAGGCTGCCTCTGCACTGGCGAAGGAAGCTCTCTCCTCCCGCTTCCTGCGAAATCTGCTTCTCAGCCTGAGCGAATCTCAGTGGGAACGGTCTTTCCTCTGGGGCCGTTGCTCCTGGGCCTGGGGCTGCCGCAAGGGCACCACCCTCACAGGGAAAGGCCAAACACACCCCACATGTCTTTGCTCCTCTGGAGAGCTGCAGGCAACCTCAAACGCTCAGGAAGCTTCTCGGCTGAGACGCAGAAGCACTCTGGCTGGGATCTCGCATCCCCTGCCTGGAGGCCCATGGTGCCTGTTTCTCCCTGGGCGTTGCTTCCCCAGAGCGGCCAGGCAACATCTGCCCCATCTACCCTTCTGCTCTTCCCTTCCAGCTGACAGAGTTCTCCCTGCTCTACTCTAGCCCTAGGAAGTTTGGAGACAACCGGGCTCCTCCTCCTGTGCAAGGAGTCCCGGGGCCCAGTTGGAGTGGAAAGGCAAAACCACAGGCAAGCCCAGGAAAGTGCTGAGTCATGTCTGACACACTCCCTCAGCCTGCTCCTTCATGGCTAGCGAGGCTGTGAGCTAGGAAAGTCTTTGGAAGCTCAGCAAGTGGCAGCGAGATGCAGGCCCCAACCCAGCAATCCCGGTGCTTGGAGCAGGTCTCACAGCCTCCCAGTGCCAAAGCGAGCTCCTCTCTGCCAAATGCAGCTTTGCACACGCAGGCCGCTCTGCTGCCTCTGCATCCACGAAGGAAGCTCTCGAGGCCCGCTTCCTGCGAAATCTGCTTCAGCCTGAGGGAAAAGCCCTTGGAGAGGTCTTGGCTCAGGGGCAGTTGCTCCTGTGCCTGGGGAAGAGGGAAGGGCACCACACTCCCAAGGAAAGGCCAGACACACTCCACACGTCTTTGCTCCTCTGGAGGGCGGCATGGAGCCTCCAACTGGGAGGTCGCGTCTCAGCGGAGACGCAGGGGCATTCTGGCTGTGATCCCGCAGCCCCTGCCTGGAGGCCCACGGTGCCTGTTTCTCTCTGGGCGTTGCTTCCACAGTGCGGCCAAGCAACATCTTCACCATGGGCACAACAGCGCTTCCCTTCCGCCTGACAGACGTCTCAGTGCTCTGCTCTAGACCTCTGAAGTGGGGAGACAACCGAGCCCAGCCTCCTTTCCAAGGAGTCCTGCGCCTTCCATTGCACTGAAAGGCAATAGCACGGGGAAGCCTAGGAAGGGGCTGAGTCATGTCGGACACACTTCCTCAGCCTGCTCCTTTCAGGGAAGCAACGCTGGGAGCTAGGAAAGCCTTCTCCAGCTCGGAGAGTGCAAGAGAGATGCAGGCCGCGCACCCGGAAATCTCGGTGCTTGGAGCCAATCTCAGCGTCTCCCAGGGGCAAAGCGAACGCCTCTCTGCCAAATCCAGCTGTGCAGACGCAGGCCGCTAGGCTGCCTCTGCACTGGCGAAGGAAGCTCTCTCCTCCCGCTTCCTGCGAAATCTGCTTCTCAGCCTGAGCGAATCTCAGTGGGAACGGTCTTTCCTCTGGGGCCGTTGCTCCTGGGCCTGGGGCTGCCGCAAGGGCACCACCCTCACAGGGAAAGGCCAAACACACCCCACATGTCTTTGCTCCTCTGGAGAGCTGCAGGCAACCTCAAACGCTCAGGAAGCTTCTCGGCTGAGACGCAGAAGCACTCTGGCTGGGATCTCGCATCCCCTGCCTGGAGGCCCATGGTGCCTGTTTCTCCCTGGGCGTTGCTTCCCCAGAGCGGCCAGGCAACATCTGCCCCATCTACCCTTCTGCTCTTCCCTTCCAGCTGACAGAGTTCTCCCTGCTCTACTCTAGCCCTAGGAAGTTTGGAGACAACCGGGCTCCTCCTCCTGTGCAAGGAGTCCCGGGGCCCAGTTGGAGTGGAAAGGCAAAACCACAGGCAAGCCCAGGAAAGTGCTGAGTCATGTCTGACACACTCCCTCAGCCTGCTCCTTCATGGCTAGCGAGGCTGTGAGCTAGGAAAGTCTTTGGAAGCTCAGCAAGTGGCAGCGAGATGCAGGCCCCAACCCAGCAATCCCGGTGCTTGGAGCAGGTCTCACAGCCTCCCAGTGCCAAAGCGAGCTCCTCTCTGCCAAATGCAGCTTTGCACACGCAGGCCGCTCTGCTGCCTCTGCATCCACGAAGGAAGCTCTCGAGGCCCGCTTCCTGCGAAATCTGCTTCAGCCTGAGGGAAAAGCCCTTGGAGAGGTCTTGGCTCAGGGGCAGTTGCTCCTGTGCCTGGGGAAGAGGGAAGGGCACCACACTCCCAAGGAAAGGCCAGACACACTCCACACGTCTTTGCTCCTCTGGAGGGCGGCATGGAGCCTCCAACTGGGAGGTCGCGTCTCAGCGGAGACGCAGGGGCATTCTGGCTGTGATCCCGCAGCCCCTGCCTGGAGGCCCACGGTGCCTGTTTCTCTCTGGGCGTTGCTTCCACAGTGCGGCCAAGCAACATCTTCACCATGGGCACAACAGCGCTTCCCTTGCGCCTGACAGACGTCTCAGTGCTCTGCTCTAGACCTCTGAAGTGGGGAGACAACCGAGCCCAGCCTCCTTTCCAAGGAGTCCTGCGCCTTCCATTGCACTGAAAGGCAATAGCACGGGGAAGCCTAGGAAGGGGCTGAGTCATGTCGGACACACTTCCTCAGCCTGCTCCTTTCAGGGAAGCAACGCTGGGAGCTAGGAAAGCCTTCTCCAGCTCGGAGAGTGCAAGAGAGATGCAGGCCGCGCACCCGGAAATCTCGGTGCTTGGAGCCAATCTCAGCGTCTCCCAGGGGCAAAGCGAACGCCTCTCTGCCAAATCCAGCTGTGCAGACGCAGGCCGCTAGGCTGCCTCTGCACTGGCGAAGGAAGCTCTCTCCTCCCGCTTCCTGCGAAATCTGCTTCTCAGCCTGAGCGAATCTCAGTGGGAACGGTCTTTCCTCTGGGGCCGTTGCTCCTGGGCCTGGGGCTGCCGCAAGGGCACCACCCTCACAGGGAAAGGCCAAACACACCCCACATGTCTTTGCTCCTCTGGAGAGCTGCAGGCAACCTCAAACGCTCAGGAAGCTTCTCGGCTGAGACGCAGAAGCACTCTGGCTGGGATCTCGCATCCCCTGCCTGGAGGCCCATGGTGCCTGTTTCTCCCTGGGCGTTGCTTCCCCAGAGCGGCCAGGCAACATCTGCCCCATCTACCCTTCTGCTCTTCCCTTCCAGCTGACAGAGTTCTCCCTGCTCTACTCTAGCCCTAGGAAGTTTGGAGACAACCGGGCTCCTCCTCCTGTGCAAGGAGTCCCGGGGCCCAGTTGGAGTGGAAAGGCAAAACCACAGGCAAGCCCAGGAAAGTGCTGAGTCATGTCTGACACACTCCCTCAGCCTGCTCCTTCATGGCTAGCGAGGCTGTGAGCTAGGAAAGTCTTTGGAAGCTCAGCAAGTGGCAGCGAGATGCAGGCCCCAACCCAGCAATCCCGGTGCTTGGAGCAGGTCTCACAGCCTCCCAGTGCCAAAGCGAGCTCCTCTCTGCCAAATGCAGCTCTGCACACGCAGGCCGCTCTGCTGCCTCTGCATCCACGAAGGAAGCTCTCGAGGCCCGCTTCCTGCGAAATCTGCTTCAGCCTGAGGGAAAAGCCCTTGGAGAGGTCTTGGCTCAGGGGCAGTTGCTCCTGTGCCTGGGGAAGAGGGAAGGGCACCACACTCCCAAGGAAAGGCCAGACACACTCCACACGTCTTTGCTCCTCTGGAGGGCGGCATGGAGCCTCCAACTGGGAGGTCGCGTCTCAGCGGAGACGCAGGGGCATTCTGGCTGTGATCCCGCAGCCCCTGCCTGGAGGCCCACGGTGCCTGTTTCTCTCTGGGCGTTGCTTCCACAGTGCGGCCAAGCAACATCTTCACCATGGGCACAACAGCGCTTCCCTTGCGCCTGACAGACGTCTCAGTGCTCTGCTCTAGACCTCTGAAGTGGGGAGACAACCGAGCCCAGCCTCCTTTCCAAGGAGTCCTGCGCCTTCCATTGCACTGAAAGGCAATAGCACGGGGAAGCCTAGGAAGGGGCTGAGTCATGTCGGACACACTTCCTCAGCCTGCTCCTTTCAGGGAAGCAACGCTGGGAGCTAGGAAAGCCTTCTCCAGCTCGGAGAGTGCAAGAGAGATGCAGGCCGCGCACCCGGAAATCTCGGTGCTTGGAGCCAATCTCAGCGTCTCCCAGGGGCAAAGCGAACGCCTCTCTGCCAAATCCAGCTGTGCAGACGCAGGCCGCTAGGCTGCCTCTGCACTGGCGAAGGAAGCTCTCTCCTCCCGCTTCCTGCGAAATCTGCTTCTCAGCCTGAGCGAATCTCAGTGGGAACGGTCTTTCCTCTGGGGCCGTTGCTCCTGGGCCTGGGGCTGCCGCAAGGGCACCACCCTCACAGGGAAAGGCCAAACACACCCCACATGTCTTTGCTCCTCTGGAGAGCTGCAGGCAACCTCAAACGCTCAGGAAGCTTCTCGGCTGAGACGCAGAAGCACTCTGGCTGGGATCTCGCATCCCCTGCCTGGAGGCCCATGGTGCCTGTTTCTCCCTGGGCGTTGCTTCCCCAGAGCGGCCAGGCAACATCTGCCCCATCTACCCTTCTGCTCTTCCCTTCCAGCTGACAGAGTTCTCCCTGCTCTACTCTAGCCCTAGGAAGTTTGGAGACAACCGGGCTCCTCCTCCTGTGCAAGGAGTCCCGGGGCCCAGTTGGAGTGGAAAGGCAAAACCACAGGCAAGCCCAGGAAAGTGCTGAGTCATGTCTGACACACTCCCTCAGCCTGCTCCTTCATGGCTAGCGAGGCTGTGAGCTAGGAAAGTCTTTGGAAGCTCAGCAAGTGGCAGCGAGATGCAGGCCCCAACCCAGCAATCCCGGTGCTTGGAGCAGGTCTCACAGCCTCCCAGTGCCAAAGCGAGCTCCTCTCTGCCAAATGCAGCTCTGCACACGCAGGCCGCTCTGCTGCCTCTGCATCCACGAAGGAAGCTCTCGAGGCCCGCTTCCTGCGAAATCTGCTTCAGCCTGAGGGAAAAGCCCTTGGAGAGGTCTTGGCTCAGGGGCAGTTGCTCCTGTGCCTGGGGAAGAGGGAAGGGCACCACACTCCCAAGGAAAGGCCAGACACACTCCACACGTCTTTGCTCCTCTGGAGGGCGGCATGGAGCCTCCAACTGGGAGGTCGCGTCTCAGCGGAGACGCAGGGGCATTCTGGCTGTGATCCCGCAGCCCCTGCCTGGAGGCCCACGGTGCCTGTTTCTCTCTGGGCGTTGCTTCCACAGTGCGGCCAAGCAACATCTTCACCATGGGCACAACAGCGCTTCCCTTGCGCCTGACAGACGTCTCAGTGCTCTGCTCTAGACCTCTGAAGTGGGGAGACAACCGAGCCCAGCCTCCTTTCCAAGGAGTCCTGCGCCTTCCATTGCACTGAAAGGCAATAGCACGGGGAAGCCTAGGAAGGGGCTGAGTCATGTCGGACACACTTCCTCAGCCTGCTCCTTTCAGGGAAGCAACGCTGGGAGCTAGGAAAGCCTTCTCCAGCTCGGAGAGTGCAAGAGAGATGCAGGCCGCGCACCCGGAAATCTCGGTGCTTGGAGCCAATCTCAGCGTCTCCCAGGGGCAAAGCGAACGCCTCTCTGCCAAATCCAGCTGTGCAGACGCAGGCCGCTAGGCTGCCTCTGCACTGGCGAAGGAAGCTCTCTCCTCCCGCTTCCTGCGAAATCTGCTTCTCAGCCTGAGCGAATCTCAGTGGGAACGGTCTTTCCTCTGGGGCCGTTGCTCCTGGGCCTGGGGCTGCCGCAAGGGCACCACCCTCACAGGGAAAGGCCAAACACACCCCACATGTCTTTGCTCCTCTGGAGAGCTGCAGGCAACCTCAAACGCTCAGGAAGCTTCTCGGCTGAGACGCAGAAGCACTCTGGCTGGGATCTCGCATCCCCTGCCTGGAGGCCCATGGTGCCTGTTTCTCCCTGGGCGTTGCTTCCCCAGAGCGGCCAGGCAACATCTGCCCCATCTACCCTTCTGCTCTTCCCTTCCAGCTGACAGAGTTCTCCCTGCTCTACTCTAGCCCTAGGAAGTTTGGAGACAACCGGGCTCCTCCTCCTGTGCAAGGAGTCCCGGGGCCCAGTTGGAGTGGAAAGGCAAAACCACAGGCAAGCCCAGGAAAGTGCTGAGTCATGTCTGACACACTCCCTCAGCCTGCTCCTTCATGGCTAGCGAGGCTGTGAGCTAGGAAAGTCTTTGGAAGCTCAGCAAGTGGCAGCGAGATGCAGGCCCCAACCCAGCAATCCCGGTGCTTGGAGCAGGTCTCACAGCCTCCCAGTGCCAAAGCGAGCTCCTCTCTGCCAAATGCAGCTCTGCACACGCAGGCCGCTCTGCTGCCTCTGCATCCACGAAGGAAGCTCTCGAGGCCCGCTTCCTGCGAAATCTGCTTCAGCCTGAGGGAAAAGCCCTTGGAGAGGTCTTGGCTCAGGGGCAGTTGCTCCTGTGCCTGGGGAAGAGGGAAGGGCACCACACTCCCAAGGAAAGGCCAGACACACTCCACACGTCTTTGCTCCTCTGGAGGGCGGCATGGAGCCTCCAACTGGGAGGTCGCGTCTCAGCGGAGATGCAGGGGCATTCTGGCTGTGATCCCGCAGCCCCTGCCTGGAGGCCCACGGTGCCTGTTTCTCTCTGGGCGTTGCTTCCACAGTGCGGCCAAGCAACATCTTCACCATGGGCACAACAGCGCTTCCCTTGCGCCTGACAGACGTCTCAGTGCTCTGCTCTAGACCTCTGAAGTGGGGAGACAACCGAGCCCAGCCTCCTTTCCAAGGAGTCCTGCGCCTTCCATTGCACTGAAAGGCAATAGCACGGGGAAGCCTAGGAAGGGGCTGAGTCATGTCGGACACACTTCCTCAGCCTGCTCCTTTCAGGGAAGCAACGCTGGGAGCTAGGAAAGCCTTCTCCAGCTCGGAGAGTGCAAGAGAGATGCAGGCCGCGCACCCGGAAATCTCGGTGCTTGGAGCCAATCTCAGCGTCTCCCAGGGGCAAAGCGAACGCCTCTCTGCCAAATCCAGCTGTGCAGACGCAGGCCGCTAGGCTGCCTCTGCACTGGCGAAGGAAGCTCTCTCCTCCCGCTTCCTGCGAAATCTGCTTCTCAGCCTGAGCGAATCTCAGTGGGAACGGTCTTTCCTCTGGGGCCGTTGCTCCTGGGCCTGGGGCTGCCGCAAGGGCACCACCCTCACAGGGAAAGGCCAAACACACCCCACATGTCTTTGCTCCTCTGGAGAGCTGCAGGCAACCTCAAACGCTCAGGAAGCTTCTCGGCTGAGACGCAGAAGCACTCTGGCTGGGATCTCGCATCCCCTGCCTGGAGGCCCATGGTGCCTGTTTCTCCCTGGGCGTTGCTTCCCCAGAGCGGCCAGGCAACATCTGCCCCATCTACCCTTCTGCTCTTCCCTTCCAGCTGACAGAGTTCTCCCTGCTCTACTCTAGCCCTAGGAAGTTTGGAGACAACCGGGCTCCTCCTCCTGTGCAAGGAGTCCCGGGGCCCAGTTGGAGTGGAAAGGCAAAACCACAGGCAAGCCCAGGAAAGTGCTGAGTCATGTCTGACACACTCCCTCAGCCTGCTCCTTCATGGCTAGCGAGGCTGTGAGCTAGGAAAGTCTTTGGAAGCTCAGCAAGTGGCAGCGAGATGCAGGCCCCAACCCAGCAATCCCGGTGCTTGGAGCAGGTCTCACAGCCTCCCAGTGCCAAAGCGAGCTCCTCTCTGCCAAATGCAGCTTTGCACACGCAGGCCGCTCTGCTGCCTCTGCATCCACGAAGGAAGCTCTCGAGGCCCGCTTCCTGCGAAATCTGCTTCAGCCTGAGGGAAAAGCCCTTGGAGAGGTCTTGGCTCAGGGGCAGTTGCTCCTGTGCCTGGGGAAGAGGGAAGGGCACCACACTCCCAAGGAAAGGCCAGACACACTCCACACGTCTTTGCTCCTCTGGAGGGCGGCATGGAGCCTCCAACTGGGAGGTCGCGTCTCAGCGGAGACGCAGGGGCATTCTGGCTGTGATCCCGCAGCCCCTGCCTGGAGGCCCACGGTGCCTGTTTCTCTCTGGGCGTTGCTTCCACAGTGCGGCCAAGCAACATCTTCACCATGGGCACAACAGCGCTTCCCTTCCGCCTGACAGACGTCTCAGTGCTCTGCTCTAGACCTCTGAAGTGGGGAGACAACCGAGCCCAGCCTCCTTTCCAAGGAGTCCTGCGCCTTCCATTGCACTGAAAGGCAATAGCACGGGGAAGCCTAGGAAGGGGCTGAGTCATGTCGGACACACTTCCTCAGCCTGCTCCTTTCTGTGAAGCAACGCTGGGAGCTAGGAAAGCCTTCTCCAGCTCGGAGAGTGCAAGAGAGATGCAGGCCGCGCACCCGGAAATCTCGGTGCTTGGAGCCAATCTCAGCGTCTCCCAGGGGCAAAGCGAACGCCTCTCTGCCAAATCCAGCTGTGCAGACGCAGGCCGCTAGGCTGCCTCTGCACTGGCGAAGGAAGCTCTCTCCTCCCGCTTCCTGCGAAATCTGCTTCTCAGCCTGAGCGAATCTCAGTGGGAACGGTCTTTCCTCTGGGGCCGTTGCTCCTGGGCCTGGGGCTGCCGCAAGGGCACCACCCTCACAGGGAAAGGCCAAACACACCCCACATGTCTTTGCTCCTCTGGAGAGCTGCAGGCAACCTCAAACGCTCAGGAAGCTTCTCGGCTGAGACGCAGAAGCACTCTGGCTGGGATCTCGCATCCCCTGCCTGGAGGCCCATGGTGCCTGTTTCTCCCTGGGCGTTGCTTCCCCAGAGCGGCCAGGCAACATCTGCCCCATCTACCCTTCTGCTCTTCCCTTCCAGCTGACAGAGTTCTCCCTGCTCTACTCTAGCCCTAGGAAGTTTGGAGACAACCGGGCTCCTCCTCCTGTGCAAGGAGTCCCGGGGCCCAGTTGGAGTGGAAAGGCAAAACCACAGGCAAGCCCAGGAAAGTGCTGAGTCATGTCTGACACACTCCCTCAGCCTGCTCCTTCATGGCTAGCGAGGCTGTGAGCTAGGAAAGTCTTTGGAAGCTCAGCAAGTGGCAGCGAGATGCAGGCCCCAACCCAGCAATCCCGGTGCTTGGAGCAGGTCTCACAGCCTCCCAGTGCCAAAGCGAGCTCCTCTCTGCCAAATGCAGCTTTGCACACGCAGGCCGCTCTGCTGCCTCTGCATCCACGAAGGAAGCTCTCGAGGCCCGCTTCCTGCGAAATCTGCTTCAGCCTGAGGGAAAAGCCCTTGGAGAGGTCTTGGCTCAGGGGCAGTTGCTCCTGTGCCTGGGGAAGAGGGAAGGGCACCACACTCCCAAGGAAAGGCCAGACACACTCCACACGTCTTTGCTCCTCTGGAGGGCGGCATGGAGCCTCCAACTGGGAGGTCGCGTCTCAGCGGAGACGCAGGGGCATTCTGGCTGTGATCCCGCAGCCCCTGCCTGGAGGCCCACGGTGCCTGTTTCTCTCTGGGCGTTGCTTCCACAGTGCGGCCAAGCAACATCTTCACCATGGGCACAACAGCGCTTCCCTTCCGCCTGACAGACGTCTCAGTGCTCTGCTCTAGACCTCTGAAGTGGGGAGACAACCGAGCCCAGCCTCCTTTCCAAGGAGTCCTGCGCCTTCCATTGCACTGAAAGGCAATAGCACGGGGAAGCCTAGGAAGGGGCTGAGTCATGTCGGACACACTTCCTCAGCCTGCTCCTCTCAGGGAAGCAACGCTGGGAGCTAGGAAAGCCTTCTCCAGCTCGGAGAGTGCAAGAGAGATGCAGGCCGCGCACCCGGAAATCTCGGTGCTTGGAGCCAATCTCAGCGTCTCCCAGGGGCAAAGCGAACGCCTCTCTGCCAAATCCAGCTGTGCAGACGCAGGCCGCTAGGCTGCCTCTGCAGTGGCGAAGGAAGCTCTCTCCTCCCGCTTCCTGCGAAATCTGCTTCTCAGCCTGAGCGAATCTCAGTGGGAACGGTCTTTCCTCTGGGGCCGTTGCTCCTGGGCCTGGGGCTGCCGCAAGGGCACCACCCTCACAGGGAAAGGCCAAACACACCCCACATGTCTTTGCTCCTCTGGAGAGCTGCAGGCAACCTCAAACGCTCAGGAAGCTTCTCGGCTGAGACGCAGAAGCACTCTGGCTGGGATCTCGCATCCCCTGCCTGGAGGCCCATGGTGCCTGTTTCTCCCTGGGCGTTGCTTCCCCAGAGCGGCCAGGCAACATCTGCCCCATCTACCCTTCTGCTCTTCCCTTCCAGCTGACAGAGTTCTCCCTGCTCTACTCTAGCCCTAGGAAGTTTGGAGACAACCGGGCTCCTCCTCCTGTGCAAGGAGTCCCGGGGCCCAGTTGGAGTGGAAAGGCAAAACCACAGGCAAGCCCAGGAAAGTGCTGAGTCATGTCTGACACACTCCCTCAGCCTGCTCCTTCATGGCTAGCGAGGCTGTGAGCTAGGAAAGTCTTTGGAAGCTCAGCAAGTGGCAGCGAGATGCAGGCCCCAACCCAGCAATCCCGGTGCTTGGAGCAGGTCTCACAGCCTCCCAGTGCCAAAGCGAGCTCCTCTCTGCCAAATGCAGCTTTGCACACGCAGGCCGCTCTGCTGCCTCTGCATCCACGAAGGAAGCTCTCGAGGCCCGCTTCCTGCGAAATCTGCTTCAGCCTGAGGGAAAAGCCCTTGGAGAGGTCTTGGCTCAGGGGCAGTTGCTCCTGTGCCTGGGGAAGAGGGAAGGGCACCACACTCCCAAGGAAAGGCCAGACACACTCCACACGTCTTTGCTCCTCTGGAGGGCGGCATGGAGCCTCCAACTGGGAGGTCGCGTCTCAGCGGAGACGCAGGGGCATTCTGGCTGTGATCCCGCAGCCCCTGCCTGGAGGCCCACGGTGCCTGTTTCTCTCTGGGCGTTGCTTCCACAGTGCGGCCAAGCAACATCTTCACCATGGGCACAACAGCGCTTCCCTTGCGCCTGACAGACGTCTCAGTGCTCTGCTCTAGACCTCTGAAGTGGGGAGACAACCGAGCCCAGCCTCCTTTCCAAGGAGTCCTGCGCCTTCCATTGCACTGAAAGGCAATAGCACGGGGAAGCCTAGGAAGGGGCTGAGTCATGTCGGACACACTTCCTCAGCCTGCTCCTTTCAGGGAAGCAACGCTGGGAGCTAGGAAAGCCTTCTCCAGCTCGGAGAGTACAAGAGAGATGCAGGCCGCGCACCCGGAAATCTCGGTGCTTGGAGCCAATCTCAGCGTCTCCCAGGGGCAAAGCGAACGCCTCTCTGCCAAATCCAGCTGTGCAGACGCAGGCCGCTAGGCTGCCTCTGCATTGGCGAAGGAAGCTCTCTCCTCCCGCTTCCTGCGAAATCTGCTTCTCAGCCTGAGCGAATCTCAGTGGGAACGGTCTTTCCTCTGGGGCCGTTGCTCCTGGGCCTGGGGCTGCCGCAAGGGCACCACCCTCACAGGGAAAGGCCAAACACACCCCACATGTCTTTGCTCCTCTGGAGAGCTGCAGGCAACCTCAAACGCTCAGGAAGCTTCTCGGCTGAGACGCAGAAGCACTCTGGCTGGGATCTCGCATCCCCTGCCTGGAGGCCCATGGTGCCTGTTTCTCCCTGGGCGTTGCTTCCCCAGAGCGGCCAGGCAACATCTGCCCCATCTACCCTTCTGCTCTTCCCTTCCAGCTGACAGAGTTCTCCCTGCTCTACTCTAGCCCTAGGAAGTTTGGAGACAACCGGGCTCCTCCTCCTGTGCAAGGAGTCCCGGGGCCCAGTTGGAGTGGAAAGGCAAAACCACAGGCAAGCCCAGGAAAGTGCTGAGTCATGTCTGACACACTCCCTCAGCCTGCTCCTTCATGGCTAGCGAGGCTGTGAGCTAGGAAAGTCTTTGGAAGCTCAGCAAGTGGCAGCGAGATGCAGGCCCCAACCCAGCAATCCCGGTGCTTGGAGCAGGTCTCACAGCCTCCCAGTGCCAAAGCGAGCTCCTCTCTGCCAAATGCAGCTTTGCACACGCAGGCCGCTCTGCTGCCTCTGCATCCACGAAGGAAGCTCTCGAGGCCCGCTTCCTGCGAAATCTGCTTCAGCCTGAGGGAAAAGCCCTTGGAGAGGTCTTGGCTCAGGGGCAGTTGCTCCTGTGCCTGGGGAAGAGGGAAGGGCACCACACTCCCAAGGAAAGGCCAGACACACTCCACACGTCTTTGCTCCTCTGGAGGGCGGCATGGAGCCTCCAACTGGGAGGTCGCGTCTCAGCGGAGACACAGGGGCATTCTGGCTGTGATCCCGCAGCCCCTGCCTGGAGGCCCACGGTGCCTGTTTCTCTCTGGGCGTTGCTTCCACAGTGCGGCCAAGCAACATCTTCACCATGGGCACAACAGCGCTTCCCTTCCGCCTGACAGACGTCTCAGTGCTCTGCTCTAGACCTCTGAAGTGGGGAGACAACCGAGCCCAGCCTCCTTTCCAAGGAGTCCTGCGCCTTCCATTGCACTGAAAGGCAATAGCACGGGGAAGCCTAGGAAGGGGCTGAGTCATGTCGGACACACTTCCTCAGCCTGCTCCTTTCAGGGAAGCAACGCTGGGAGCTAGGAAAGCCTTCTCCAGCTCGGAGAGTGCAAGAGAGATGCAGGCCGCGCACCCGGAAATCTCGGTGCTTGGAGCCAATCTCAGCGTCTCCCAGGGGCAAAGCGAACGCCTCTCTGCCAAATCCAGCTGTGCAGACGCAGGCCGCTAGGCTGCCTCTGCAGTGGCGAAGGAAGCTCTCTCCTCCCGCTTCCTGCGAAATCTGCTTCTCAGCCTGAGTGAATCTCAGTGGGAACGGTCTTTCCTCTGGGGCCGTTGCTCCTGGGCCTGGGGCTGCCGCAAGGGCACCACCCTCACAGGGAAAGGCCAAACACACCCCACATGTCTTTGCTCCTCTGGAGAGCTGCAGGCAACCTCAAACGCTCAGGAAGCTTCTCGGCTGAGACGCAGAAGCACTCTGGCTGGGATCTCGCATCCCCTGCCTGGAGGCCCATGGTGCCTGTTTCTCCCTGGGCGTTGCTTCCCCAGAGCGGCCAGGCAACATCTGCCCCATCTACCCTTCTGCTCTTCCCTTCCAGCTGACAGAGTTCTCCCTGCTCTACTCTAGCCCTAGGAAGTTTGGAGACAACCGGGCTCCTCCTCCTGTGCAAGGAGTCCCGGGGCCCAGTTGGAGTGGAAAGGCAAAACCACAGGCAAGCCCAGGAAAGTGCTGAGTCATGTCTGACACACTCCCTCAGCCTGCTCCTTCATGGCTAGCGAGGCTGTGAGCTAGGAAAGTCTTTGGAAGCTCAGCAAGTGGCAGCGAGATGCAGGCCCCAACCCAGCAATCCCGGTGCTTGGAGCAGGTCTCACAGCCTCCCAGTGCCAAAGCGAGCTCCTCTCTGCCAAATGCAGCTTTGCACACGCAGGCCGCTCTGCTGCCTCTGCATCCACGAAGGAAGCTCTCGAGGCCCGCTTCCTGCGAAATCTGCTTCAGCCTGAGGGAAAAGCCCTTGGAGAGGTCTTGGCTCAGGGGCAGTTGCTCCTGTGCCTGGGGAAGAGGGAAGGGCACCACACTCCCAAGGAAAGGCCAGACACACTCCACACGTCTTTGCTCCTCTGGAGGGCGGCATGGAGCCTCCAACTGGGAGGTCGCGTCTCAGCGGAGACGCAGGGGCATTCTGGCTGTGATCCCGCAGCCCCTGCCTGGAGGCCCACGGTGCCTGTTTCTCTCTGGGCGTTGCTTCCACAGTGCGGCCAAGCAACATCTTCACCATGGGCACAACAGCGCTTCCCTTGCGCCTGACAGACGTCTCAGTGCTCTGCTCTAGACCTCTGAAGTGGGGAGACAACCGAGCCCAGCCTCCTTTCCAAGGAGTCCTGCGCCTTCCATTGCACTGAAAGGCAATAGCACGGGGAAGCCTAGGAAGGGGCTGAGTCATGTCGGACACACTTCCTCAGCCTGCTCCTTTCAGGGAAGCAACGCTGGGAGCTAGGAAAGCCTTCTCCAGCTCGGAGAGTGCAAGAGAGATGCAGGCCGCGCACCCGGAAATCTCGGTGCTTGGAGCCAATCTCAGCGTCTCCCAGGGGCAAAGCGAACGCCTCTCTGCCAAATCCAGCTGTGCAGACGCAGGCCGCTAGGCTGCCTCTGCATTGGCGAAGGAAGCTCTCTCCTCCCGCTTCCTGCGAAATCTGCTTCTCAGCCTGAGCGAATCTCAGTGGGAACGGTCTTTCCTCTGGGGCCGTTGCTCCTGGGCCTGGGGCTGCCGCAAGGGCACCACCCTCACAGGGAAAGGCCAAACACACCCCACATGTCTTTGCTCCTCTGGAGAGCTGCAGGCAACCTCAAACGCTCAGGAAGCTTCTCGGCTGAGACGCAGAAGCACTCTGGCTGGGATCTCGCATCCCCTGCCTGGAGGCCCATGGTGCCTGTTTCTCCCTGGGCGTTGCTTCCCCAGAGCGGCCAGGCAACATCTGCCCCATCTACCCTTCTGCTCTTCCCTTCCAGCTGACAGAGTTCTCCCTGCTCTACTCTAGCCCTAGGAAGTTTGGAGACAACCGGGCTCCTCCTCCTGTGCAAGGAGTCCCGGGGCCCAGTTGGAGTGGAAAGGCAAAACCACAGGCAAGCCCAGGAAAGTGCTGAGTCATGTCTGACACACTCCCTCAGCCTGCTCCTTCATGGCTAGCGAGGCTGTGAGCTAGGAAAGTCTTTGGAAGCTCAGCAAGTGGCAGCGAGATGCAGGCCCCAACCCAGCAATCCCGGTGCTTGGAGCAGGTCTCACAGCCTCCCAGTGCCAAAGCGAGCTCCTCTCTGCCAAATGCAGCTTTGTGTCACACGCAGGCCGCTCTGCTGCCTCTGCATCCACGAAGGAAGCTCTCGAGGCCCGCTTCCTGCGAAATCTGCTTCAGCCTGAGGGAAAAGCCCTTGGAGAGGTCTTGGCTCAGGGGCAGTTGCTCCTGTGCCTGGGGAAGAGGGAAGGGCACCACACTCCCAAGGAAAGGCCAGACACACTCCACACGTCTTTGCTCCTCTGGAGGGCGGCATGGAGCCTCCACCTGGGAGGTCGCGTCTCAGCGGAGACGCAGGGGCATTCTGGCTGTGATCCCGCAGCCCCTGCCTGGAGGCCCACGGTGCCTGTTTCTCTCTGGGCGTTGCTTCCACAGTGCGGCCAAGCAACATCTTCACCATGGGCACAACAGCGCTTCCCTTCCGCCTGACAGACGTCTCAGTGCTCTGCTCTAGACCTCTGAAGTGGGGAGACAACCGAGCCCAGCCTCCTTTCCAAGGAGTCCTGCGCCTTCCATTGCACTGAAAGGCAATAGCACGGGGAAGCCTAGGAAGGGGCTGAGTCATGTCGGACACACTTCCTCAGCCTGCTCCTTTCAGGGAAGCAACGCTGGGAGCTAGGAAAGCCTTCTCCAGCTCGGAGAGTGCAAGAGAGATGCAGGCCGCGCACCCGGAAATCTCGGTGCTTGGAGCCAATCTCAGCGTCTCCCAGGGGCAAAGCGAACGCCTCTCTGCCAAATCCAGCTGTGCAGACGCAGGGCGCTAGGCTGCCTCTGCAGTGGCGAAGGAAGCTCTCTCCTCCCGCTTCCTGCGAAATCTGCTTCTCAGCCTGAGCGAATCTCAGTGGGAACGGTCTTTCCTCTGGGGCCGTTGCTCCTGGGCCTGGGGCTGCCGCAAGGGCACCACCCTCACAGGGAAAGGCCAAACACACCCCACATGTCTTTGCTCCTCTGGAGAGCTGCAGGCAACCTCAAACGCTCAGGAAGCTTCTCGGCTGAGACGCAGAAGCACTCTGGCTGGGATCTCGCATCCCCTGCCTGGAGGCCCATGGTGCCTGTTTCTCCCTGGGCGTTGCTTCCCCAGAGCGGCCAGGCAACATCTGCCCCATCTACCCTTCTGCTCTTCCCTTCCAGCTGACAGAGTTCTCCCTGCTCTACTCTAGCCCTAGGAAGTTTGGAGACAACCGGGCTCCTCCTCCTGTGCAAGGAGTCCCGGGGCCCAGTTGGAGTGGAAAGGCAAAACCACAGGCAAGCCCAGGAAAGTGCTGAGTCATGTCTGACACACTCCCTCAGCCTGCTCCTTCATGGCTAGCGAGGCTGTGAGCTAGGAAAGTCTTTGGAAGCTCAGCAAGTGGCAGCGAGATGCAGGCCCCAACCCAGCAATCCCGGTGCTTGGAGCAGGTCTCACAGCCTCCCAGTGCCAAAGCGAGCTCCTCTCTGCCAAATGCAGCTTTGCACACGCAGGCCGCTCTGCTGCCTCTGCATCCACGAAGGAAGCTCTCGAGGCCCGCTTCCTGCGAAATCTGCTTCCGCCTGAGGGAAAAGCCCTTGGAGAGGTCTTGGCTCAGGGGCAGTTGCTCCTGTGCCTGGGGAAGAGGGAAGGGCAGCACACTCCCAAGGAAAGGCCAGACACACTCCACACGTCTTTGCTCCTCTGGAGGGCGGCATGGAGCCTCCAACTGGGAGGTCGCGTCTCAGCGGAGACGCAGGGGCATTCTGGCTGTGATCCCGCAGCCCCTGCCTGGAGGCCCACGGTGCCTGTTTCTCTCTGGGCGTTGCTTCCACAGTGCGGCCAAGCAACATCTTCACCATGGGCACAACAGCGCTTCCCTTCCGCCTGACAGACGTCTCAGTGCTCTGCTCTAGACCTCTGAAGTGGGGAGACAACCGAGCCCAGCCTCCTTTCCAAGGAGTCCTGCGCCTTCCATTGCACTGAAAGGCAATAGCACGGGGAAGCCTAGGAAGGGGCTGAGTCATGTCGGACACACTTCCTCAGCCTGCTCCTTTCAGGGAAGCAACGCTGGGAGCTAGGAAAGCCTTCTCCAGCTCGGAGAGTGCAAGAGAGATGCAGGCCGCGCACCCGGAAATCTCGGTGCTTGGAGCCAATCTCAGCGTCTCCCAGGGGCAAAGCGAACGCCTCTCTGCCAAATCCAGCTGTGCAGACGCAGGCCGCTAGGCTGCCTCTGCACTGGCGAAGGAAGCTCTCTCCTCCCGCTTCCTGCGAAATCTGCTTCTCAGCCTGAGCGAATCTCAGTGGGAACGGTCTTTCCTCTGGGGCCGTTGCTCCTGGGCCTGGGGCTGCCGCAAGGGCACCACCCTCACAGGGAAAGGCCAAACACACCCCACATGTCTTTGCTCCTCTGGAGAGCTGCAGGCAACCTCAAACGCTCAGGAAGCTTCTCGGCTGAGACGCAGAAGCACTCTGGCTGGGATCTCGCATCCCCTGCCTGGAGGCCCATGGTGCCTGTTTCTCCCTGGGCGTTGCTTCCCCAGAGCGGCCAGGCAACATCTGCCCCATCTACCCTTCTGCTCTTCCCTTCCAGCTGACAGAGTTCTCCCTGCTCTACTCTAGCCCTAGGAAGTTTGGAGACAACCGGGCTCCTCCTCCTGTGCAAGGAGTCCCGGGGCCCAGTTGGAGTGGAAAGGCAAAACCACAGGCAAGCCCAGGAAAGTGCTGAGTCATGTCTGACACACTCCCTCAGCCTGCTCCTTCATGGCTAGCGAGGCTGTGAGCTAGGAAAGTCTTTGGAAGCTCAGCAAGTGGCAGCGAGATGCAGGCCCCAACCCAGCAATCCCGGTGCTTGGAGCAGGTCTCACAGCCTCCCAGTGCCAAAGCGAGCTCCTCTCTGCCAAATGCAGCTTTGCACACGCAGGCCGCTCTGCTGCCTCTGCATCCACGAAGGAAGCTCTCGAGGCCCGCTTCCTGCGAAATCTGCTTCAGCCTGAGGGAAAAGCCCTTGGAGAGGTCTTGGCTCAGGGGCAGTTGCTCCTGTGCCTGGGGAAGAGGGAAGGGCACCACACTCCCAAGGAAAGGCCAGACACACTCCACACGTCTTTGCTCCTCTGGAGGGCGGCATGGAGCCTCCAACTGGGAGGTCGCGTCTCAGCGGAGACGCAGGGGCATTCTGGCTGTGATCCCGCAGCCCCTGCCTGGAGGCCCACGGTGCCTGTTTCTCTCTGGGCGTTGCTTCCACAGTGCGGCCAAGCAACATCTTCACCATGGGCACAACAGCGCTTCCCTTGCGCCTGACAGACGTCTCAGTGCTCTGCTCTAGACCTCTGAAGTGGGGAGACAACCGAGCCCAGCCTCCTTTCCAAGGAGTCCTGCGCCTTCCATTGCACTGAAAGGCAATAGCACGGGGAAGCCTAGGAAGGGGCTGAGTCATGTCGGACACACTTCCTCAGCCTGCTCCTTTCAGGGAAGCAACGCTGGGAGCTAGGAAAGCCTTCTCCAGCTCGGAGAGTGCAAGAGAGATGCAGGCCGCGCACCCGGAAATCTCGGTGCTTGGAGCCAATCTCAGCGTCTCCCAGGGGCAAAGCGAACGCCTCTCTGCCAAATCCAGCTGTGCAGACGCAGGCCGCTAGGCTGCCTCTGCACTGGCGAAGGAAGCTCTCTCCTCCCGCTTCCTGCGAAATCTGCTTCTCAGCCTGAGCGAATCTCAGTGGGAACGGTCTTTCCTCTGGGGCCGTTGCTCCTGGGCCTGGGGCTGCCGCAAGGGCACCACCCTCACAGGGAAAGGCCAAACACACCCCACATGTCTTTGCTCCTCTGGAGAGCTGCAGGCAACCTCAAACGCTCAGGAAGCTTCTCGGCTGAGACGCAGAAGCACTCTGGCTGGGATCTCGCATCCCCTGCCTGGAGGCCCATGGTGCCTGTTTCTCCCTGGGTGTTGCTTCCCCAGAGCGGCCAGGCAACATCTGCCCCATCTACCCTTCTGCTCTTCCCTTCCAGCTGACAGAGTTCTCCCTGCTCTACTCTAGCCCTAGGAAGTTTGGAGACAACCGGGCTCCTCCTCCTGTGCAAGGAGTCCCGGGGCCCAGTTGGAGTGGAAAGGCAAAACCACAGGCAAGCCCAGGAAAGTGCTGAGTCATGTCTGACACACTCCCTCAGCCTGCTCCTTCATGGCTAGCGAGGCTGTGAGCTAGGAAAGTCTTTGGAAGCTCAGCAAGTGGCAGCGAGATGCAGGCCCCAACCCAGCAATCCCGGTGCTTGGAGCAGGTCTCACAGCCTCCCAGTGCCAAAGCGAGCTCCTCTCTGCCAAATGCAGCTTTGCACACGCAGGCCGCTCTGCTGCCTCTGCATCCACGAAGGAAGCTCTCGAGGCCCGCTTCCTGCGAAATCTGCTTCAGCCTGAGGGAAAAGCCCTTGGAGAGGTCTTGGCTCAGGGGCAGTTGCTCCTGTGCCTGGGGAAGAGGGAAGGGCACCACACTCCCAAGGAAAGGCCAGACACACTCCACACGTCTTTGCTCCTCTGGAGGGCGGCATGGAGCCTCCAACTGGGAGGTCGCGTCTCAGCGGAGACGCAGGGGCATTCTGGCTGTGATCCCGCAGCCCCTGCCTGGAGGCCCACGGTGCCTGTTTCTCTCTGGGCGTTGCTTCCACAGTGCGGCCAAGCAACATCTTCACCATGGGCACAACAGCGCTTCCCTTGCGCCTGACAGACGTCTCAGTGCTCTGCTCTAGACCTCTGAAGTGGGGAGACAACCGAGCCCAGCCTCCTTTCCAAGGAGTCCTGCGCCTTCCATTGCACTGAAAGGCAATAGCACGGGGAAGCCTAGGAAGGGGCTGAGTCATGTCGGACACACTTCCTCAGCCTGCTCCTTTCAGGGAAGCAACGCTGGGAGCTAGGAAAGCCTTCTCCAGCTCGGAGAGTGCAAGAGAGATGCAGGCCGCGCACCCGGAAATCTCGGTGCTTGGAGCCAATCTCAGCGTCTCCCAGGGGCAAAGCGAACGCCTCTCTGCCAAATCCAGCTGTGCAGACGCAGGCCGCTAGGCTGCCTCTGCACTGGCGAAGGAAGCTCTCTCCTCCCGCTTCCTGCGAAATCTGCTTCTCAGCCTGAGCGAATCTCAGTGGGAACGGTCTTTCCTCTGGGGCCGTTGCTCCTGGGCCTGGGGCTGCCGCAAGGGCACCACCCTCACAGGGAAAGGCCAAACACACCCCACATGTCTTTGCTCCTCTGGAGAGCTGCAGGCAACCTCAAACGCTCAGGAAGCTTCTCGGCTGAGACGCAGAAGCACTCTGGCTGGGATCTCGCATCCCCTGCCTGGAGGCCCATGGTGCCTGTTTCTCCCTGGGCGTTGCTTCCCCAGAGCGGCCAGGCAACATCTGCCCCATCTACCCTTCTGCTCTTCCCTTCCAGCTGACAGAGTTCTCCCTGCTCTACTCTAGCCCTAGGAAGTTTGGAGACAACCGGGCTCCTCCTCCTGTGCAAGGAGTCCCGGGGCCCAGTTGGAGTGGAAAGGCAAAACCACAGGCAAGCCCAGGAAAGTGCTGAGTCATGTCTGACACACTCCCTCAGCCTGCTCCTTCATGGCTAGCGAGGCTGTGAGCTAGGAAAGTCTTTGGAAGCTCAGCAAGTGGCAGCGAGATGCAGGCCCCAACCCAGCAATCCCGGTGCTTGGAGCAGGTCTCACAGCCTCCCAGTGCCAAAGCGAGCTCCTCTCTGCCAAATGCAGCTTTGCACACGCAGGCCGCTCTGCTGCCTCTGCATCCACGAAGGAAGCTCTCGAGGCCCGCTTCCTGCGAAATCTGCTTCAGCCTGAGGGAAAAGCCCTTGGAGAGGTCTTGGCTCAGGGGCAGTTGCTCCTGTGCCTGGGGAAGAGGGAAGGGCACCACACTCCCAAGGAAAGGCCAGACACACTCCACACGTCTTTGCTCCTCTGGAGGGCGGCATGGAGCCTCCAACTGGGAGGTCGCGTCTCAGCGGAGACGCAGGGGCATTCTGGCTGTGATCCCGCAGCCCCTGCCTGGAGGCCCACGGTGCCTGTTTCTCTCTGGGCGTTGCTTCCACAGTGCGGCCAAGCAACATCTTCACCATGGGCACAACAGCGCTTCCCTTGCGCCTGACAGACGTCTCAGTGCTCTGCTCTAGACCTCTGAAGTGGGGAGACAACCGAGCCCAGCCTCCTTTCCAAGGAGTCCTGCGCCTTCCATTGCACTGAAAGGCAATAGCACGGGGAAGCCTAGGAAGGGGCTGAGTCATGTCGGACACACTTCCTCAGCCTGCTCCTTTCAGGGAAGCAACGCTGGGAGCTAGGAAAGCCTTCTCCAGCTCGGAGAGTGCAAGAGAGATGCAGGCCGCGCACCCGGAAATCTCGGTGCTTGGAGCCAATCTCAGCGTCTCCCAGGGGCAAAGCGAACGCCTCTCTGCCAAATCCAGCTGTGCAGACGCAGGCCGCTAGGCTGCCTCTGCACTGGCGAAGGAAGCTCTCTCCTCCCGCTTCCTGCGAAATCTGCTTCTCAGCCTGAGCGAATCTCAGTGGGAACGGTCTTTCCTCTGGGGCCGTTGCTCCTGGGCCTGGGGCTGCCGCAAGGGCACCACCCTCACAGGGAAAGGCCAAACACACCCCACATGTCTTTGCTCCTCTGGAGAGCTGCAGGCAACCTCAAACGCTCAGGAAGCTTCTCGGCTGAGACGCAGAAGCACTCTGGCTGGGATCTCGCATCCCCTGCCTGGAGGCCCATGGTGCCTGTTTCTCCCTGGGCGTTGCTTCCCCAGAGCGGCCAGGCAACATCTGCCCCATCTACCCTTCTGCTCTTCCCTTCCAGCTGACAGAGTTCTCCCTGCTCTACTCTAGCCCTAGGAAGTTTGGAGACAACCGGGCTCCTCCTCCTGTGCAAGGAGTCCCGGGGCCCAGTTGGAGTGGAAAGGCAAAACCACAGGCAAGCCCAGGAAAGTGCTGAGTCATGTCTGACACACTCCCTCAGCCTGCTCCTTCATGGCTAGCGAGGCTGTGAGCTAGGAAAGTCTTTGGAAGCTCAGCAAGTGGCAGCGAGATGCAGGCCCCAACCCAGCAATCCCGGTGCTTGGAGCAGGTCTCACAGCCTCCCAGTGCCAAAGCGAGCTCCTCTCTGCCAAATGCAGCTTTGCACACGCAGACCGCTCTGCTGCCTCTGCATCCACGAAGGAAGCTCTCGAGGCCCGCTTCCTGCGAAATCTGCTTCAGCCTGAGGGAAAAGCCCTTGGAGAGGTCTTTGCTCAGGGGCAGTTGCTCCTGTGCCTGGGGAAGAGGGAAGGGCACCACACTCCCAAGGAAAGGCCAGACACACTCCACACGTCTTTGCTCCTCTGGAGGGCGGCATGGAGCCTCCAACTGGGAGGTCGCGTCTCAGCGGAGACGCAGGGGCATTCTGGCTGTGATCCCGCAGCCCCTGCCTGGAGGCCCACGGTGCCTGTTTCTCTCTGGGCGTTGCTTCCACAGTGCGGCCAAGCAACATCTTCACCATGGGCACAACAGCGCTTCCCTTCCGCCTGACAGACGTCTCAGTGCTCTGCTCTAGACCTCTGAAGTGGGGAGACAACCGAGCCCAGCCTCCTTTCCAAGGAGTCCTGCGCCTTCCATTGCACTGAAAGGCAATAGCACGGGGAAGCCTAGGAAGGGGCTGAGTCATGTCGGACACACTTCCTCAGCCTGCTCCTTTCAGGGAAGCAACGCTGGGAGCTAGGAAAGCCTTCTCCAGCTCGGAGAGTGCAAGAGAGATGCAGGCCGCGCACCCGGAAATCTCGGTGCTTGGAGCCAATCTCAGCGTCTCCCAGGGGCAAAGCGAACGCCTCTCTGCCAAATCCAGCTGTGCAGACGCAGGCCGCTAGGCTGCCTCTGCACTGGCGAAGGAAGCTCTCTCCTCCCGCTTCCTGCGAAATCTGCTTCTCAGCCTGAGCGAATCTCAGTGGGAACGGTCTTTCCTCTGGGGCCGTTGCTCCTGGGCCTGGGGCTGCCGCAAGGGCACCACCCTCACAGGGAAAGGCCAAACACACCCCACATGTCTTTGCTCCTCTGGAGAGCTGCAGGCAACCTCAAACGCTCAGGAAGCTTCTCGGCTGAGACGCAGAAGCACTCTGGCTGGGATCTCGCATCCCCTGCCTGGAGGCCCATGGTGCCTGTTTCTCCCTGGGCGTTGCTTCCCCAGAGCGGCCAGGCAACATCTGCCCCATCTACCCTTCTGCTCTTCCCTTCCAGCTGACAGAGTTCTCCCTGCTCTACTCTAGCCCTAGGAAGTTTGGAGACAACCGGGCTCCTCCTCCTGTGCAAGGAGTCCCGGGGCCCAGTTGGAGTGGAAAGGCAAAACCACAGGCAAGCCCAGGAAAGTGCTGAGTCATGTCTGACACACTCCCTCAGCCTGCTCCTTCATGGCTAGCGAGGCTGTGAGCTAGGAAAGTCTTTGGAAGCTCAGCAAGTGGCAGCGAGATGCAGGCCCCAACCCAGCAATCCCGGTGCTTGGAGCAGGTCTCACAGCCTCCCAGTGCCAAAGCGAGCTCCTCTCTGCCAAATGCAGCTTTGCACACGCAGGCCGCTCTGCTGCCTCTGCATCCACGAAGGAAGCTCTCGAGGCCCGCTTCCTGCGAAATCTGCTTCAGCCTGAGGGAAAAGCCCTTGGAGAGGTCTTGGCTCAGGGGCAGTTGCTCCTGTGCCTGGGGAAGAGGGAAGGGCACCACACTCCCAAGGAAAGGCCAGACACACTCCACACGTCTTTGCTCCTCTGGAGGGCGGCATGGAGCCTCCAACTGGGAGGTCGCGTCTCAGCGGAGACGCAGGGGCATTCTGGCTGTGATCCCGCAGCCCCTGCCTGGAGGCCCACGGTGCCTGTTTCTCTCTGGGCGTTGCTTCCACAGTGCGGCCAAGCAACATCTTCACCATGGGCACAACAGCGCTTCCCTTGCGCCTGACAGACGTCTCAGTGCTCTGCTCTAGACCTCTGAAGTGGGGAGACAACCGAGCCCAGCCTCCTTTCCAAGGAGTCCTGCGCCTTCCATTGCACTGAAAGGCAATAGCACGGGGAAGCCTAGGAAGGGGCTGAGTCATGTCGGACACACTTCCTCAGCCTGCTCCTTTCAGGGAAGCAACGCTGGGAGCTAGGAAAGCCTTCTCCAGCTCGGAGAGTGCAAGAGAGATGCAGGCCGCGCACCCGGAAATCTCGGTGCTTGGAGCCAATCTCAGCGTCTCCCAGGGGCAAAGCGAACGCCTCTCTGCCAAATCCAGCTGTGCAGACGCAGGCCGCTAGGCTGCCTCTGCACTGGCGAAGGAAGCTCTCTCCTCCCGCTTCCTGCGAAATCTGCTTCTCAGCCTGAGCGAATCTCAGTGGGAACGGTCTTTCCTCTGGGGCCGTTGCTCCTGGGCCTGGGGCTGCCGCAAGGGCACCACCCTCACAGGGAAAGGCCAAACACACCCCACATGTCTTTGCTCCTCTGGAGAGCTGCAGGCAACCTCAAACGCTCAGGAAGCTTCTCGGCTGAGACGCAGAAGCACTCTGGCTGGGATCTCGCATCCCCTGCCTGGAGGCCCATGGTGCCTGTTTCTCCCTGGGCGTTGCTTCCCCAGAGCGGCCAGGCAACATCTGCCCCATCTACCCTTCTGCTCTTCCCTTCCAGCTGACAGAGTTCTCCCTGCTCTACTCTAGCCCTAGGAAGTTTGGAGACAACCGGGCTCCTCCTCCTGTGCAAGGAGTCCCGGGGCCCAGTTGGAGTGGAAAGGCAAAACCACAGGCAAGCCCAGGAAAGTGCTGAGTCATGTCTGACACACTCCCTCAGCCTGCTCCTTCATGGCTAGCGAGGCTGTGAGCTAGGAAAGTCTTTGGAAGCTCAGCAAGTGGCAGCGAGATGCAGGCCCCAACCCAGCAATCCCGGTGCTTGGAGCAGGTCTCACAGCCTCCCAGTGCCAAAGCGAGCTCCTCTCTGCCAAATGCAGCTTTGCACACGCAGGCCGCTCTGCTGCCTCTGCATCCACGAAGGAAGCTCTCGAGGCCCGCTTCCTGCGAAATCTGCTTCAGCCTGAGGGAAAAGCCCTTGGAGAGGTCTTGGCTCAGGGGCAGTTGCTCCTGTGCCTGGGGAAGAGGGAAGGGCACCACACTCCCAAGGAAAGGCCAGACACACTCCACACGTCTTTGCTCCTCTGGAGGGCGGCATGGAGCCTCCAACTGGGAGGTCGCGTCTCAGCGGAGACGCAGGGGCATTCTGGCTGTGATCCCGCAGCCCCTGCCTGGAGGCCCACGGTGCCTGTTTCTCTCTGGGCGTTGCTTCCACAGTGCGGCCAAGCAACATCTTCACCATGGGCACAACAGCGCTTCCCTTGCGCCTGACAGACGTCTCAGTGCTCTGCTCTAGACCTCTGAAGTGGGGAGACAACCGAGCCCAGCCTCCTTTCCAAGGAGTCCTGCGCCTTCCATTGCACTGAAAGGCAATAGCACGGGGAAGCCTAGGAAGGGGCTGAGTCATGTCGGACACACTTCCTCAGCCTGCTCCTTTCAGGGAAGCAACGCTGGGAGCTAGGAAAGCCTTCTCCAGCTCGGAGAGTGCAAGAGAGATGCAGGCCGCGCACCCGGAAATCTCGGGGCTTGGAGCCAATCTCAGCGTCTCCCAGGGGCAAAGCGAACGCCTCTCTGCCAAATCCAGCTGTGCAGACGCAGGCCGCTAGGCTGCCTCTGCACTGGCGAAGGAAGCTCTCTCCTCCCGCTTCCTGCGAAATCTGCTTCTCAGCCTGAGCGAATCTCAGTGGGAACGGTCTTTCCTCTGGGGCCGTTGCTCCTGGGCCTGGGGCTGCCGCAAGGGCACCACCCTCACAGGGAAAGGCCAAACACACCCCACATGTCTTTGCTCCTCTGGAGAGCTGCAGGCAACCTCAAACGCTCAGGAAGCTTCTCGGCTGAGACGCAGAAGCACTCTGGCTGGGATCTCGCATCCCCTGCCTGGAGGCCCATGGTGCCTGTTTCTCCCTGGGCGTTGCTTCCCCAGAGCGGCCAGGCAACATCTGCCCCATCTACCCTTCTGCTCTTCCCTTCCAGCTGACAGAGTTCTCCCTGCTCTACTCTAGCCCTAGGAAGTTTGGAGACAACCGGGCTCCTCCTCCTGTGCAAGGAGTCCCGGGGCCCAGTTGGAGTGGAAAGGCAAAACCACAGGCAAGCCCAGGAAAGTGCTGAGTCATGTCTGACACACTCCCTCAGCCTGCTCCTTCATGGCTAGCGAGGCTGTGAGCTAGGAAAGTCTTTGGAAGCTCAGCAAGTGGCAGCGAGATGCAGGCCCCAACCCAGCAATCCCGGTGCTTGGAGCAGGTCTCACAGCCTCCCAGTGCCAAAGCGAGCTCCTCTCTGCCAAATGCAGCTTTGCACACGCAGACCGCTCTGCTGCCTCTGCATCCACGAAGGAAGCTCTCGAGGCCCGCTTCCTGCGAAATCTGCTTCAGCCTGAGGGAAAAGCCCTTGGAGAGGTCTTGGCTCAGGGGCAGTTGCTCCTGTGCCTGGGGAAGAGGGAAGGGCACCACACTCCCAAGGAAAGGCCAGACACACTCCACACGTCTTTGCTCCTCTGGAGGGCGGCATGGAGCCTCCAACTGGGAGGTCGCGTCTCAGCGGAGACGCAGGGGCATTCTGGCTGTGATCCCGCAGCCCCTGCCTGGAGGCCCACGGTGCCTGTTTCTCTCTGGGCGTTGCTTCCACAGTGCGGCCAAGCAACATCTTCACCATGGGCACAACAGCGCTTCCCTTCCGCCTGACAGACGTCTCAGTGCTCTGCTCTAGACCTCTGAAGTGGGGAGACAACCGAGCCCAGCCTCCTTTCCAAGGAGTCCTGCGCCTTCCATTGCACTGAAAGGCAATAGCACGGGGAAGCCTAGGAAGGGGCTGAGTCATGTCGGACACACTTCCTCAGCCTGCTCCTTTCAGGGAAGCAACGCTGGGAGCTAGGAAAGCCTTCTCCAGCTCGGAGAGTGCAAGAGAGATGCAGGCCGCGCACCCGGAAATCTCGGTGCTTGGAGCCAATCTCAGCGTCTCCCAGGGGCAAAGCGAACGCCTCTCTGCCAAATCCAGCTGTGCAGACGCAGGCCGCTAGGCTGCCTCTGCATTGGCGAAGGAAGCTCTCTCCTCCCGCTTCCTGCGAAATCTGCTTCTCAGCCTGAGCGAATCTCAGTGGGAACGGTCTTTCCTCTGGGGCCGTTGCTCCTGGGCCTGGGGCTGCCGCAAGGGCACCACCCTCACAGGGAAAGGCCAAACACACCCCACATGTCTTTGCTCCTCTGGAGAGCTGCAGGCAACCTCAAACGCTCAGGAAGCTTCTCAGCTGAGACGCAGAAGCACTCTGGCTGGGATCTCGCATCCCCTGCCTGGAGGCCCATGGTGCCTGTTTCTCCCTGGGCGTTGCTTCCCCAGAGCGGCCAGGCAACATCTGCCCCATCTACCCTTCTGCTCTTCCCTTCCAGCTGACAGAGTTCTCCCTGCTCTACTCTAGCCCTAGGAAGTTTGGAGACAACCGGGCTCCTCCTCCTGTGCAAGGTGTCCCGGGGCCCAGTTGGAGTGGAAAGGCAAAACCACAGGCAAGCCCAGGAAAGTGCTGAGTCATGTCTGACACACTCCCTCAGCCTGCTCCTTCATGGCTAGCGAGGCTGTGAGCTAGGAAAGTCTTTGGAAGCTCAGCAAGTGGCAGCGAGATGCAGGCCCCAACCCAGCAATCCCGGTGCTTGGAGCAGGTCTCACAGCCTCCCAGTGCCAAAGCGAGCTCCTCTCTGCCAAATGCAGCTTTGCACACGCAGGCCGCTCTGCTGCCTCTGCATCCACGAAGGAAGCTCTCGAGGCCCGCTTCCTGCGAAATCTGCTTCAGCCTGAGGGAAAAGCCCTTGGAGAGGTCTTGGCTCAGGGGCAGTTGCTCCTGTGCCTGGGGAAGAGGGAAGGGCACCACACTCCCAAGGAAAGGCCAGACACACTCCACACGTCTTTGCTCCTCTGGAGGGCGGCATGGAGCCTCCAACTGGGAGGTCGCGTCTCAGCGGAGACGCAGGGGCATTCTGGCTGTGATCCCGCAGCCCCTGCCTGGAGGCCCACGGTGCCTGTTTCTCTCTGGGCATTGCTTCCACAGTGCGGCCAAGCAACATCTTCACCATGGGCACAACAGCGCTTCCCTTGCGCCTGACAGACGTCTCAGTGCTCTGCTCTAGACCTCTGAAGTGGGGAGACAACCGAGCCCAGCCTCCTTTCCAAGGAGTCCTGCGCCTTCCATTGCACTGAAAGGCAATAGCACGGGGAAGCCTAGGAAGGGGCTGAGTCATGTCGGACACACTTCCTCAGCCTGCTCCTTTCAGGGAAGCAACGCTGGGAGCTAGGAAAGCCTTCTCCAGCTCGGAGAGTGCAAGAGAGATGCAGGCCGCGCACCCGGAAATCTCGGTGCTTGGAGCCAATCTCAGCGTCTCCCAGGGGCAAAGCGAACGCCTCTCTGCCAAATCCAGCTGTGCAGACGCAGGCCCCTAGGCTGCCTCTGCACTGGCGAAGGAAGCTCTCTCCTCCCCCTTCCTGCGAAATCTGCTTCTCAGCCTGAGCGAATCTCAGTGGGAACGGTCTTTCCTCTGGGGCCGTTGCTCCTGGGCCTGGGGCTGCCGCAAGGGCACCACCCTCACAGGGAAAGGCCAAACACACCCCACATGTCTTTGCTCCTCTGGAGAGCTGCAGGCAACCTCAAACGCTCAGGAAGCTTCTCGGCTGAGACGCAGAAGCACTCTGGCTGGGATCTCGCATCCCCTGCCTGGAGGCCCATGGTGCCTGTTTCTCCCTGGGCGTTGCTTCCCCAGAGCGGCCAGGCAACATCTGCCCCATCTACCCTTCTGCTCTTCCCTTCCAGCTGACAGAGTTCTCCCTGCTCTACTCTAGCCCTAGGAAGTTTGGAGACAACCGGGCTCCTCCTCCTGTGCAAGGAGTCCCGGGGCCCAGTTGGAGTGGAAAGGCAAAACCACAGGCAAGCCCAGGAAAGTGCTGAGTCATGTCTGACACACTCCCTCAGCCTGCTCCTTCATGGCTAGCGAGGCTGTGAGCTAGGAAAGTCTTTGGAAGCTCAGCAAGTGGCAGCGAGATGCAGGCCCCAACCCAGCAATCCCGGTGCTTGGAGCAGGTCTCACAGCCTCCCAGTGCCAAAGCGAGCTCCTCTCTGCCAAATGCAGCTCTGCACACGCAGGACGCTCTGCTGCCTCTGCATCCACGAAGGAAGCTCTCGAGGCCCGCTTCCTGCGAAATCTGCTTCCGCCTGAGGGAAAAGCCCTTGGAGAGGTCTTGGCTCAGGGGCAGTTGCTCCTGTGCCTGGGGAAGAGGGAAGGGCACCACACTCCCAAGGAAAGGCCAGACACACTCCACACGTCTTTGCTCCTCTGGAGGGCGGCATGGAGCCTCCAACTGGGAGGTCGCGTCTCAGCGGAGACGCAGGGGCATTCTGGCTGTGATCCCGCAGCCCCTGCCTGGAGGCCCACGGTGCCTGTTTCTCTCTGGGCGTTGCTTCCACAGTGCGGCCAAGCAACATCTTCACCATGGGCACAACAGCGCTTCCCTTGCGCCTGACAGACGTCTCAGTGCTCTGCTCTAGACCTCTGAAGTGGGGAGACAACCGAGCCCAGCCTCCTTTCCAAGGAGTCCTGCGCCTTCCATTGCACTGAAAGGCAATAGCACGGGGAAGCCTAGGAAGGGGCTGAGTCATGTCGGACACACTTCCTCAGCCTGCTCCTTTCAGGGAAGCAACGCTGGGAGCTAGGAAAGCCTTCTCCAGCTCGGAGAGTGCAAGAGAGATGCAGGCCGCGCACCCGGAAATCTCGGTGCTTGGAGCCAATCTCAGCGTCTCCCAGGGGCAAAGCGAACGAACGCCTCTCTGCCAAATCCAGCTGTGCAGACGCAGGCCGCTAGGCTGCCTCTGCATTGGCGAAGGAAGCTCTCTCCTCCCGCTTCCTGCGAAATCTGCTTCTCAGCCTGAGCGAATCTCAGTGGGAACGGTCTTTCCTCTGGGGCCGTTGCTCCTGGGCCTGGGGCTGCCGCAAGGGCACCACCCTCACAGGGAAAGGCCAAACACACCCCACATGTCTTTGCTCCTCTGGAGAGCTGCAGGCAACCTCAAACGCTCAGGAAGCTTCTCGGCTGAGACGCAGAAGCACTCTGGCTGGGATCTCGCCTCCCCTGCCTGGAGGCCCATGGTGCCTGTTTCTCCCTGGGCGTTGCTTCCCCAGAGCGGCCAGGCAACATCTGCCCCATCTACCCTTCTGCTCTTCCCTTCCAGCTGACAGAGTTCTCCCTGCTCTACTCTAGCCCTAGGAAGTTTGGAGACAACCGGGCTCCTCCTCCTGTGCAAGGAGTCCCGGGGCCCAGTTGGAGTGGAAAGGCAAAACCACAGGCAAGCCCAGGAAAGTGCTGAGTCATGTCTGACACACTCCCTCAGCCTGCTCCTTCATGGCTAGCGAGGCTGTGAGCTAGGAAAGTCTTTGGAAGCTCAGCAAGTGGCAGCGAGATGCAGGCCCCAACCCAGCAATCCCGGTGCTTGGAGCAGGTCTCACAGCCTCCCAGTGCCAAAGCGAGCTCCTCTCTGCCAAATGCAGCTTTGCACACGCAGGCCGCTCTGCTGCCTCTGCATCCACGAAGGAAGCTCTCGAGGCCCGCTTCCTGCGAAATCTGCTTCAGCCTGAGGGAAAAGCCCTTGGAGAGGTCTTGGCTCAGGGGCAGTTGCTCCTGTGCCTGGGGAAGAGGGAAGGGCACCACACTCCCAAGGAAAGGCCAGACACACTCCACACGTCTTTGCTCCTCTGGAGGGCGGCATGGAGCCTCCAACTGGGAGGTCGCGTCTCAGCGGAGACGCAGGGGCATTCTGGCTGTGATCCCGCAGCCCCTGCCTGGAGGCCCACGGTGCCTGTTTCTCTCTGGGCGTTGCTTCCACAGTGCGGCCAAGCAACATCTTCACCATGGGCACAACAGCGCTTCCCTTCCGCCTGACAGACGTCTCAGTGCTCTGCTCTAGACCTCTGAAGTGGGGAGACAACCGAGCCCAGCCTCCTTTCCAAGGAGTCCTGCGCCTTCCATTGCACTGAAAGGCAATAGCACGGGGAAGCCTAGGAAGGGGCTGAGTCATGTCGGACACACTTCCTCAGCCTGCTCCTTTCAGGGAAGCAACGCTGGGAGCTAGGAAAGCCTTCTCCAGCTCGGAGAGTGCAAGAGAGATGCAGGCCGCGCACCCGGAAATCTCGGTGCTTGGAGCCAATCTCAGCGTCTCCCAGGGGCAAAGCGAACGCCTCTCTGCCAAATCCAGCTGTGCAGACGCAGGCCGCTAGGCTGCCTCTGCACTGGCGAAGGAAGCTCTCTCCTCCCGCTACCTGCGAAATCTGCTTCTCAGCCTGAGCGAATCTCAGTGGGAACGGTCTTTCCTCTGGGGCCGTTGCTCCTGGGCCTGGGGCTGCCGCAAGGGCACCACCCTCACAGGGAAAGGCCAAACACACCCCACATGTCTTTGCTCCTCTGGAGAGCTGCAGGCAACCTCAAACGCTCAGGAAGCTTCTCGGCTGAGACGCAGAAGCACTCTGGCTGGGATCTCGCATCCCCTGCCTGGAGGCCCATGGTGCCTGTTTCTCCCTGGGCGTTGCTTCCCCAGAGCGGCCAGGCAACATCTGCCCCATCTACCCTTCTGCTCTTCCCTTCCAGCTGACAGAGTTCTCCCTGCTCTACTCTAGCCCTAGGAAGTTTGGAGACAACCGGGCTCCTCCTCCTGTGCAAGGAGTCCCGGGGCCCAGTTGGAGTGGAAAGGCAAAACCACAGGCAAGCCCAGGAAAGTGCTGAGTCATGTCTGACACACTCCCTCAGCCTGCTCCTTCATGGCTAGCGAGGCTGTGAGCTAGGAAAGTCTTTGGAAGCTCAGCAAGTGGCAGCGAGATGCAGGCCCCAACCCAGCAATCCCGGTGCTTGGAGCAGGTCTCACAGCCTCCCAGTGCCAAAGCGAGCTCCTCTCTGCCAAATGCAGCTTTGCACACGCAGGCCGCTCTGCTGCCTCTGCATCCACGAAGGAAGCTCTCGAGGCCCGCTTCCTGCGAAATCTGCTTCAGCCTGAGGGAAAAGCCCTTGGAGAGGTCTTGGCTCAGGGGCAGTTGCTCCTGTGCCTGGGGAAGAGGGAAGGGCACCACACTCCCAAGGAAAGGCCAGACACACTCCACACGTCTTTGCTCCTCTGGAGGGCGGCATGGAGCCTCCAACTGGGAGGTCGCGTCTCAGCAGATACGCAGGGGCATTCTGGCTGTGATCCCGCAGCCCCTGCCTGGAGGCCCACGGTGCCTGTTTCTCTCTGGGCGTTGCTTCCACAGTGCGGCCAAGCAACATCTTCACCATGGGCACAACAGCGCTTCCCTTGCGCCTGACAGACGTCTCAGTGCTCTGCTCTAGACCTCTGAAGTGGGGAGACAACCGAGCCCAGCCTCCTTTCCAAGGAGTCCTGCGCCTTCCATTGCACTGAAAGGCAATAGCACGGGGAAGCCTAGGAAGGGGCTGAGTCATGTCGGACACACTTCCTCAGCCTGCTCCTTTCAGGGAAGCAACGCTGGGAGCTAGGAAAGCCTTCTCCAGCTCGGAGAGTGCAAGAGAGATGCAGGCCGCGCACCCGGAAATCTCGGTGCTTGGAGCCAATCTCAGCGTCTCCCAGGGGCAAAGCGAACGCCTCTCTGCCAAATCCAGCTGTGCAGACGCAGGCCGCTAGGCTGCCTCTGCATTGGCGAAGGAAGCTCTCTCCTCCCGCTTCCTGCGAAATCTGCTTCTCAGCCTGAGCGAATCTCAGTGGGAACGGTCTTTCCTCTGGGGCCGTTGCTCCTGGGCCTGGGGCTGCCGCAAGGGCACCACCCTCACAGGGAAAGGCCAAACACACCCCACATGTCTTTGCTCCTCTGGAGAGCTGCAGGCAACCTCAAACGCTCAGGAAGCTTCTCGGCTGAGACGCAGAAGCACTCTGGCTGGGATCTCGCATCCCCTGCCTGGAGGCCCATGGTGCCTGTTTCTCCCTGGGCGTTGCTTCCCCAGAGCGGCCAGGCAACATCTGCCCCATCTACCCTTCTGCTCTTCCCTTCCAGCTGACAGAGTTCTCCCTGCTCTACTCTAGCCCTAGGAAGTTTGGAGACAACCGGGCTCCTCCTCCTGTGCAAGGAGTCCCGGGGCCCAGTTGGAGTGGAAAGGCAAAACCACAGGCAAGCCCAGGAAAGTGCTGAGTCATGTCTGACACACTCCCTCAGCCTGCTCCTTCATGGCTAGCGAGGCTGTGAGCTAGGAAAGTCTTTGGAAGCTCAGCAAGTGGCAGCGAGATGCAGGCCCCAACCCAGCAATCCCGGTGCTTGGAGCAGGTCTCACAGCCTCCCAGTGCCAAAGCGAGCTCCTCTCTGCCAAATGCAGCTTTGCACACGCAGGCCGCTCTGCTGCCTCTGCATCCACGAAGGAAGCTCTCGAGGCCCGCTTCCTGCGAAATCTGCTTCAGCCTGAGGGAAAAGCCCTTGGAGAGGTCTTGGCTCAGGGGCAGTTGCTCCTGTGCCTGGGGAAGAGGGAAGGGCACCACACTCCCAAGGAAAGGCCAGACACACTCCACACGTCTTTGCTCCTCTGGAGGGCGGCATGGAGCCTCCAACTGGGAGGTCGCGTCTCAGCGGAGACGCAGGGGCATTCTGGCTGTGATCCCGCAGCCCCTGCCTGGAGGCCCACGGTGCCTGTTTCTCTCTGGGCGTTGCTTCCACAGTGCGGCCAAGCAACATCTTCACCATGGGCACAACAGCGCTTCCCTTGCGCCTGACAGACGTCTCAGTGCTCTGCTCTAGACCTCTGAAGTGGGGAGACAACCGAGCCCAGCCTCCTTTCCAAGGAGTCCTGCGCCTTCCATTGCACTGAAAGGCAATAGCACGGGGAAGCCTAGGAAGGGGCTGAGTCATGTCGGACACACTTCCTCAGCCTGCTCCTTTCAGGGAAGCAACGCTGGGAGCTAGGAAAGCCTTCTCCAGCTCGGAGAGTGCAAGAGAGATGCAGGCCGCGCACCCGGAAATCTCGGTGCTTGGAGCCAATCTCAGCGTCTCCCAGGGGCAAAGCGAACGCCTCTCTGCCAAATCCAGCTGTGCAGACGCAGGCCGCTAGGCTGCCTCTGCACTGGCGAAGGAAGCTCTCTCCTCCCGCTTCCTGCGAAATCTGCTTCTCAGCCTGAGCGAATCTCAGTGGGAACGGTCTTTCCTCTGGGGCCGTTGCTCCTGGGCCTGGGGCTGCCGCAAGGGCACCACCCTCACAGGGAAAGGCCAAACACACCCCACATGTCTTTGCTCCTCTGGAGAGCTGCAGGCAACCTCAAACGCTCAGGAAGCTTCTCGGCTGAGACGCAGAAGCACTCTGGCTGGGATCTCGCATCCCCTGCCTGGAGGCCCATGGTGCCTGTTTCTCCCTGGGCGTTGCTTCCCCAGAGCGGCCAGGCAACATCTGCCCCATCTACCCTTCTGCTCTTCCCTTCCAGCTGACAGAGTTCTCCCTGCTCTACTCTAGCCCTAGGAAGTTTGGAGACAACCGGGCTCCTCCTCCTGTGCAAGGAGTCCCGGGGCCCAGTTGGAGTGGAAAGGCAAAACCACAGGCAAGCCCAGGAAAGTGCTGAGTCATGTCTGACACACTCCCTCAGCCTGCTCCTTCATGGCTAGCGAGGCTGTGAGCTAGGAAAGTCTTTGGAAGCTCAGCAAGTGGCAGCGAGATGCAGGCCCCAACCCAGCAATCCCGGTGCTTGGAGCAGGTCTCACAGCCTCCCAGTGCCAAAGCGAGCTCCTCTCTGCCAAATGCAGCTTTGCACACGCAGGCCGCTCTGCTGCCTCTGCATCCACGAAGGAAGCTCTCGAGGCCCGCTTCCTGCGAAATCTGCTTCAGCCTGAGGGAAAAGCCCTTGGAGAGGTCTTTGCTCAGGGGCAGTTGCTCCTGTGCCTGGGGAAGAGGGAAGGGCACCACACTCCCAAGGAAAGGCCAGACACACTCCACACGTCTTTGCTCCTCTGGAGGGCGGCATGGAGCCTCCAACTGGGAGGTCGCGTCTCAGCGGAGACGCAGGGGCATTCTGGCTGTGATCCCGCAGCCCCTGCCTGGAGGCCCACGGTGCCTGTTTCTCTCTGGGCGTTGCTTCCACAGTGCGGCCAAGCAACATCTTCACCATGGGCACAACAGCGCTTCCCTTCCGCCTGACAGACGTCTCAGTGCTCTGCTCTAGACCTCTGAAGTGGGGAGACAACCGAGCCCAGCCTCCTTTCCAAGGAGTCCTGCGCCTTCCATTGCACTGAAAGGCAATAGCACGGGGAAGCCTAGGAAGGGGCTGAGTCATGTCGGACACACTTCCTCAGCCTGCTCCTTTCAGGGAAGCAACGCTGGGAGCTAGGAAAGCCTTCTCCAGCTCGGAGAGTGCAAGAGAGATGCAGGCCGCGCACCCGGAAATCTCGGTGCTTGGAGCCAATCTCAGCGTCTCCCAGGGGCAAAGCGAACGAACGCCTCTCTGCCAAATCCAGCTGTGCAGACGCAGGCCGCTAGGCTGCCTCTGCATTGGCGAAGGAAGCTCTCTCCTCCCGCTTCCTGCGAAATCTGCTTCTCAGCCTGAGCGAATCTCAGTGGGAACGGTCTTTCCTCTGGGGCCGTTGCTCCTGGGCCTGGGGCTGCCGCAAGGGCACCACCCTCACAGGGAAAGGCCAAACACACCCCACATGTCTTTGCTCCTCTGGAGAGCTGCAGGCAACCTCAAACGCTCAGGAAGCTTCTCGGCTGAGACGCAGAAGCACTCTGGCTGGGATCTCGCATCCCCTGCCTGGAGGCCCATGGTGCCTGTTTCTCCCTGGGCGTTGCTTCCCCAGAGCGGCCAGGCAACATCTGCCCCATCTACCCTTCTGCTCTTCCCTTCCAGCTGACAGAGTTCTCCCTGCTCTACTCTAGCCCTAGGAAGTTTGGAGACAACCGGGCTCCTCCTCCTGTGCAAGGAGTCCCGGGGCCCAGTTGGAGTGGAAAGGCAAAACCACAGGCAAGCCCAGGAAAGTGCTGAGTCATGTCTGACACACTCCCTCAGCCTGCTCCTTCATGGCTAGCGAGGCTGTGAGCTAGGAAAGTCTTTGGAAGCTCAGCAAGTGGCAGCGAGATGCAGGCCCCAACCCAGCAATCCCGGTGCTTGGAGCAGGTCTCACAGCCTCCCAGTGCCAAAGCGAGCTCCTCTCTGCCAAATGCAGCTTTGCACACGCAGGCCGCTCTGCTGCCTCTGCATCCACGAAGGAAGCTCTCGAGGCCCGCTTCCTGCGAAATCTGCTTCAGCCTGAGGGAAAAGCCCTTGGAGAGGTCTTGGCTCAGGGGCAGTTGCTCCTGTGCCTGGGGAAGAGGGAAGGGCACCACACTCCCAAGGAAAGGCCAGACACACTCCACACGTCTTTGCTCCTCTGGAGGGCGGCATGGAGCCTCCAACTGGGAGGTCGCGTCTCAGCGGAGACGCAGGGGCATTCTGGCTGTGATCCCGCAGCCCCTGCCTGGAGGCCCACGGTGCCTGTTTCTCTCTGGGCGTTGCTTCCACAGTGCGGCCAAGCAACATCTTCACCATGGGCACAACAGCGCTTCCCTTGCGCCTGACAGACGTCTCAGTGCTCTGCTCTAGACCTCTGAAGTGGGGAGACAACCGAGCCCAGCCTCCTTTCCAAGGAGTCCTGCGCCTTCCATTGCACTGAAAGGCAATAGCACGGGGAAGCCTAGGAAGGGGCTGAGTCATGTCGGACACACTTCCTCAGCCTGCTCCTTTCAGGGAAGCAACGCTGGGAGCTAGGAAAGCCTTCTCCAGCTCGGAGAGTGCAAGAGAGATGCAGGCCGCGCACCCGGAAATCTCGGTGCTTGGAGCCAATCTCAGCGTCTCCCAGGGGCAAAGCGAACGCCTCTCTGCCAAATCCAGCTGTGCAGACGCAGGCCGCTAGGCTGCCTCTGCACTGGCGAAGGAAGCTCTCTCCTCCCGCTTCCTGCGAAATCTGCTTCTCAGCCTGAGCGAATCTCAGTGGGAACGGTCTTTCCTCTGGGGCCGTTGCTCCTGGGCCTGGGGCTGCCGCAAGGGCACCACCCTCACAGGGAAAGGCCAAACACACCCCACATGTCTTTGCTCCTCTGGAGAGCTGCAGGCAACCTCAAACGCTCAGGAAGCTTCTCGGCTGAGACGCAGAAGCACTCTGGCTGGGATCTCGCATCCCCTGCCTGGAGGCCCATGGTGCCTGTTTCTCCCTGGGCGTTGCTTCCCCAGAGCGGCCAGGCAACATCTGCCCCATCTACCCTTCTGCTCTTCCCTTCCAGCTGACAGAGTTCTCCCTGCTCTACTCTAGCCCTAGGAAGTTTGGAGACAACCGGGCTCCTCCTCCTGTGCAAGGAGTCCCGGGGCCCAGTTGGAGTGGAAAGGCAAAACCACAGGCAAGCCCAGGAAAGTGCTGAGTCATGTCTGACACACTCCCTCAGCCTGCTCCTTCATGGCTAGCGAGGCTGTGAGCTAGGAAAGTCTTTGGAAGCTCAGCAAGTGGCAGCGAGATGCAGGCCCCAACCCAGCAATCCCGGTGCTTGGAGCAGGTCTCACAGCCTCCCAGTGCCAAAGCGAGCTCCTCTCTGCCAAATGCAGCTTTGCACACGCAGGCCGCTCTGCTGCCTCTGCATCCACGAAGGAAGCTCTCGAGGCCCGCTTCCTGCGAAATCTGCTTCAGCCTGAGGGAAAAGCCCTTGGAGAGGTCTTGGCTCAGGGGCAGTTGCTCCTGTGCCTGGGGAAGAGGGAAGGGCACCACACTCCCAAGGAAAGGCCAGACACACTCCACACGTCTTTGCTCCTCTGGAGGGCGGCATGGAGCCTCCAACTGGGAGGTCGCGTCTCAGCGGAGACGCAGGGGCATTCTGGCTGTGATCCCGCAGCCCCTGCCTGGAGGCCCACGGTGCCTGTTTCTCTCTGGGCGTTGCTTCCACAGTGCGGCCAAGCAACATCTTCACCATGGGCACAACAGCGCTTCCCTTCCGCCTGACAGACGTCTCAGTGCTCTGCTCTAGACCTCTGAAGTGGGGAGACAACCGAGCCCAGCCTCCTTTCCAAGGAGTCCTGCGCCTTCCATTGCACTGAAAGGCAATAGCACGGGGAAGCCTAGGAAGGGGCTGAGTCATGTCGGACACACTTCCTCAGCCTGCTCCTTTCAGGGAAGCAACGCTGGGAGCTAGGAAAGCCTTCTCCAGCTCGGAGAGTGCAAGAGAGATGCAGGCCGCGCACCCGGAAATCTCGGTGCTTGGAGCCAATCTCAGCGTCTCCCAGGGGCAAAGCGAACGCCTCTCTGCCAAATCCAGCTGTGCAGACGCAGGCCGCTAGGCTGCCTCTGCACTGGCGAAGGAAGCTCTCTCCTCCCGCTTCCTGCGAAATCTGCTTCTCAGCCTGAGCGAATCTCAGTGGGAACGGTCTTTCCTCTGGGGCCGTTGCTCCTGGGCCTGGGGCTGCCGCAAGGGCACCACCCTCACAGGGAAAGGCCAAACACACCCCACATGTCTTTGCTCCTCTGGAGAGCTGCAGGCAACCTCAAACGCTCAGGAAGCTTCTCGGCTGAGACGCAGAAGCACTCTGGCTGGGATCTCGCATCCCCTGCCTGGAGGCCCATGGTGCCTGTTTCTCCCTGGGCGTTGCTTCCCCAGAGCGGCCAGGCAACATCTGCCCCATCTACCCTTCTGCTCTTCCCTTCCAGCTGACAGAGTTCTCCCTGCTCTACTCTAGCCCTAGGAAGTTTGGAGACAACCGGGCTCCTCCTCCTGTGCAAGGAGTCCCGGGGCCCAGTTGGAGTGGAAAGGCAAAACCACAGGCAAGCCCAGGAAAGTGCTGAGTCATGTCTGACACACTCCCTCAGCCTGCTCCTTCATGGCTAGCGAGGCTGTGAGCTAGGAAAGTCTTTGGAAGCTCAGCAAGTGGCAGCGAGATGCAGGCCCCAACCCAGCAATCCCGGTGCTTGGAGCAGGTCTCACAGCCTCCCAGTGCCAAAGCGAGCTCCTCTCTGCCAAATGCAGCTTTGCACACGCAGGCCGCTCTGCTGCCTCTGCATCCACGAAGGAAGCTCTCGAGGCCCGCTTCCTGCGAAATCTGCTTCAGCCTGAGGGAAAAGCCCTTGGAGAGGTCTTGGCTCAGGGGCAGTTGCTCCTGTGCCTGGGGAAGAGGGAAGGGCACCACACTCCCAAGGAAAGGCCAGACACACTCCACACGTCTTTGCTCCTCTGGAGGGCGGCATGGAGCCTCCAACTGGGAGGTCGCGTCTCAGCGGAGACGCAGGGGCATTCTGGCTGTGATCCCGCAGCCCCTGCCTGGAGGCCCACGGTGCCTGTTTCTCTCTGGGCGTTGCTTCCACAGTGCGGCCAAGCAACATCTTCACCATGGGCACAACAGCGCTTCCCTTGCGCCTGACAGACGTCTCAGTGCTCTGCTCTAGACCTCTGAAGTGGGGAGACAACCGAGCCCAGCCTCCTTTCCAAGGAGTCCTGCGCCTTCCATTGCACTGAAAGGCAATAGCACGGGGAAGCCTAGGAAGGGGCTGAGTCATGTCGGACACACTTCCTCAGCCTGCTCCTTTCAGGGAAGCAACGCTGGGAGCTAGGAAAGCCTTCTCCAGCTCGGAGAGTGCAAGAGAGATGCAGGCCGCGCACCCGGAAATCTCGGTGCTTGGAGCCAATCTCAGCGTCTCCCAGGGGCAAAGCGAACGCCTCTCTGCCAAATCCAGCTTTGCAGACGCAGGCCGCTAGGCTGCCTCTGCATTGGCGAAGGAAGCTCTCTCCTCCCGCTTCCTGCGAAATCTGCTTCTCAGCCTGAGTGAATCTCAGTGGGAACGGTCTTTCCTCTGGGGCCGTTGCTCCTGGGCCTGGGGCTGCCGCAAGGGCACCACCCTCACAGGGAAAGGCCAAACACACCCCACATGTCTTTGCTCCTCTGGAGAGCTGCAGGCAACCTCAAACGCTCAGGAAGCTTCTCGGCTGAGACGCAGAAGCACTCTGGCTGGGATCTCGCATCCCCTGCCTGGAGGCCCATGGTGCCTGTTTCTCCCTGGGCGTTGCTTCCCCAGAGCGGCCAGGCAACATCTGCCCCATCTACCCTTCTGCTCTTCCCTTCCAGCTGACAGAGTTCTCCCTGCTCTACTCTAGCCCTAGGAAGTTTGGAGACAACCGGGCTCCTCCTCCTGTGCAAGGAGTCCCGGGGCCCAGTTGGAGTGGAAAGGCAAAACCACAGGCAAGCCCAGGAAAGTGCTGAGTCATGTCTGACACACTCCCTCAGCCTGCTCCTTCATGGCTAGCGAGGCTGTGAGCTAGGAAAGTCTTTGGAAGCTCAGCAAGTGGCAGCGAGATGCAGGCCCCAACCCAGCAATCCCGGTGCTTGGAGCAGGTCTCACAGCCTCCCAGTGCCAAAGCGAGCTCCTCTCTGCCAAATGCAGCTTTGCACACGCAGGCCGCTCTGCTGCCTCTGCATCCACGAAGGAAGCTCTCGAGGCCCGCTTCCTGCGAAATCTGCTTCAGCCTGAGGGAAAAGCCCTTGGAGAGGTCTTGGCTCAGGGGCAGTTGCTCCTGTGCCTGGGGAAGAGGGAAGGGCACCACACTCCCAAGGAAAGGCCAGACACACTCCACACGTCTTTGCTCCTCTGGAGGGCGGCATGGAGCCTCCAACTGGGAGGTCGCGTCTCAGCGGAGACGCAGGGGCATTCTGGCTGTGATCCCGCAGCCCCTGCCTGGAGGCCCACGGTGCCTGTTTCTCTCTGGGCGTTGCTTCCACAGTGCGGCCAAGCAACATCTTCACCATGGGCACAACAGCGCTTCCCTTCCGCCTGACAGACGTCTCAGTGCTCTGCTCTAGACCTCTGAAGTGGGGAGACAACCGAGCCCAGCCTCCTTTCCAAGGAGTCCTGCGCCTTCCATTGCACTGAAAGGCAATAGCACGGGGAAGCCTAGGAAGGGGCTGAGTCATGTCGGACACACTTCCTCAGCCTGCTCCTTTCAGGGAAGCAACGCTGGGAGCTAGGAAAGCCTTCTCCAGCTCGGAGAGTGCAAGAGAGATGCAGGCCGCGCACCCGGAAATCTCGGTGCTTGGAGCCAATCTCAGCGTCTCCCAGGGGCAAAGCGAACGCCTCTCTGCCAAATCCAGCTGTGCAGACGCAGGCCGCTAGGCTGCCTCTGCACTGGCGAAGGAAGCTCTCTCCTCCCGCTTCCTGCGAAATCTGCTTCTCAGCCTGAGCGAATCTCAGTGGGAACGGTCTTTCCTCTGGGGCCGTTGCTCCTGGGCCTGGGGCTGCCGCAAGGGCACCACCCTCACAGGGAAAGGCCAAACACACCCCACATGTCTTTGCTCCTCTGGAGAGCTGCAGGCAACCTCAAACGCTCAGGAAGCTTCTCGGCTGAGACGCAGAAGCACTCTGGCTGGGATCTCGCATCCCCTGCCTGGAGGCCCATGGTGCCTGTTTCTCCCTGGGCGTTGCTTCCCCAGAGCGGCCAGGCAACATCTGCCCCATCTACCCTTCTGCTCTTCCCTTCCAGCTGACAGAGTTCTCCCTGCTCTACTCTAGCCCTAGGAAGTTTGGAGACAACCGGGCTCCTCCTCCTGTGCAAGGAGTCCCGGGGCCCAGTTGGAGTGGAAAGGCAAAACCACAGGCAAGCCCAGGAAAGTGCTGAGTCATGTCTGACACACTCCCTCAGCCTGCTCCTTCATGGCTAGCGAGGCTGTGAGCTAGGAAAGTCTTTGGAAGCTCAGCAAGTGGCAGCGAGATGCAGGCCCCAACCCAGCAATCCCGGTGCTTGGAGCAGGTCTCACAGCCTCCCAGTGCCAAAGCGAGCTCCTCTCTGCCAAATGCAGCTTTGCACACGCAGGCCGCTCTGCTGCCTCTGCATCCACGAAGGAAGCTCTCGAGGCCCGCTTCCTGCGAAATCTGCTTCAGCCTGAGGGAAAAGCCCTTGGAGAGGTCTTGGCTCAGGGGCAGTTGCTCCTGTGCCTGGGGAAGAGGGAAGGGCACCACACTCCCAAGGAAAGGCCAGACACACTCCACACGTCTTTGCTCCTCTGGAGGGCGGCATGGAGCCTCCAACTGGGAGGTCGCGTCTCAGCGGAGACGCAGGGGCATTCTGGCTGTGATCCCGCAGCCCCTGCCTGGAGGCCCACGGTGCCTGTTTCTCTCTGGGCGTTGCTTCCACAGTGCGGCCAAGCAACATCTTCACCATGGGCACAACAGCGCTTCCCTTCCGCCTGACAGACGTCTCAGTGCTCTGCTCTAGACCTCTGAAGTGGGGAGACAACCGAGCCCAGCCTCCTTTCCAAGGAGTCCTGCGCCTTCCATTGCACTGGAAGGCAATAGCACGGGGAAGCCTAGGAAGGGGCTGAGTCATGTCGGACACACTTCCTCAGCCTGCTCCTTTCAGGGAAGCAACGCTGGGAGCTAGGAAAGCCTTCTCCAGCTCGGAGAGTGCAAGAGAGATGCAGGCCGCGCACCCGGAAATCTCGGTGCTTGGAGCCAATCTCAGCGTCTCCCAGGGGCAAAGCGAACGCCTCTCTGCCAAATCCAGCTGTGCAGACGCAGGCCGCTAGGCTGCCTCTGCACTGGCGAAGGAAGCTCTTTCCTCCCGCTTCCTGCGAAATCTGCTTCTCAGCCTGAGCGAATCTCAGTGGGAACGGTCTTTCCTCTGGGGCCGTTGCTCCTGGGCCTGGGGCTGCCGCAAGGGCACCACCCTCACAGGGAAAGGCCAAACACACCCCACATGTCTTTGCTCCTCTGGAGAGCTGCAGGCAACCTCAAACGCTCAGGAAGCTTCTCGGCTGAGACGCAGAAGCACTCTGGCTGGGATCTCGCATCCCCTGCCTGGAGGCCCATGGTGCCTGTTTCTCCCTGGGCGTTGCTTCCCCAGAGCGGCCAGGCAACATCTGCCCCATCTACCCTTCTGCTCTTCCCTTCCAGCTGACAGAGTTCTCCCTGCTCTACTCTAGCCCTAGGAAGTTTGGAGACAACCGGGCTCCTCCTCCTGTGCAAGGAGTCCCGGGGCCCAGTTGGAGTGGAAAGGCAAAACCACAGGCAAGCCCAGGAAAGTGCTGAGTCATGTCTGACACACTCCCTCAGCCTGCTCCTTCATGGCTAGCGAGGCTGTGAGCTAGGAAAGTCTTTGGAAGCTCAGCAAGTGGCAGCGAGATGCAGGCCCCAACCCAGCAATCCCGGTGCTTGGAGCAGGTCTCACAGCCTCCCAGTGCCAAAGCGAGCTCCTCTCTGCCAAATGCAGCTTTGCACACGCAGGCCGCTCTGCTGCCTCTGCATCCACGAAGGAAGCTCTCGAGGCCCGCTTCCTGCGAAATCTGCTTCAGCCTGAGGGAAAAGCCCTTGGAGAGGTCTTGGCTCAGGGGCAGTTGCTCCTGTGCCTGGGGAAGAGGGAAGGGCACCACACTCCCAAGGAAAGGCCAGACACACTCCACACGTCTTTGCTCCTCTGGAGGGCGGCATGGAGCCTCCAACTGGGAGGTCGCGTCTCAGCGGAGACGCAGGGGCATTCTGGCTGTGATCCCGCAGCCCCTGCCTGGAGGCCCACGGTGCCTGTTTCTCTCTGGGCGTTGCTTCCACAGTGCGGCCAAGCAACATCTTCACCATGGGCACAACAGCGCTTCCCTTGCGCCTGACAGACGTCTCAGTGCTCTGCTCTAGACCTCTGAAGTGGGGAGACAACCGAGCCCAGCCTCCTTTCCAAGGAGTCCTGCGCCTTCCATTGCACTGGAAGGCAATAGCACGGGGAAGCCTAGGAAGGGGCTGAGTCATGTCGGACACACTTCCTCAGCCTGCTCCTTTCAGGGAAGCAACGCTGGGAGCTAGGAAAGCCTTCTCCAGCTCGGAGAGTGCAAGAGAGATGCAGGCCGCGCACCCGGAAATCTCGGTGCTTGGAGCCAATCTCAGCGTCTCCCAGGGGCAAAGCGAACGCCTCTCTGCCAAATCCAGCTGTGCAGACGCAGGCCGCTAGGCTGCCTCTGCACTGGCGAAGGAAGCTCTCTCCTCCCGCTTCCTGCGAAATCTGCTTCTCAGCCTGAGCGAATCTCAGTGGGAACGGTCTTTCCTCTGGGGCCGTTGCTCCTGGGCCTGGGGCTGCCGCAAGGGCACCACCCTCACAGGGAAAGGCCAAACACACCCCACATGTCTTTGCTCCTCTGGAGAGCTGCAGGCAACCTCAAACTCTCAGGAAGCTTCTCGGCTGAGACGCAGAAGCACTCTGGCTGGGATCTCGCATCCCCTGCCTGGAGGCCCATGGTGCCTGTTTCTCCCTGGGCGTTGCTTCCCCAGAGCGGCCAGGCAACATCTGCCCCATCTACCCTTCTGCTCTTCCCTTCCAGCTGACAGAGTTCTCCCTGCTCTACTCTAGCCCTAGGAAGTTTGGAGACAACCGGGCTCCTCCTCCTGTGCAAGGAGTCCCGGGGCCCAGTTGGAGTGGAAAGGCAAAACCACAGGCAAGCCCAGGAAAGTGCTGAGTCATGTCTGACACACTCCCTCAGCCTGCTCCTTCATGGCTAGCGAGGCTGTGAGCTAGGAAAGTCTTTGGAAGCTCAGCAAGTGGCAGCGAGATGCAGGCCCCAACCCAGCAATCCCGGTGCTTGGAGCAGGTCTCACAGCCTCCCAGTGCCAAAGCGAGCTCCTCTCTGCCAAATGCAGCTTTGCACACGCAGGCCGCTCTGCTGCCTCTGCATCCACGAAGGAAGCTCTCGAGGCCCGCTTCCTGCGAAATCTGCTTCAGCCTGAGGGAAAAGCCCTTGGAGAGGTCTTGGCTCAGGGGCAGTTGCTCCTGTGCCTGGGGAAGAGGGAAGGGCACCACACTCCCAAGGAAAGGCCAGACACACTCCACACGTCTTTGCTCCTCTGGAGGGCGGCATGGAGCCTCCAACTGGGAGGTCGCGTCTCAGCGGAGACGCAGGGGCATTCTGGCTGTGATCCCGCAGCCCCTGCCTGGAGGCCCACGGTGCCTGTTTCTCTCTGGGCGTTGCTTCCACAGTGCGGCCAAGCAACATCTTCACCATGGGCACAACAGCGCTTCCCTTGCGCCTGACAGACGTCTCAGTGCTCTGCTCTAGACCTCTGAAGTGGGGAGACAACCGAGCCCAGCCTCCTTTCCAAGGAGTCCTGCGCCTTCCATTGCACTGAAAGGCAATAGCACGGGGAAGCCTAGGAAGGGGCTGAGTCATGTCGGACACACTTCCTCAGCCTGCTCCTTTCAGGGAAGCAACGCTGGGAGCTAGGAAAGCCTTCTCCAGCTCGGAGAGTGCAAGAGAGATGCAGGCCGCGCACCCGGAAATCTCGGTGCTTGGAGCCAATCTCAGCGTCTCCCAGGGGCAAAGCGAACGCCTCTCTGCCAAATCCAGCTGTGCAGACGCAGGCCGCTAGGCTGCCTCTGCACTGGCGAAGGAAGCTCTCTCCTCCCGCTTCCTGCGAAATCTGCTTCTCAGCCTGAGCGAATCTCAGTGGGAACGGTCTTTCCTCTGGGGCCGTTGCTCCTGGGCCTGGGGCTGCCGCAAGGGCACCACCCTCACAGGGAAAGGCCAAACACACCCCACATGTCTTTGCTCCTCTGGAGAGCTGCAGGCAACCTCAAACGCTCAGGAAGCTTCTCGGCTGAGACGCAGAAGCACTCTGGCTGGGATCTCGCATCCCCTGCCTGGAGGCCCATGGTGCCTGTTTCTCCCTGGGCGTTGCTTCCCCAGAGCGGCCAGGCAACATCTGCCCCATCTACCCTTCTGCTCTTCCCTTCCAGCTGACAGAGTTCTCCCTGCTCTACTCTAGCCCTAGGAAGTTTGGAGACAACCGGGCTCCTCCTCCTGTGCAAGGAGTCCCGGGGCCCAGTTGGAGTGGAAAGGCAAAACCACAGGCAAGCCCAGGAAAGTGCTGAGTCATGTCTGACACACTCCCTCAGCCTGCTCCTTCATGGCTAGCGAGGCTGTGAGCTAGGAAAGTCTTTGGAAGCTCAGCAAGTGGCAGCGAGATGCAGGCCCCAACCCAGCAATCCCGGTGCTTGGAGCAGGTCTCACAGCCTCCCAGTGCCAAAGCGAGCTCCTCTCTGCCAAATGCAGCTTTGCACACGCAGGCCGCTCTGCTGCCTCTGCATCCACGAAGGAAGCTCTCGAGGCCCGCTTCCTGCGAAATCTGCTTCAGCCTGAGGGAAAAGCCCTTGGAGAGGTCTTGGCTCAGGGGCAGTTGCTCCTGTGCCTGGGGAAGAGGGAAGGGCACCACACTCCCAAGGAAAGGCCAGACACACTCCACACGTCTTTGCTCCTCTGGAGGGCGGCATGGAGCCTCCAACTGGGAGGTCGCGTCTCAGCGGAGACGCAGGGGCATTCTGGCTGTGATCCCGCAGCCCCTGCCTGGAGGCCCACGGTGCCTGTTTCTCTCTGGGCGTTGCTTCCACAGTGCGGCCAAGCAACATCTTCACCATGGGCACAACAGCGCTTCCCTTGCGCCTGACAGACGTCTCAGTGCTCTGCTCTAGACCTCTGAAGTGGGGAGACAACCGAGCCCAGCCTCCTTTCCAAGGAGTCCTGCGCCTTCCATTGCACTGAAAGGCAATAGCACGGGGAAGCCTAGGAAGGGGCTGAGTCATGTCGGACACACTTCCTCAGCCTGCTCCTTTCAGGGAAGCAACGCTGGGAGCTAGGAAAGCCTTCTCCAGCTCGGAGAGTGCAAGAGAGATGCAGGCCGCGCACCCGGAAATCTCGGTGCTTGGAGCCAATCTCAGCGTCTCCCAGGGGCAAAGCGAACGCCTCTCTGCCAAATCCAGCTGTGCAGACGCAGGCCGCTAGGCTGCCTCTGCACTGGCGAAGGAAGCTCTCTCCTCCCGCTTCCTGCGAAATCTGCTTCTCAGCCTGAGCGAATCTCAGTGGGAACGGTCTTTCCTCTGGGGCCGTTGCTCCTGGGCCTGGGGCTGCCGCAAGGGCACCACCCTCACAGGGAAAGGCCAAACACACCCCACATGTCTTTGCTCCTCTGGAGAGCTGCAGGCAACCTCAAACGCTCAGGAAGCTTCTCGGCTGAGACGCAGAAGCACTCTGGCTGGGATCTCGCATCCCCTGCCTGGAGGCCCATGGTGCCTGTTTCTCCCTGGGCGTTGCTTCCCCAGAGCGGCCAGGCAACATCTGCCCCATCTACCCTTCTGCTCTTCCCTTCCAGCTGACAGAGTTCTCCCTGCTCTACTCTAGCCCTAGGAAGTTTGGAGACAACCGGGCTCCTCCTCCTGTGCAAGGAGTCCCGGGGCCCAGTTGGAGTGGAAAGGCAAAACCACAGGCAAGCCCAGGAAAGTGCTGAGTCATGTCTGACACACTCCCTCAGCCTGCTCCTTCATGGCTAGCGAGGCTGTGAGCTAGGAAAGTCTTTGGAAGCTCAGCAAGTGGCAGCGAGATGCAGGCCCCAACCCAGCAATCCCGGTGCTTGGAGCAGGTCTCACAGCCTCCCAGTGCCAAAGCGAGCTCCTCTCTGCCAAATGCAGCTTTGCACACGCAGGCCGCTCTGCTGCCTCTGCATCCACGAAGGAAGCTCTCGAGGCCCGCTTCCTGCGAAATCTGCTTCAGCCTGAGGGAAAAGCCCTTGGAGAGGTCTTGGCTCAGGGGCAGTTGCTCCTGTGCCTGGGGAAGAGGGAAGGGCACCACACTCCCAAGGAAAGGCCAGACACACTCCACACGTCTTTGCTCCTCTGGAGGGCGGCATGGAGCCTCCAACTGGGAGGTCGCGTCTCAGCGGAGACGCAGGGGCATTCTGGCTGTGATCCCGCAGCCCCTGCCTGGAGGCCCACGGTGCCTGTTTCTCTCTGGGCGTTGCTTCCACAGTGCGGCCAAGCAACATCTTCACCATGGGCACAACAGCGCTTCCCTTGCGCCTGACAGACGTCTCAGTGCTCTGCTCTAGACCTCTGAAGTGGGGAGACAACCGAGCCCAGCCTCCTTTCCAAGGAGTCCTGCGCCTTCCATTGCACTGAAAGGCAATAGCACGGGGAAGCCTAGGAAGGGGCTGAGTCATGTCGGACACACTTCCTCAGCCTGCTCCTTTCAGGGAAGCAACGCTGGGAGCTAGGAAAGCCTTCTCCAGCTCGGAGAGTGCAAGAGAGATGCAGGCCGCGCACCCGGAAATCTCGGTGCTTGGAGCCAAACTCAGCGTCTCCCAGGGGCAAAGCGAACGCCTCTCTGCCAAATCCAGCTGTGCAGACGCAGCCCGCTAGGCTGCCTCTGCATTGGCGAAGGAAGCTCTCTCCTCCCGCTTCCTGCGAAATCTGCTTCTCAGCCTGAGCGAATCTCAGTGGGAACGGTCTTTCCTCTGGGGCCGTTGCTCCTGGGCCTGGGGCTGCCGCAAGGGCACCACCCTCACAGGGAAAGGCCAAACACACCCCACATGTCTTTGCTCCTCTGGAGAGCTGCAGGCAACCTCAAACGCTCAGGAAGCTTCTCGGCTGAGACGCAGAAGCACTCTGGCTGGGATCTCGCATCCCCTGCCTGGAGGCCCATGGTGCCTGTTTCTCCCTGGGCGTTGCTTCCCCAGAGCGGCCAGGCAACATCTGCCCCATCTACCCTTCTGCTCTTCCCTTCCAGCTGACAGAGTTCTCCCTGCTCTACTCTAGCCCTAGGAAGTTTGGAGACAACCGGGCTCCTCCTCCTGTGCAAGGAGTCCCGGGGCCCAGTTGGAGTGGAAAGGCAAAACCACAGGCAAGCCCAGGAAAGTGCTGAGTCATGTCTGACACACTCCCTCAGCCTGCTCCTTCATGGCTAGCGAGGCTGTGAGCTAGGAAAGTCTTTGGAAGCTCAGCAAGTGGCAGCGAGATGCAGGCCCCAACCCAGCAATCCCGGTGCTTGGAGCAGGTCTCACAGCCTCCCAGTGCCAAAGCGAGCTCCTCTCTGCCAAATGCAGCTTTGCACACGCAGGCCGCTCTGCTGCCTCTGCATCCACGAAGGAAGCTCTCGAGGCCCGCTTCCTGCGAAATCTGCTTCAGCCTGAGGGAAAAGCCCTTGGAGAGGTCTTGGCTCAGGGGCAGTTGCTCCTGTGCCTGGGGAAGAGGGAAGGGCACCACACTCCCAAGGAAAGGCCAGACACACTCCACACGTCTTTGCTCCTCTGGAGGGCGGCATGGAGCCTCCAACTGGGAGGTCGCGTCTCAGCGGAGACGCAGGGGCATTCTGGCTGTGATCCCGCAGCCCCTGCCTGGAGGCCCACGGTGCCTGTTTCTCTCTGGGCGTTGCTTCCACAGTGCGGCCAAGCAACATCTTCACCATGGGCACAACAGCGCTTCCCTTCCGCCTGACAGACGTCTCAGTGCTCTGCTCTAGACCTCTGAAGTGGGGAGACAACCGAGCCCAGCCTCCTTTCCAAGGAGTCCTGCGCCTTCCATTGCACTGAAAGGCAATAGCACGGGGAAGCCTAGGAAGGGGCTGAGTCATGTCGGACACACTTCCTCAGCCTGCTCCTTTCAGGGAAGCAACGCTGGGAGCTAGGAAAGCCTTCTCCAGCTCGGAGAGTGCAAGAGAGATGCAGGCCGCGCACCCGGAAATCTCGGTGCTTGGAGCCAATCTCAGCGTCTCCCAGGGGCAAAGCGAACGCCTCTCTGCCAAATCCAGCTGTGCAGACGCAGGCCGCTAGGCTGCCTCTGCATTGGCGAAGGAAGCTCTCTCCTCCCGCTTCCTGCGAAATCTGCTTCTCAGCCTGAGCGAATCTCAGTGGGAACGGTCTTTCCTCTGGGGCCGTTGCTCCTGGGCCTGGGGCTGCCGCAAGGGCACCACCCTCACAGGGAAAGGCCAAACACACCCCACATGTCTTTGCTCCTCTGGAGAGCTGCAGGCAACCTCAAACGCTCAGGAAGCTTCTCGGCTGAGACGCAGAAGCACTCTGGCTGGGATCTCGCATCCCCTGCCTGGAGGCCCATGGTGCCTGTTTCTCCCTGGGCGTTGCTTCCCCAGAGCGGCCAGGCAACATCTGCCCCATCTACCCTTCTGCTCTTCCCTTCCAGCTGACAGAGTTCTCCCTGCTCTACTCTAGCCCTAGGAAGTTTGGAGACAACCGGGCTCCTCCTCCTGTGCAAGGAGTCCCGGGGCCCAGTTGGAGTGGAAAGGCAAAACCACAGGCAAGCCCAGGAAAGTGCTGAGTCATGTCTGACACACTCCCTCAGCCTGCTCCTTCATGGCTAGCGAGGCTGTGAGCTAGGAAAGTCTTTGGAAGCTCAGCAAGTGGCAGCGAGATGCAGGCCCCAACCCAGCAATCCCGGTGCTTGGAGCAGGTCTCACAGCCTCCCAGTGCCAAAGCGAGCTCCTCTCTGCCAAATGCAGCTTTGCACACGCAGGCCGCTCTGCTGCCTCTGCATCCACGAAGGAAGCTCTCGAGGCCCGCTTCCTGCGAAATCTGCTTCAGCCTGAGGGAAAAGCCCTTGGAGAGGTCTTGGCTCAGGGGCAGTTGCTCCTGTGCCTGGGGAAGAGGGAAGGGCACCACACTCCCAAGGAAAGGCCAGACACACTCCACACGTCTTTGCTCCTCTGGAGGGCGGCATGGAGCCTCCAACTGGGAGGTCGCGTCTCAGCGGAGACGCAGGGGCATTCTGGCTGTGATCCCGCAGCCCCTGCCTGGAGGCCCACGGTGCCTGTTTCTCTCTGGGCGTTGCTTCCACAGTGCGGCCAAGCAACATCTTCACCATGGGCACAACAGCGCTTCCCTTGCGCCTGACAGACGTCTCAGTGCTCTGCTCTAGACCTCTGAAGTGGGGAGACAACCGAGCCCAGCCTCCTTTCCAAGGAGTCCTGCGCCTTCCATTGCACTGAAAGGCAATAGCACGGGGAAGCCTAGGAAGGGGCTGAGTCATGTCGGACACACTTCCTCAGCCTGCTCCTTTCAGGGAAGCAACGCTGGGAGCTAGGAAAGCCTTCTCCAGCTCGGAGAGTGCAAGAGAGATGCAGGCCGCGCACCCGGAAATCTCGGTGCTTGGAGCCAATCTCAGCGTCTCCCAGGGGCAAAGCGAACGCCTCTCTGCCAAATCCAGCTGTGCAGACGCAGGCCGCTAGGCTGCCTCTGCACTGGCGAAGGAAGCTCTCTCCTCCCGCTTCCTGCGAAATCTGCTTCTCAGCCTGAGCGAATCTCAGTGGGAACGGTCTTTCCTCTGGGGCCGTTGCTCCTGGGCCTGGGGCTGCCGCAAGGGCACCACCCTCACAGGGAAAGGCCAAACACACCCCACATGTCTTTGCTCCTCTGGAGAGCTGCAGGCAACCTCAAACGCTCAGGAAGCTTCTCGGCTGAGACGCAGAAGCACTCTGGCTGGGATCTCGCATCCCCTGCCTGGAGGCCCATGGTGCCTGTTTCTCCCTGGGCGTTGCTTCCCCAGAGCGGCCAGGCAACATCTGCCCCATCTACCCTTCTGCTCTTCCCTTCCAGCTGACAGAGTTCTCCCTGCTCTACTCTAGCCCTAGGAAGTTTGGAGACAACCGGGCTCCTCCTCCTGTGCAAGGAGTCCCGGGGCCCAGTTGGAGTGGAAAGGCAAAACCACAGGCAAGCCCAGGAAAGTGCTGAGTCATGTCTGACACACTCCCTCAGCCTGCTCCTTCATGGCTAGCGAGGCTGTGAGCTAGGAAAGTCTTTGGAAGCTCAGCAAGTGGCAGCGAGATGCAGGCCCCAACCCAGCAATCCCGGTGCTTGGAGCAGGTCTCACAGCCTCCCAGTGCCAAAGCGAGCTCCTCTCTGCCAAATGCAGCTTTGCACACGCAGGCCGCTCTGCTGCCTCTGCATCCACGAAGGAAGCTCTCGAGGCCCGCTTCCTGCGAAATCTGCTTCAGCCTGAGGGAAAAGCCCTTGGAGAGGTCTTGGCTCAGGGGCAGTTGCTCCTGTGCCTGGGGAAGAGGGAAGGGCACCACACTCCCAAGGAAAGGCCAGACACACTCCACACGTCTTTGCTCCTCTGGAGGGCGGCATGGAGCCTCCAACTGGGAGGTCGCGTCTCAGCGGAGACGCAGGGGCATTCTGGCTGTGATCCCGCAGCCCCTGCCTGGAGGCCCACGGTGCCTGTTTCTCTCTGGGCGTTGCTTCCACAGTGCGGCCAAGCAACATCTTCACCATGGGCACAACAGCGCTTCCCTTGCGCCTGACAGACGTCTCAGTGCTCTGCTCTAGACCTCTGAAGTGGGGAGACAACCGAGCCCAGCCTCCTTTCCAAGGAGTCCTGCGCCTTCCATTGCACTGAAAGGCAATAGCACGGGGAAGCCTAGGAAGGGGCTGAGTCATGTCGGACACACTTCCTCAGCCTGCTCCTTTCAGGGAAGCAACGCTGGGAGCTAGGAAAGCCTTCTCCAGCTCGGAGAGTGCAAGAGAGATGCAGGCCGCGCACCCGGAAATCTCGGTGCTTGGAGCCAATCTCAGCGTCTCCCAGGGGCAAAGCGAACGCCTCTCTGCCAAATCCAGCTGTGCAGACGCAGGCCGCTAGGCTGCCTCTGCACTGGCGAAGGAAGCTCTCTCCTCCCGCTTCCTGCGAAATCTGCTTCTCAGCCTGAGCGAATCTCAGTGGGAACGGTCTTTCCTCTGGGGCCGTTGCTCCTGGGCCTGGGGCTGCCGCAAGGGCACCACCCTCACAGGGAAAGGCCAAACACACCCCACATGTCTTTGCTCCTCTGGAGAGCTGCAGGCAACCTCAAACGCTCAGGAAGCTTCTCGGCTGAGACGCAGAAGCACTCTGGCTGGGATCTCGCATCCCCTGCCTGGAGGCCCATGGTGCCTGTTTCTCCCTGGGCGTTGCTTCCCCAGAGCGGCCAGGCAACATCTGCCCCATCTACCCTTCTGCTCTTCCCTTCCAGCTGACAGAGTTCTCCCTGCTCTACTCTAGCCCTAGGAAGTTTGGAGACAACCGGGCTCCTCCTCCTGTGCAAGGAGTCCCGGGGCCCAGTTGGAGTGGAAAGGCAAAACCACAGGCAAGCCCAGGAAAGTGCTGAGTCATGTCTGACACACTCCCTCAGCCTGCTCCTTCATGGCTAGCGAGGCTGTGAGCTAGGAAAGTCTTTGGAAGCTCAGCAAGTGGCAGCGAGATGCAGGCCCCAACCCAGCAATCCCGGTGCTTGGAGCAGGTCTCACAGCCTCCCAGTGCCAAAGCGAGCTCCTCTCTGCCAAATGCAGCTTTGCACACGCAGGCCGCTCTGCTGCCTCTGCATCCACGAAGGAAGCTCTCGAGGCCCGCTTCCTGCGAAATCTGCTTCAGCCTGAGGGAAAAGCCCTTGGAGAGGTCTTGGCTCAGGGGCAGTTGCTCCTGTGCCTGGGGAAGAGGGAAGGGCACCACACTCCCAAGGAAAGGCCAGACACACTCCACACGTCTTTGCTCCTCTGGAGGGCGGCATGGAGCCTCCAACTGGGAGGTCGCGTCTCAGCGGAGACGCAGGGGCATTCTGGCTGTGATCCCGCAGCCCCTGCCTGGAGGCCCACGGTGCCTGTTTCTCTCTGGGCGTTGCTTCCACAGTGCGGCCAAGCAACATCTTCACCATGGGCACAACAGCGCTTCCCTTGCGCCTGACAGACGTCTCAGTGCTCTGCTCTAGACCTCTGAAGTGGGGAGACAACCGAGCCCAGCCTCCTTTCCAAGGAGTCCTGCGCCTTCCATTGCACTGAAAGGCAATAGCACGGGGAAGCCTAGGAAGGGGCTGAGTCATGTCGGACACACTTCCTCAGCCTGCTCCTTTCAGGGAAGCAACGCTGGGAGCTAGGAAAGCCTTCTCCAGCTCGGAGAGTGCAAGAGAGATGCAGGCCGCGCACCCGGAAATCTCGGTGCTTGGAGCCAATCTCAGCGTCTCCCAGGGGCAAAGCGAACGCCTCTCTGCCAAATCCAGCTGTGCAGACGCAGGCCGCTAGGCTGCCTCTGCATTGGCGAAGGAAGCTCTCTCCTCCCGCTTCCTGCGAAATCTGCTTCTCAGCCTGAGCGAATCTCAGTGGGAACGGTCTTTCCTCTGGGGCCGTTGCTCCTGGGCCTGGGGCTGCCGCAAGGGCACCACCCTCACAGGGAAAGGCCAAACACACCCCACATGTCTTTGCTCCTCTGGAGAGCTGCAGGCAACCTCAAACGCTCAGGAAGCTTCTCGGCTGAGACGCAGAAGCACTCTGGCTGGGATCTCGCATCCCCTGCCTGGAGGCCCATGGTGCCTGTTTCTCCCTGGGCGTTGCTTCCCCAGAGCGGCCAGGCAACATCTGCCCCATCTACCCTTCTGCTCTTCCCTTCCAGCTGACAGAGTTCTCCCTGCTCTACTCTAGCCCTAGGAAGTTTGGAGACAACCGGGCTCCTCCTCCTGTGCAAGGAGTCCCGGGGCCCAGTTGGAGTGGAAAGGCAAAACCACAGGCAAGCCCAGGAAAGTGCTGAGTCATGTCTGACACACTCCCTCAGCCTGCTCCTTCACGGCTAGCGAGGCTGTGAGCTAGGAAAGTCTTTGGAAGCTCAGCAAGTGGCAGCGAGATGCAGGCCCCAACCCAGCAATCCCGGTGCTTGGAGCAGGTCTCACAGCCTCCCAGTGCCAAAGCGAGCTCCTCTCTGCCAAATGCAGCTTTGCACACGCAGGCCGCTCTGCTGCCTCTGCATCCACGAAGGAAGCTCTCGAGGCCCGCTTCCTGCGAAATCTGCTTCAGCCTGAGGGAAAAGCCCTTGGAGAGGTCTTGGCTCAGGGGCAGTTGCTCCTGTGCCTGGGGAAGAGGGAAGGGCACCACACTCCCAAGGAAAGGCCAGACACACTCCACACGTCTTTGCTCCTCTGGAGGGCGGCATGGAGCCTCCAACTGGGAGGTCGCGTCTCAGCGGAGACGCAGGGGCATTCTGGCTGTGATCCCGCAGCCCCTGCCTGGAGGCCCACGGTGCCTGTTTCTCTCTGGGCGTTGCTTCCACAGTGCGGCCAAGCAACATCTTCACCATGGGCACAACAGCGCTTCCCTTCCGCCTGACAGACGTCTCAGTGCTCTGCTCTAGACCTCTGAAGTGGGGAGACAACCGAGCCCAGCCTCCTTTCCAAGGAGTCCTGCGCCTTCCATTGCACTGAAAGGCAATAGCACGGGGAAGCCTAGGAAGGGGCTGAGTCATGTCGGACACACTTCCTCAGCCTGCTCCTTTCAGGGAAGCAACGCTGGGAGCTAGGAAAGCCTTCTCCAGCTCGGAGAGTGCAAGAGAGATGCAGGCCGCGCACCCGGAAATCTCGGTGCTTGGAGCCAATCTCAGCGTCTCCCAGGGGCAAAGCGAACGCCTCTCTGCCAAATCCAGCTGTGCAGACGCAGGCCCCTAGGCTGCCTCTGCATTGGCGAAGGAAGCTCTCTCCTCCCGCTTCCTGCGAAATCTGCTTCTCAGCCTGAGCGAATCTCAGTGGGAACGGTCTTTCCTCTGGGGCCGTTGCTCCTGGGCCTGGGGCTGCCGCAAGGGCACCACCCTCACAGGGAAAGGCCAAACACACCCCACATGTCTTTGCTCCTCTGGAGAGCTGCAGGCAACCTCAAACGCTCAGGAAGCTTCTCGGCTGAGACGCAGAAGCACTCTGGCTGGGATCTCGCATCCCCTGCCTGGAGGCCCATGGTGCCTGTTTCTCCCTGGGCATTGCTTCCCCAGAGCGGCCAGGCAACATCTGCCCCATCTACCCTTCTGCTCTTCCCTTCCAGCTGACAGAGTTCTCCCTGCTCTACTCTAGCCCTAGGAAGTTTGGAGACAACCGGGCTCCTCCTCCTGTGCAAGGAGTCCCGGGGCCCAGTTGGAGTGGAAAGGCAAAACCACAGGCAAGCCCAGGAAAGTGCTGAGTCATGTCTGACACACTCCCTCAGCCTGCTCCTTCACGGCTAGCGAGGCTGTGAGCTAGGAAAGTCTTTGGAAGCTCAGCAAGTGGCAGCGAGATGCAGGCCCCAACCCAGCAATCCCGGTGCTTGGAGCAGGTCTCACAGCCTCCCAGTGCCAAAGCGAGCTCCTCTCTGCCAAATGCAGCTTTGCACACGCAGGCCGCTCTGCTGCCTCTGCATCCACGAAGGAAGCTCTCGAGGCCCGCTTCCTACGAAATCTGCTTCAGCCTGAGGGAAAAGCCCTTGGAGAGGTCTTGGCTCAGGGGCAGTTGCTCCTGTGCCTGGGGAAGAGGGAAGGGCACCACACTCCCAAGGAAAGGCCAGACACACTCCACACGTCTTTGCTCCTCTGGAGGGCGGCATGGAGCCTCCAACTGGGAGGTCGCGTCTCAGCGGAGACGCAGGGGCATTCTGGCTGTGATCCCGCAGCCCCTGCCTGGAGGCCCACGGTGCCTGTTTCTCTCTGGGCGTTGCTTCCACAGTGCGGCCAAGCAACATCTTCACCATGGGCACAACAGCGCTTCCCTTGCGCCTGACAGACGTCTCAGTGCTCTGCTCTAGACCTCTGAAGTGGGGAGACAACCGAGCCCAGCCTCCTTTCCAAGGAGTCCTGCGCCTTCCATTGCACTGAAAGGCAATAGCACGGGGAAGCCTAGGAAGGGGCTGAGTCATGTCGGACACACTTCCTCAGCCTGCTCCTTTCAGGGAAGCAACGCTGGGAGCTAGGAAAGCCTTCTCCAGCTCGGAGAGTGCAAGAGAGATGCAGGCCGCGCACCCGGAAATCTCGGTGCTTGGAGCCAATCTCAGCGTCTCCCAGGGGCAAAGCGAACGCCTCTCTGCCAAATCCAGCTGTGCAGACGCAGGCCGCTAGGCTGCCTCTGCACTGGCGAAGGAAGCTCTCTCCTCCCGCTTCCTGCGAAATCTGCTTCTCAGCCTGAGCGAATCTCAGTGGGAACGGTCTTTCCTCTGGGGCCGTTGCTCCTGGGCCTGGGGCTGCCGCAAGGGCACCACCCTCACAGGGAAAGGCCAAACACACCCCACATGTCTTTGCTCCTCTGGAGAGCTGCAGGCAACCTCAAACGCTCAGGAAGCTTCTCGGCTGAGACGCAGAAGCACTCTGGCTGGGATCTCGCATCCCCTGCCTGGAGGCCCATGGTGCCTGTTTCTCCCTGGGCGTTGCTTCCCCAGAGCGGCCAGGCAACATCTGCCCCATCTACCCTTCTGCTCTTCCCTTCCAGCTGACAGAGTTCTCCCTGCTCTACTCTAGCCCTAGGAAGTTTGGAGACAACCGGGCTCCTCCTCCTGTGCAAGGAGTCCCGGGGCCCAGTTGGAGTGGAAAGGCAAAACCACAGGCAAGCCCAGGAAAGTGCTGAGTCATGTCTGACACACTCCCTCAGCCTGCTCCTTCATGGCTAGCGAGGCTGTGAGCTAGGAAAGTCTTTGGAAGCTCAGCAAGTGGCAGCGAGATGCAGGCCCCAACCCAGCAATCCCGGTGCTTGGAGCAGGTCTCACAGCCTCCCAGTGCCAAAGCGAGCTCCTCTCTGCCAAATGCAGCTTTGCACACGCAGGCCGCTCTGCTGCCTCTGCATCCACGAAGGAAGCTCTCGAGGCCCGCTTCCTGCGAAATCTGCTTCAGCCTGAGGGAAAAGCCCTTGGAGAGGTCTTGGCTCAGGGGCAGTTGCTCCTGTGCCTGGGGAAGAGGGAAGGGCACCACACTCCCAAGGAAAGGCCAGACACACTCCACACGTCTTTGCTCCTCTGGAGGGCGGCATGGAGCCTCCAACTGGGAGGTCGCGTCTCAGCGGAGACGCAGGGGCATTCTGGCTGTGATCCCGCAGCCCCTGCCTGGAGGCCCACGGTGCCTGTTTCTCTCTGGGCGTTGCTTCCACAGTGCGGCCAAGCAACATCTTCACCATGGGCACAACAGCGCTTCCCTTGCGCCTGACAGACGTCTCAGTGCTCTGCTCTAGACCTCTGAAGTGGGGAGACAACCGAGCCCAGCCTCCTTTCCAAGGAGTCCTGCGCCTTCCATTGCACTGAAAGGCAATAGCACGGGGAAGCCTAGGAAGGGGCTGAGTCATGTCGGACACACTTCCTCAGCCTGCTCCTTTCAGGGAAGCAACGCTGGGAGCTAGGAAAGCCTTCTCCAGCTCGGAGAGTGCAAGAGAGATGCAGGCCTCGCACCCGGAAATCTCGGTGCTTGGAGCCAATCTCAGCGTCTCCCAGGGGCAAAGCGAACGCCTCTCAGCCAAATCCAGCTGTGCAGACGCAGGCCGCTAGGCTGCCTCTGCACTGGCGAAGGAAGCTCTCTCCTCCCGCTTCCTGCGAAATCTGCTTCTCAGCCTGAGCGAATCTCAGTGGGAACGGTCTTTCCTCTGGGGCCGTTGCTCCTGGGCCTGGGGCTGCCGCAAGGGCACCACCCTCACAGGGAAAGGCCAAACACACCCCACATGTCTTTGCTCCTCTGGAGAGCTGCAGGCAACCTCAAACGCTCAGGAAGCTTCTCGGCTGAGACGCAGAAGCACTCTGGCTGGGATCTCGCATCCCCTGCCTGGAGGCCCATGGTGCCTGTTTCTCCCTGGGCGTTGCTTCCCCAGAGCGGCCAGGCAACATCTGCCCCATCTACCCTTCTGCTCTTCCCTTCCAGCTGACAGAGTTCTCCCTGCTCTACTCTAGCCCTAGGAAATTTGGAGACAACCGGGCTCCTCCTCCTGTGCAAGGAGTCCCGGGGCCCAGTTGGAGTGGAAAGGCAAAACCACAGGCAAGCCCAGGAAAGTGCTGAGTCATGTCTGACACACTCCCTCAGCCTGCTCCTTCATGGCTAGCGAGGCTGTGAGCTAGGAAAGTCTTTGGAAGCTCAGCAAGTGGCAGCGAGATGCAGGCCCCAACCCAGCAATCCCGGTGCTTGGAGCAGGTCTCACAGCCTCCCAGTGCCAAAGCGAGCTCCTCTCTGCCAAATGCAGCTTTGCACACGCAGGCCGCTCTGCTGCCTCTGCATCCACGAAGGAAGCTCTCGAGGCCCGCTTCCTGCGAAATCTGCTTCAGCCTGAGGGAAAAGCCCTTGGAGAGGTCTTGGCTCAGGGGCAGTTGCTCCTGTGCCTGGGGAAGAGGGAAGGGCACCACACTCCCAAGGAAAGGCCAGACACACTCCACACGTCTTTGCTCCTCTGGAGGGCGGCATGGAGCCTCCAACTGGGAGGTCGCGTCTCAGCGGAGACGCAGGGGCATTCTGGCTGTGATCCCGCAGCCCCTGCCTGGAGGCCCACGGTGCCTGTTTCTCTCTGGGCGTTGCTTCCACAGTGCGGCCAAGCAACATCTTCACCATGGGCACAACAGCGCTTCCCTTGCGCCTGACAGACGTCTCAGTGCTCTGCTCTAGACCTCTGAAGTGGGGAGACAACCGAGCCCAGCCTCCTTTCCAAGGAGTCCTGCGCCTTCCATTGCACTGAAAGGCAATAGCACGGGGAAGCCTAGGAAGGGGCTGAGTCATGTCGGACACACTTCCTCAGCCTGCTCCTTTCAGGGAAGCAACGCTGGGAGCTAGGAAAGCCTTCTCCAGCTCGGAGAGTGCAAGAGAGATGCAGGCCGCGCACCCGGAAATCTCGGTGCTTGGAGCCAATCTCAGCGTCTCCCAGGGGCAAAGCGAACGCCTCTCTGCCAAATCCAGCTGTGCAGACGCAGGCCGCTAGGCTGCCTCTGCACTGGCGAAGGAAGCTCTCTCCTCCCGCTTCCTGCGAAATCTGCTTCTCAGCCTGAGCGAATCTCAGTGGGAACGGTCTTTCCTCTGGGGCCGTTGCTCCTGGGCCTGGGGCTGCCGCAAGGGCACCACCCTCACAGGGAAAGGCCAAACACACCCCACATGTCTTTGCTCCTCTGGAGAGCTGCAGGCAACCTCAAACGCTCAGGAAGCTTCTCGGCTGAGACGCAGAAGCACTCTGGCTGGGATCTCGCATCCCCTGCCTGGAGGCCCATGGTGCCTGTTTCTCCCTGGGCGTTGCTTCCCCAGAGCGGCCAGGCAACATCTGCCCCATCTACCCTTCTGCTCTTCCCTTCCAGCTGACAGAGTTCTCCCTGCTCTACTCTAGCCCTAGGAAATTTGGAGACAACCGGGCTCCTCCTCCTGTGCAAGGAGTCCCGGGGCCCAGTTGGAGTGGAAAGGCAAAACCACAGGCAAGCCCAGGAAAGTGCTGAGTCATGTCTGACACACTCCCTCAGCCTGCTCCTTCATGGCTAGCGAGGCTGTGAGCTAGGAAAGTCTTTGGAAGCTCAGCAAGTGGCAGCGAGATGCAGGCCCCAACCCAGCAATCCCGGTGCTTGGAGCAGGTCTCACAGCCTCCCAGTGCCAAAGCGAGCTCCTCTCTGCCAAATGCAGCTTTGCACACGCAGGCCGCTCTGCTGCCTCTGCATCCACGAAGGAAGCTCTCGAGGCCCGCTTCCTGCGAAATCTGCTTCAGCCTGAGGGAAAAGCCCTTGGAGAGGTCTTGGCTCAGGGGCAGTTGCTCCTGTGCCTGGGGAAGAGGGAAGGGCACCACACTCCCAAGGAAAGGCCAGACACACTCCACACGTCTTTGCTCCTCTGGAGGGCGGCATGGAGCCTCCAACTGGGAGGTCGCGTCTCAGCGGAGACGCAGGGGCATTCTGGCTGTGATCCCGCAGCCCCTGCCTGGAGGCCCACGGTGCCTGTTTCTCTCTGGGCGTTGCTTCCACAGTGCGGCCAAGCAACATCTTCACCATGGGCACAACAGCGCTTCCCTTGCGCCTGACAGACGTCTCAGTGCTCTGCTCTAGACCTCTGAAGTGGGGAGACAACCGAGCCCAGCCTCCTTTCCAAGGAGTCCTGCGCCTTCCATTGCACTGAAAGGCAATAGCACGGGGAAGCCTAGGAAGGGGCTGAGTCATGTCGGACACACTTCCTCAGCCTGCTCCTTTCAGGGAAGCAACGCTGGGAGCTAGGAAAGCCTTCTCCAGCTCGGAGAGTGCAAGAGAGATGCAGGCCGCGCACCCGGAAATCTCGGTGCTTGGAGCCAATCTCAGCGTCTCCCAGGGGCAAAGCGAACGCCTCTCTGCCAAATCCAGCTGTGCAGACGCAGGCCGCTAGGCTGCCTCTGCACTGGCGAAGGAAGCTCTCTCCTCCCGCTTCCTGCGAAATCTGCTTCTCAGCCTGAGCGAATCTCAGTGGGAACGGTCTTTCCTCTGGGGCCGTTGCTCCTGGGCCTGGGGCTGCCGCAAGGGCACCACCCTCACAGGGAAAGGCCAAACACACCCCACATGTCTTTGCTCCTCTGGAGAGCTGCAGGCAACCTCAAACGCTCAGGAAGCTTCTCGGCTGAGACGCAGAAGCACTCTGGCTGGGATCTCGCATCCCCTGCCTGGAGGCCCATGGTGCCTGTTTCTCCCTGGGCGTTGCTTCCCCAGAGCGGCCAGGCAACATCTGCCCCATCTACCCTTCTGCTCTTCCCTTCCAGCTGACAGAGTTCTCCCTGCTCTACTCTAGCCCTAGGAAGTTTGGAGACAACCGGGCTCCTCCTCCTGTGCAAGGAGTCCCGGGGCCCAGTTGGAGTGGAAAGGCAAAACCACAGGCAAGCCAAGGAAAGTGCTGAGTCATGTCTGACACACTCCCTCAGCCTGCTCCTTCACGGCTAGCGAGGCTGTGAGCTAGGAAAGTCTTTGGAAGCTCAGCAAGTGGCAGCGAGATGCAGGCCCCAACCCAGCAATCCCGGTGCTTGGAGCAGGTCTCACAGCCTCCCAGTGCCAAAGCGAGCTCCTCTCTGCCAAATGCAGCTTTGCACACGCAGGCCGCTCTGCTGCCTCTGCATCCACGAAGGAAGCTCTCGAGGCCCGCTTCCTGCGAAATCTGCTTCAGCCTGAGGGAAAAGCCCTTGGAGAGGTCTTGGCTCAGGGGCAGTTGCTCCTGTGCCTGGGGAAGAGGGAAGGGCACCACACTCCCAAGGAAAGGCCAGACACACTCCACACGTCTTTGCTCCTCTGGAGGGCGGCATGGAGCCTCCAACTGGGAGGTCGCGTCTCAGCGGAGACGCAGGGGCATTCTGGCTGTGATCCCGCAGCCCCTGCCTGGAGGCCCACGGTGCCTGTTTCTCTCTGGGCGTTGCTTCCACAGTGCGGCCAAGCAACATCTTCACCATGGGCACAACAGCGCTTCCCTTGCGCCTGACAGACGTCTCAGTGCTCTGCTCTAGACCTCTGAAGTGGGGAGACAACCGAGCCCAGCCTCCTTTCCAAGGAGTCCTGCGCCTTCCATTGCACTGAAAGGCAATAGCACGGGGAAGCCTAGGAAGGGGCTGAGTCATGTCGGACACACTTCCTCAGCCTGCTCCTTTCAGGGAAGCAACGCTGGGAGCTAGGAAAGCCTTCTCCAGCTCGGAGAGTGCAAGAGAGATGCAGGCCGCGCACCCGGAAATCTCGGTGCTTGGAGCCAATCTCAGCGTCTCCCAGGGGCAAAGCGAACGCCTCTCTGCCAAATCCAGCTGTGCAGACGCAGGCCGCTAGGCTGCCTCTGCACTGGCGAAGGAAGCTCTCTCCTCCCGCTTCCTGCGAAATCTGCTTCTCAGCCTGAGCGAATCTCAGTGGGAACGGTCTTTCCTCTGGGGCCGTTGCTCCTGGGCCTGGGGCTGCCGCAAGGGCACCACCCTCACAGGGAAAGGCCAAACACACCCCACATGTCTTTGCTCCTCTGGAGAGCTGCAGGCAACCTCAAACGCTCAGGAAGCTTCTCGGCTGAGACGCAGAAGCACTCTGGCTGGGATCTCGCATCCCCTGCCTGGAGGCCCATGGTGCCTGTTTCTCCCTGGGCGTTGCTTCCCCAGAGCGGCCAGGCAACATCTGCCCCATCTACCCTTCTGCTCTTCCCTTCCAGCTGACAGAGTTCTCCCTGCTCTACTCTAGCCCTAGGAAGTTTGGAGACAACCGGGCTCCTCCTCCTGTGCAAGGAGTCCCGGGGCCCAGTTGGAGTGGAAAGGCAAAACCACAGGCAAGCCCAGGAAAGTGCTGAGTCATGTCTGACACACTCCCTCAGCCTGCTCCTTCATGGCTAGCGAGGCTGTGAGCTAGGAAAGTCTTTGGAAGCTCAGCAAGTGGCAGCGAGATGCAGGCCCCAACCCAGCAATCCCGGTGCTTGGAGCAGGTCTCACAGCCTCCCAGTGCCAAAGCGAGCTCCTCTCTGCCAAATGCAGCTTTGCACACGCAGGCCGCTCTGCTGCCTCTGCATCCACGAAGGAAGCTCTCGAGGCCCGCTTCCTGCGAAATCTGCTTCAGCCTGAGGGAAAAGCCCTTGGAGAGGTCTTGGCTCAGGGGCAGTTGCTCCTGTGCCTGGGGAAGAGGGAAGGGCACCACACTCCCAAGGAAAGGCCAGACACACTCCACACGTCTTTGCTCCTCTGGAGGGCGGCATGGAGCCTCCAACTGGGAGGTCGCGTCTCAGCGGAGACGCAGGGGCATTCTGGCTGTGATCCCGCAGCCCCTGCCTGGAGGCCCACGGTGCCTGTTTCTCTCTGGGCGTTGCTTCCACAGTGCGGCCAAGCAACATCTTCACCATGGGCACAACAGCGCTTCCCTTGCGCCTGACAGACGTCTCAGTGCTCTGCTCTAGACCTCTGAAGTGGGGAGACAACCGAGCCCAGCCTCCTTTCCAAGGAGTCCTGCGCCTTCCATTGCACTGAAAGGCAATAGCACGGGGAAGCCTAGGAAGGGGCTGAGTCATGTCGGACACACTTCCTCAGCCTGCTCCTTTCAGGGAAGCAACGCTGGGAGCTAGGAAAGCCTTCTCCAGCTCGGAGAGTGCAAGAGAGATGCAGGCCGCGCACCCGGAAATCTCGGTGCTTGGAGCCAATCTCAGCGTCTCCCAGGGGCAAAGCGAACGCCTCTCTGCCAAATCCAGCTGTGCAGACGCAGGCCGCTAGGCTGCCTCTGCACTGGCGAAGGAAGCTCTCTCCTCCCGCTTCCTGCGAAATCTGCTTCTCAGCCTGAGCGAATCTCAGTGGGAACGGTCTTTCCTCTGGGGCCGTTGCTCCTGGGCCTGGGGCTGCCGCAAGGGCACCACCCTCACAGGGAAAGGCCAAACACACCCCACATGTCTTTGCTCCTCTGGAGAGCTGCAGGCAACCTCAAACGCTCAGGAAGCTTCTCGGCTGAGACGCAGAAGCACTCTGGCTGGGATCTCGCATCCCCTGCCTGGAGGCCCATGGTGCCTGTTTCTCCCTGGGCGTTGCTTCCCCAGAGCGGCCAGGCAACATCTGCCCCATCTACCCTTCTGCTCTTCCCTTCCAGCTGACAGAGTTCTCCCTGCTCTACTCTAGCCCTAGGAAGTTTGGAGACAACCGGGCTCCTCCTCCTGTGCAAGGAGTCCCGGGGCCCAGTTGGAGTGGAAAGGCAAAACCACAGGCAAGCCCAGGAAAGTGCTGAGTCATGTCTGACACACTCCCTCAGCCTGCTCCTTCATGGCTAGCGAGGCTGTGAGCTAGGAAAGTCTTTGGAAGCTCAGCAAGTGGCAGCGAGATGCAGGCCCCAACCCAGCAATCCCGGTGCTTGGAGCAGGTCTCACAGCCTCCCAGTGCCAAAGCGAGCTCCTCTCTGCCAAATGCAGCTCTGCACACGCAGGCCGCTCTGCTGCCTCTGCATCCACGAAGGAAGCTCTCGAGGCCCGCTTCCTGCGAAATCTGCTTCAGCCTGAGGGAAAAGCCCTTGGAGAGGTCTTGGCTCAGGGGCAGTTGCTCCTGTGCCTGGGGAAGAGGGAAGGGCACCACACTCCCAAGGAAAGGCCAGACACACTCCACACGTCTTTGCTCCTCTGGAGGGCGGCATGGAGCCTCCAACTGGGAGGTCGCGTCTCAGCGGAGACGCAGGGGCATTCTGGCTGTGATCCCGCAGCCCCTGCCTGGAGGCCCACGGTGCCTGTTTCTCTCTGGGCGTTGCTTCCACAGTGCGGCCAAGCAACATCTTCACCATGGGCACAACAGCGCTTCCCTTGCGCCTGACAGACGTCTCAGTGCTCTGCTCTAGACCTCTGAAGTGGGGAGACAACCGAGCCCAGCCTCCTTTCCAAGGAGTCCTGCGCCTTCCATTGCACTGAAAGGCAATAGCACGGGGAAGCCTAGGAAGGGGCTGAGTCATGTCGGACACACTTCCTCAGCCTGCTCCTTTCAGGGAAGCAACGCTGGGAGCTAGGAAAGCCTTCTCCAGCTCGGAGAGTGCAAGAGAGATGCAGGCCGCGCACCCGGAAATCTCGGTGCTTGGAGCCAATCTCAGCGTCTCCCAGGGGCAAAGCGAACGCCTCTCTGCCAAATCCAGCTGTGCAGACGCAGGCCGCTAGGCTGCCTCTGCACTGGCGAAGGAAGCTCTCTCCTCCCGCTTCCTGCGAAATCTGCTTCTCAGCCTGAGCGAATCTCAGTGGGAACGGTCTTTCCTCTGGGGCCGTTGCTCCTGGGCCTGGGGCTGCCGCAAGGGCACCACCCTCACAGGGAAAGGCCAAACACACCCCACATGTCTTTGCTCCTCTGGAGAGCTGCAGGCAACCTCAAACGCTCAGGAAGCTTCTCGGCTGAGACGCAGAAGCACTCTGGCTGGGATCTCGCATCCCCTGCCTGGAGGCCCATGGTGCCTGTTTCTCCCTGGGCGTTGCTTCCCCAGAGCGGCCAGGCAACATCTGCCCCATCTACCCTTCTGCTCTTCCCTTCCAGCTGACAGAGTTCTCCCTGCTCTACTCTAGCCCTAGGAAGTTTGGAGACAACCGGGCTCCTCCTCCTGTGCAAGGAGTCCCGGGGCCCAGTTGGAGTGGAAAGGCAAAACCACAGGCAAGCCCAGGAAAGTGCTGAGTCATGTCTGACACACTCCCTCAGCCTGCTCCTTCATGGCTAGCGAGGCTGTGAGCTAGGAAAGTCTTTGGAAGCTCAGCAAGTGGCAGCGAGATGCAGGCCCCAACCCAGCAATCCCGGTGCTTGGAGCAGGTCTCACAGCCTCCCAGTGCCAAAGCGAGCTCCTCTCTGCCAAATGCAGCTTTGCACACGCAGGCCGCTCTGCTGCCTCTGCATCCACGAAGGAAGCTCTCGAGGCCCGCTTCCTGCGAAATCTGCTTCAGCCTGAGGGAAAAGCCCTTGGAGAGGTCTTTGCTCAGGGGCAGTTGCTCCTGTGCCTGGGGAAGAGGGAAGGGCACCACACTCCCAAGGAAAGGCCAGACACACTCCACACGTCTTTGCTCTTCTGGAGGGCGGCATGGAGCCTCCAACTGGGAGGTCGCGTCTCAGCGGAGACGCAGGGGCATTCTGGCTGTGATCCCGCAGCCCCTGCCTGGAGGCCCACGGTGCCTGTTTCTCTCTGGGCGTTGCTTCCACAGTGCGGCCAAGCAACATCTTCACCATGGGCACAACAGCGCTTCCCTTCCGCCTGACAGACGTCTCAGTGCTCTGCTCTAGACCTCTGAAGTGGGGAGACAACCGAGCCCAGCCTCCTTTCCAAGGAGTCCTGCGCCTTCCATTGCACTGAAAGGCAATAGCACGGGGAAGCCTAGGAAGGGGCTGAGTCATGTCGGACACACTTCCTCAGCCTGCTCCTTTCAGGGAAGCAACGCTGGGAGCTAGGAAAGCCTTCTCCAGCTCGGAGAGTGCAAGAGAGATGCAGGCCGCGCACCCGGAAATCTCGGTGCTTGGAGCCAATCTCAGCGTCTCCCAGGGGCAAAGCGAACGCCTCTCTGCCAAATCCAGCTGTGCAGACGCAGGCCGCTAGGCTGCCTCTGCATTGGCGAAGGAAGCTCTCTCCTCCCGCTTCCTGCGAAATCTGCTTCTCAGCCTGAGCGAATCTCAGTGGGAACGGTCTTTCCTCTGGGGCCGTTGCTCCTGGGCCTGGGGCTGCCGCAAGGGCACCACCCTCACAGGGAAAGGCCAAACACACCCCACATGTCTTTGCTCCTCTGGAGAGCTGCAGGCAACCTCAAACGCTCAGGAAGCTTCTCGGCTGAGACGCAGAAGCACTCTGGCTGGGATCTCGCATCCCCTGCCTGGAGGCCCATGGTGCCTGTTTCTCCCTGGGCGTTGCTTCCCCAGAGCGGCCAGGCAACATCTGCCCCATCTACCCTTCTGCTCTTCCCTTCCAGCTGACAGAGTTCTCCCTGCTCTACTCTAGCCCTAGGAAGTTTGGAGACAACCGGGCTCCTCCTCCTGTGCAAGGAGTCCCGGGGCCCAGTTGGAGTGGAAAGGCAAAACCACAGGCAAGCCCAGGAAAGTGCTGAGTCATGTCTGACACACTCCCTCAGCCTGCTCCTTCATGGCTAGCGAGGCTGTGAGCTAGGAAAGTCTTTGGAAGCTCAGCAAGTGGCAGCGAGATGCAGGCCCCAACCCAGCAATCCCGGTGCTTGGAGCAGGTCTCACAGCCTCCCAGTGCCAAAGCGAGCTCCTCTCTGCCAAATGCAGCTTTGCACACGCAGGCCGCTCTGCTGCCTCTGCATCCACGAAGGAAGCTCTCGAGGCCCGCTTCCTGCGAAATCTGCTTCAGCCTGAGGGAAAAGCCCTTGGAGAGGTCTTGGCTCAGGGGCAGTTGCTCCTGTGCCTGGGGAAGAGGGAAGGGCACCACACTCCCAAGGAAAGGCCAGACACACTCCACACGTCTTTGCTCCTCTGGAGGGCGGCATGGAGCCTCCAACTGGGAGGTCGCGTCTCAGCGGAGACGCAGGGGCATTCTGGCTGTGATCCCGCAGCCCCTGCATGGAGGCCCACGGTGCCTGTTTCTCTCTGGGCGTTGCTTCCACAGTGCGGCCAAGCAACATCTTCACCATGGGCACAACAGCGCTTCCCTTGCGCCTGACAGACGTCTCAGTGCTCTGCTCTAGACCTCTGAAGTGGGGAGACAACCGAGCCCAGCCTCCTTTCCAAGGAGTCCTGCGCCTTCCATTGCACTGAAAGGCAATAGCACGGGGAAGCCTAGGAAGGGGCTGAGTCATGTCGGACACACTTCCTCAGCCTGCTCCTTTCAGGGAAGCAACGCTGGGAGCTAGGAAAGCCTTCTCCAGCTCGGAGAGTGCAAGAGAGATGCAGGCCCCGCACCCGGAAATCTCGGTGCTTGGAGCCAATCTCAGCGTCTCCCAGGGGCAAAGCGAACGCCTCTCTGCCAAATCCAGCTGTGCAGACGCAGGCCCCTAGGCTGCCTCTGCATTGGCGAAGGAAGCTCTCTCCTCCCGCTTCCTGCGAAATCTGCTTCTCAGCCTGAGCGAATCTCAGTGGGAACGGTCTTTCCTCTGGGGCCGTTGCTCCTGGGCCTGGGGCTGCCGCAAGGGCACCACCCTCACAGGGAAAGGCCAAACACACCCCACATGTCTTTGGTCCTCTGGAGAGCTGCAGGCAACCTCAAACGCTCAGGAAGCTTCTCGGCTGAGACGCAGAAGCACTCTGGCTGGGATCTCGCATCACCTGCCTGGAGGCCCATGGTGCCTGTTTCTCCCTGGGCGTTGCTTCCCCAGAGCGGCCAGGCAACATCTGCCCCATCTACCCTTCTGCTCTTCCCTTCCAGCTGACAGAGTTCTCCCTGCTCTACTCTAGCCCTAGGAAGTTTGGAGACAACCGGGCTCCTCCTCCTGTGCAAGGAGTCCCGGGGCCCAGTTGGAGTGGAAAGGCAAAACCACAGGCAAGCCCAGGAAAGTGCTGAGTCATGCCTGACACACTCCCTCAGCCTGCTCCTTCATGGCTAGCGAGGCTGTGAGCTAGGAAAGTCTTTGGAAGCTCAGCAAGTGGCAGCGAGATGCAGGCCCCAACCCAGCAATCCCGGTGCTTGGAGCAGGTCTCACAGCCTCCCAGTGCCAAAGCGAGCTCCTCTCTGCCAAATGCAGCTCTGCACACGCAGGCCGCTCTGCTGCCTCTGCATCCACGAAGGAAGCTCTCGAGGCCCGCTTCCTGCGAAATCTGCTTCAGCCTGAGGGAAAAGCCCTTGGAGAGGTCTTTGCTCAGGGGCAGTTGCTCCTGTGCCTGGGGAAGAGGGAAGGGCACCACACTCCCAAGGAAAGGCCAGACACACTCCACACGTCTTTGCTCCTCTGGAGGGCGGCATGGAGCCTCCAACTGGGAGGTCGCGTCTCAGCGGAGACGCAGGGGCATTCTGGCTGTGATCCCGCAGCCCCTGCCTGGAGGCCCACGGTGCCTGTTTCTCTCTGGGCGTTGCTTCCACAGTGCGGCCAAGCAACATCTTCACCATGGGCACAACAGCGCTTCCCTTGCGCCTGACAGACGTCTCAGTGCTCTGCTCTAGACCTCTGAAGTGGGGAGACAACCGAGCCCAGCCTCCTTTCCAAGGAGTCCTGCGCCTTCCATTGCACTGAAAGGCAATAGCACGGGGAAGCCTAGGAAGGGGCTGAGTCATGTCGGACACACTTCCTCAGCCTGCTCCTTTCAGGGAAGCAACGCTGGGAGCTAGGAAAGCCTTCTCCAGCTCGGAGAGTGCAAGAGAGATGCAGGCCGCGCACCCGGAAATCTCGGTGCTTGGAGCCAATCTCAGCGTCTCCCAGGGGCAAAGCGAACGCCTCTCTGCCAAATCCAGCTGTGCAGACGCAGGCCGCTAGGCTGCCTCTGCATTGGCGAAGGAAGCTCTCTCCTCCCGCTTCCTGCGAAATCTGCTTCTCAGCCTGAGCGAATCTCAGTGGGAACGGTCTTTCCTCTGGGGCCGTTGCTCCTGGGCCTGGGGCTGCCGCAAGGGCACCACCCTCACAGGGAAAGGCCAAACACACCCCACATGTCTTTGCTCCTCTGGAGAGCTGCAGGCAACCTCAAACGCTCAGGAAGCTTCTCGGCTGAGACGCAGAAGCACTCTGGCTGGGATCTCGCATCCCCTGCCTGGAGGCCCATGGTGCCTGTTTCTCCCTGGGCGTTGCTTCCCCAGAGCGGCCAGGCAACATCTGCCCCATCTACCCTTCTGCTCTTCCCTTCCAGCTGACAGAGTTCTCCCTGCTCTACTCTAGCCCTAGGAAGTTTGGAGACAACCGGGCTCCTCCTCCTGTGCAAGGAGTCCCGGGGCCCAGTTGGAGTGGAAAGGCAAAACCACAGGCAAGCCCAGGAAAGTGCTGAGTCATGCCTGACACACTCCCTCAGCCTGCTCCTTCATGGCTAGCGAGGCTGTGAGCTAGGAAAGTCTTTGGAAGCTCAGCAAGTGGCAGCGAGATGCAGGCCCCAACCCAGCAATCCCGGTGCTTGGAGCAGGTCTCACAGCCTCCCAGTGCCAAAGCGAGCTCCTCTCTGCCAAATGCAGCTTTGCACACGCAGGCCGCTCTGCTGCCTCTGCATCCACGAAGGAAGCTCTCGAGGCCCGCTTCCTGCGAAATCTGCTTCAGCCTGAGGGAAAAGCCCTTGGAGAGGTCTTTGCTCAGGGGCAGTTGCTCCTGTGCCTGGGGAAGAGGGAAGGGCACCACACTCCCAAGGAAAGGCCAGACACACTCCACACGTCTTTGCTCCTCTGGAGGGCGGCATGGAGCCTCCAACTGGGAGGTCGCGTCTCAGCGGAGACGCAGGGGCATTCTGGCTGTGATCCCGCAGCGCCTGCCTGGAGGCCCACGGTGCCTGTTTCTCTCTGGGCGTTGCTTCCACAGTGCGGCCAAGCAACATCTTCACCATGGGCACAACAGCGCTTCCCTTCCGCCTGACAGACGTCTCAGTGCTCTGCTCTAGACCTCTGAAGTGGGGAGACAACCGAGCCCAGCCTCCTTTCCAAGGAGTCCTGCGCCTTCCATTGCACTGAAAGGCAATAGCACGGGGAAGCCTAGGAAGGGGCTGAGTCATGTCGGACACACTTCCTCAGCCTGCTCCTTTCAGGGAAGCAACGCTGGGAGCTAGGAAAGCCTTCTCCAGCTCGGAGAGTGCAAGAGAGATGCAGGCCGCGCACCCGGAAATCTCGGTGCTTGGAGCCAATCTCAGCGTCTCCCAGGGGCAAAGCGAACGCCTCTCTGCCAAATCCAGCTGTGCAGACGCAGGCCGCTAGGCTGCCTCTGCATTGGCGAAGGAAGCTCTCTCCTCCCGCTTCCTGCGAAATCTGCTTCTCAGCCTGAGCGAATCTCAGTGGGAACGGTCTTTCCTCTGGGGCCGTTGCTCCTGGGCCTGGGGCTGCCGCAAGGGCACCACCCTCACAGGGAAAGGCCAAACACACCCCACATGTCTTTGCTCCTCTGGAGAGCTGCAGGCAACCTCAAACTCTCAGGAAGCTTCTCGGCTGAGACGCAGAAGCACTCTGGCTGGGATCTCGCATCCCCTGCCTGGAGGCCCATGGTGCCTGTTTCTCCCTGGGCGTTGCTTCCCCAGAGCGGCCAGGCAACATCTGCCCCATCTACCCTTCTGCTCTTCCCTTCCAGCTGACAGAGTTCTCCCTGCTCTACTCTAGCCCTAGGAAGTTTGGAGACAACCGGGCTCCTCCTCCTGTGCAAGGAGTCCCGGGGCCCAGTTGGAGTGGAAAGGCAAAACCACAGGCAAGCCCAGGAAAGTGCTGAGTCATGCCAGACACACTCCCTCAGCCTGCTCCTTCATGGCTAGCGAGGCTGTGAGCTAGGAAAGTCTTTGGAAGCTCAGCAAGTGGCAGCGAGATGCAGGCCCCAACCCAGCAATCCCGGTGCTTGGAGCAGGTCTCACAGCCTCCCAGTGCCAAAGCGAGCTCCTCTCTGCCAAATGCAGCTCTGCACACGCAGGGCGCTCTGCTGCCTCTGCATCCACGAAGGAAGCTCTCGAGGCCCGCTTCCTGCGAAATCTGCTTCAGCCTGAGGGAAAAGCCCTTGGAAAGGTCTTTGCTCAGGGGCAGTTGCTCCTGTGCCTGGGGAAGAGGGAAGGGCACCACACTCCCAAGGAAAGGCCAGACACGCTCCACACGTCTTTGCTCCTCTGGAGGGCGGCATGGAGCCTCCAACTGGGAGGTCGCGTCTCAGCGGAGACGCAGGGGCATTCTGGCTGTGATCCCGCAGCCCCTGCCTGGAGGCCCACGGTGCCTGTTTCTCTCTGGGCGTTGCTTCCACAGTGCGGCCAAGCAACATCTTCACCATGGGCACAACAGCGCTTCCCTTGCGCCTGACAGACGTCTCAGTGCTCTGCTCTAGACCTCTGAAGTGGGGAGACAACCGAGCCCAGCCTCCTTTCCAAGGAGTCCTGCGCCTTCCATTGCACTGAAAGGCAATAGCACGGGGAAGCCTAGGAAGGGGCTGAGTCATGTCGGACACACTTCCTCAGCCTGCTCCTTTCAGGGAAGCAACGCTGGGAGCTAGGAAAGCCTTCTCCAGCTCGGAGAGTGCAAGAGAGATGCAGGCCGCGCACCCGGAAATCTCGGTGCTTGGAGCCAATCTCAGCGTCTCCCAGGGGCAAAGCGAACGCCTCTCTGCCAAATCCAGCTTTGCAGACGCAGGCCGCTAGGCTGCCTCTGCATTGGCGAAGGAAGCTCTCTTCTCCCGCTTCCTGCGAAATCTGCTTCTCAGCCTGAGCGAATCTCAGTGGGAACGGTCTTTCCTCTGGGGCCGTTGCTCCTGGGCCTGGGGCTGCCGCAAGGGCACCACCCTCACAGGGAAAGGCCAAACACACCCCACATGTCTTTGCTCCTCTGGAGAGCTGCAGGCAACCTCAAACGCTCAGGAAGCTTCTCGGCTGAGACGCAGAAGCACTCTGGCTGGGATCTCGCATCCCCTGCCTGGAGGCCCATGGTGCCTGTTTCTCCCTGGGCGTTGCTTCCCCAGAGCGGCCAGGCAACATCTGCCCCATCTACCATTCTGCTCTTCCCTTCCAGCTGACAGAGTTCTCCCTGCTCTACTCTAGCCCTAGGAAGTTTGGAGACAACCGGGCTCCTCCTCCTGTGCAAGGAGTCCCGGGGCCCAGTTGGAGTGGAAAGGCAAAACCACAGGCAAGCCCAGGAAAGTGCTGAGTCATGTCTGACACACTCCCTCAGCCTGCTCCTTCATGGCTAGCGAGGCTGTGAGCTAGGAAAGTCTTTGGAAGCTCAGCAAGTGGCAGCGAGATGCAGGCCCCAACCCAGCAATCCCGGTGCTTGGAGCAGGTCTCACAGCCTCCCAGTGCCAAAGCGAGCTCCTCTCTGCCAAATGCAGCTTTGCACACGCAGGCCGCTCTGCTGCCTCTGCATCCACGAAGGAAGCTCTCGAGGCCCGCTTCCTGCGAAATCTGCTTCAGCCTGAGGGAAAAGCCCTTGGAGAGGTCTTGGCTCAGGGGCAGTTGCTCCTGTGCCTGGGGAAGAGGGAAGGGCAGCACACTCCCAAGGAAAGGCCAGACACACTCCACACGTCTTTGCTCCTCTGGAGGGCGGCATGGAGCCTCCAACTGGGAGGTCGCGTCTCAGCGGAGACGCAGGGGCATTCTGGCTGTGATCCCGCAGCCCCTGCCTGGAGGCCCACGGTGCCTGTTTCTCTCTGGGCGTTGCTTCCACAGTGCGGCCAAGCAACATCTTCACCATGGGCACAACAGCGCTTCCCTTCCGCCTGACAGACGTCTCAGTGCTCTGCTCTAGACCTCTGAAGTGGGGAGACAACCGAGCCCAGCCTCCTTTCCAAGGAGTCCTGTGCCTTCCATTGCACTGAAAGGCAATAGCACGGGGAAGCCTAGGAAGGGGCTGAGTCATGTCGGACACACTTCCTCAGCCTGCTCCTTTCAGGGAAGCAACGCTGGGAGCTAGGAAAGCCTTCTCCAGCTCGGAGAGTGCAAGAGAGATGCAGGCCGCGCACCCGGAAATCTCGGTGCTTGGAGCCAATCTCAGCGTCTCCCAGGGGCAAAGCGAACGCCTCTCTGCCAAATCCAGCTGTGCAGACGCAGGCCGCTAGGCTGCCTCTGCACTGGCGAAGGAAGCTCTCTCCTCCCGCTTCCTGCGAAATCTGCTTCTCAGCCTGAGCGAATCTCAGTGGGAACGGTCTTTCCTCTGGGGCCGTTGCTCCTGGGCCTGGGGCTGCCGCAAGGGCACCACCCTCACAGGGAAAGGCCAAACACACCCCACATGTCTTTGCTCCTCTGGAGAGCTGCAGGCAACCTCAAACGCTCAGGAAGCTTCTCGGCTGAGACGCAGAAGCACTCTGGCTGGGATCTCGCATCCCCTGCCTGGAGGCCCATGGTGCCTGTTTCTCCCTGGGCGTTGCTTCCCCAGAGCGGCCAGGCAACATCTGCCCCATCTACCCTTCTGCTCTTCCCTTCCAGCTGACAGAGTTCTCCCTGCTCTACTCTAGCCCTAGGAAGTTTGGAGACAACCGGGCTCCTCCTCCTGTGCAAGGAGTCCCGGGGCCCAGTTGGAGTGGAAAGGCAAAACCACAGGCAAGCCCAGGAAAGTGCTGAGTCATGTCTGACACACTCCCTCAGCCTGCTCCTTCATGGCTAGCGAGGCTGTGAGCTAGGAAAGTCTTTGGAAGCTCAGCAAGTGGCAGCGAGATGCAGGCCCCAACCCAGCAATCCCGGTGCTTGGAGCAGGTCTCACAGCCTCCCAGTGCCAAAGCGAGCTCCTCTCTGCCAAATGCAGCTTTGCACACGCAGGCCGCTCTGCTGCCTCTGCATCCACGAAGGAAGCTCTCGAGGCCCGCTTCCTGCGAAATCTGCTTCAGCCTGAGGGAAAAGCCCTTGGAGAGGTCTTTGCTCAGGGGCAATTGCTCCTGTGCCTGGGGAAGTGGGAAGGGCACCACACTCCCAAGGAAAGGCCAGACAGGCTCCACACGTCTTTGCTCCTCTGGAGGGCGGCATGGAGCCTCCAACTGGGAGGTCGCGTCTCAGCGGAGACGCAGGGGCATTCTGGCTGTGATCCCTCAGCCCCTGCATGGAGGCCCACGGTGCCTGTTTCTCTCTGGGCGTTGCTTCCACAGTGCGGCCAAGCAACATCTTCACCATGGGCACAACAGCGCTTCCCTTCCGCCTGACAGACGTCTCAGTGCTCTGCTCTAGACCTCTGAAGTGGGGAGACAACCGAGCCCAGCCTCCTTTCCAAGGAGTCCTGCGCCTTCCATTGCACTGAAAGGCAATAGCACGGGGAAGCCTAGGAAGGGGCTGAGTCATGTCGGACACACTTCCTCAGCCTGCTCCTTTCAGGGAAGCAACGCTGGGAGCTAGGAAAGCCTTCTCCAGCTCGGAGAGTGCAAGAGAGATGCAGGCCGCGCACCCGGAAATCTCGGTGCTTGGAGCCAATCTCAGCGTCTCCCAGGGGCAAAGCAACGCCTCTCTGCCAAATCCAGCTTTGCAGACGCAGGCCCCTAGGCTGCGTCTGCATTGGCGAAGGAAGCTCTCTCCTCCCGCTTCCTGCGAAATCTGCTTCTCAGCCTGAGCGAATCTCAGTGGGAACGGTCTTTCCTCTGGGGCCGTTGCTCCTGGGCCTGGGGCTGCCGCAAGGGCACCACCCTCACAGGGAAAGGCCAAACACACCCCACATGTCTTTGCTCCTCTGGAGAGCTGCAGGCAACCTCAAACGCTCAGGAAGCTTCTCGGCTGAGACGCAGAAGCACTCTGGCTGGGATCTCGCATCCCCTGCCTGGAGGCCCATGGTGCCTGTTTCTCCCTGGGCGTTGCTTCCCCAGAGCGGCCAGGCAACATCTGCCCCATCTACCCTTCTGCTCTTCCCTTCCAGCTGACAGAGTTCTCCCTGCTCTACTCTAGCCCTAGGAAGTTTGGAGAAAACCGGGCTCCTACTCCTCTGCAAGGAGTCCCGGGGCCCAGTTGGAGTGGAAAGGCAAAACCACAGGCAAGCCCAGGAAAGTGCTGAGTCATGCCTGACACACTCCCTCAGCCTGCTCCTTCATGGCTAGCGAGGCTGTGAGCTAGGAAAGTCTTTGGAAGCTCAGCAAGTGGCAGCGAGATGCAGGCCCCAACCCAGCAATCCCGGTGCTTGGAGCAGGTCTCACAGCCTCCCAGTGCCAAAGCGAGCTCCTCTCTGCCAAATGCAGCTCTGCACACGCAGGCCGCTCTGCTGCCTCTGCATCCACGAAGGAAGCTCTCGAGGCCCGCTTCCTGCGAAATCTGCTTCAGCCTGAGGGAAAAGCCCTTGGAGAGGTCTTTGCTCAGGGGCAGTTGCTCCTGTGCCTGGGGAAGAGGGAAGGGCACCACACTCCCAAGGAAAGGCCAGACACACTCCACACGTCTTTGCTCCTCTGGAGGGCGGCATGGAGCCTCCAACTGGGAGGTCGCGTCTCAGCGGAGATGCAGGGGCATTCTGGCTGTGATCCCGCAGCCCCTGCCTGGAGGCCCACGGTGCCTGTTTCTCTCTGGGCGTTGCTTCCACAGTGCGGCCAAGCAACATCTTCACCATGGGCACAACAGCGCTTCCCTTGCGCCTGACAGACGTCTCAGTGCTCTGCTCTAGACCTCTGAAGTGGGGAGACAACCGAGCCCAGCCTCCTTTCCAAGGAGTCCTGCGCCTTCCATTGCACTGAAAGGCAATAGCACGGGGAAGCCTAGGAAGGGGCTGAGTCATGTCGGACACACTTCCTCAGCCTGCTCCTTTCAGGGAAGCAACGCTGGGAGCTAGGAAAGCCTTCTCCAGCTCGGAGAGTGCAAGAGAGATGCAGGCCGCGCACCCGGAAATCTCGGTGCTTGGAGCCAATCTCAGCGTCTCCCAGGGGCAAAGCGAACGCCTCTCTGCCAAATCCAGCTGTGCAGACGCAGGCCGCTAGGCTGCCTCTGCATTGGCGAAGGAAGCTCTCTCCTCCCGCTTCCTGCGAAATCTGCTTCTCAGCCTGAGCGAATCTCAGTGGGAACGGTCTTTCCTCTGGGGCCGTTGCTCCTGGGCCTGGGGCTGCCGCAAGGGCACCACCCTCACAGGGAAAGGCCAAACACACCCCACATGTCTTTGCTCCTCTGGAGAGCTGCAGGCAACCTCAAACGCTCAGGAAGCTTCTCGGCTGAGACGCAGAAGCACTCTGGCTGGGATCTCGCATCCCCTGCCTGGAGGCCCATGGTGCCTGTTTCTCCCTGGGCGTTGCTTCCCCAGAGCGGCCAGGCAACATCTGCCCCATCTACCCTTCTGCTCTTCCCTTCCAGCTGACAGAGTTCTCCCTGCTCTACTCTAGCCCTAGGAAGTTTGGAGACAACCGGGCTCCTCCTCCTGTGCAAGGAGTCCCGGGGCCCAGTTGGAGTGGAAAGGCAAAACCACAGGCAAGCCCAGGAAAGTGCTGAGTCATGCCTGACACACTCCCTCAGCCTGCTCCTTCATGGCTAGCGAGGCTGTGAGCTAGGAAAGTCTTTGGAAGCTCAGCAAGTGGCAGCGAGATGCAGGCCCCAACCCAGCAATCCCGGTGCTTGGAGCAGGTCTCACAGCCTCCCAGTGCCAAAGCGAGCTCCTCTCTGCCAAATGCAGCTCTGCACACGCAGGCCGCTCTGCTGCCTCTGCATCCACGAAGGAAGCTCTCGAGGCCCGCTTCCTGCGAAATCTGCTTCAGCCTGAGGGAAAAGCCCTTGGAGAGGTCTTTGCTCAGGGGCAGTTGCTCCTGTGCCTGGGGAAGAGGGAAGGGCACCACACTCCCAAGGAAAGGCCAGACACACTCCACACGTCTTTGCTCCTCTGGAGGGCGGCATGGAGCCTCCAACTGGGAGGTCGCGTCTCAGCGGAGACGCAGGGGCATTCTGGCTGTGATCCCGCAGCCCCTGCCTGGAGGCCCACGGTGCCTGTTTCTCTCTGGGCGTTGCTTCCACAGTGCGGCCAAGCAACATCTTCACCATGGGCACAACAGCGCTTCCCTTGCGCCTGACAGACGTCTCAGTGCTCTGCTCTAGACCTCTGAAGTGGGGAGACAACCGAGCCCAGCCTCCTTTCCAAGGAGTCCTGCGCCTTCCATTGCACTGAAAGGCAATAGCACGGGGAAGCCTAGGAAGGGGCTGAGTCATGTCGGACACACTTCCTCAGCCTGCTCCTTTCAGGGAAGCAACGCTGGGAGCTAGGAAAGCCTTCTCCAGCTCGGAGAGTGCAAGAGAGATGCAGGCCGCGCACCCGGAAATCTCGGTGCTTGGAGCCAATCTCAGCGTCTCCCAGGGGCAAAGCGAACGCCTCTCTGCCAAATCCAGCTGTGCAGACGCAGGCCGCTAGGCTGCCTCTGCATTGGCGAAGGAAGCTCTCTCCTCCCGCTTCCTGCGAAATCTGCTTCTCAGCCTGAGCGAATCTCAGTGGGAACGGTCTTTCCTCTGGGGCCGTTGCTCCTGGGCCTGGGGCTGCCGCAAGGGCACCACCCTCACAGGGAAAGGCCAAACACACCCC